>NW_027286763.1:51035287-51070287 GCF_022747635.1 Hetaerina americana | reverse complement strand
TGATGACGGGGACTTTTAGTAAGGATGTTAAGAAAAGACTCGTAAAAACTTTGATATGGAGCGTAGCTATGTACGGCGCGGAAACGTGGTCATTGAAGCAGGAGGATAGACGTAGACTGGAGGCTTTTGAAATGTGGGTGTGGAGAAGAATGGAGAAGGTGAAATGGACAGAGAAGAAAACAAATGAGGAAGTACTTGGTATGGTGGGCGAAGAGAGGGGTTTGTTGGGAGCAATCCTATGGAGGCAGGAAAAGTGGATGAAGGGGGTGTTGACCGGCAGTGGGATGTTGAAGACTGTAATAGAGGGTAGAATGTTGGGCAAAAGAGGAAAGGGAAGGAACAGGATAGGGATGTTGGACGGGATGAAGGGCGGAAGAAAGTACTCAGAGATGAAGAGGGACCTGGTGTAGAGTAGAATTTAGGGTTGTGTTTTGTTAGTAGCCACAAAATATTTGTTTGGTAGTTGTGTCCATCGAAAAACCTACCTTAACCGGTAGATTACCTTAAAAAAAAATACATACATATATATACATACATATATATATATATATACATATATATATATATACATATATATATACATATACATACATATATATATACATATATATATATATATACATATATATATATACATATATATATATATATATATATATATATATATATATATATATATATATATACATACATATATATACATACATACATATATATATACATACATACATATATATATATACATACATACATATATATATATATATATATATATATATATATATATATATATATATATATATATATATATATAAAATTGGACAACAACAAACAATATAGAAACACATAAAAATATCACTAGCACGTTATTTCTTGATCATTTCGACGGAATTCTGCTTGGTCTTCAGCGGAAGATAGAGAAGTAATGTTTACATCTCTATCTTCCGCTGAAGACCAAGCAGAATTCCGTCGAAATGATCAAGAAATAACGTGCGAGTGATCTTTTTTTGTGTTTCTATATTGTTTGTTACTGTCTAATGTACTATTCGGCACTTCCGTGTTACGTCGTGAAATCATCTATATATGTATGTATATATATATATATATATATATATATATATATATATATATATATATATATATATGTATATATATACATATATTAAAAAAAACGTCATTGAGACCCTGGTTTAATAACAATTAACAAATTTTTAGGATTTAGGAATTGTTCACCGTTTATTTCCTCCTTCGATGCGTTGCAGGGTCTTATATTTTTTATCCTTTTTTTAACATTCGCTTTTAAATACCAACAACCCAACTACTTGGACCACTTGATGACCACATTACCTGTATTGGTACGCAAATTGATTAAGAGTTATGTAGGCCAATCGTTCGTGACGGGGTGGGCGAGCAAACCTTAAGGCTGACCTCAACCTTCGACAATAGCAAGTAAAAGACATTATGCTTAATCCCAAAAACACTTATGGCAGTACAGGCACGTAAAGTAGCACAAAAAAGGTTATTGCTCCTCATGCAGTTAAAACAGCGAGGGTATGTATGCGTGCTCAACGTGCTATTAAAAATACTTAGCGTAATGCCGGCTAGTTCTTACCACACAAAGAATCACAACACGTACTGGATTACCAGGGTGCGAAATTTATTAGCATAGTCATTATCTCACCTTGGGCACAGTTAGAGTTTTTAACGTTTCTACTTTAGAAAGAAATACGGCTTATAACGTAGCGCAGAGCTTTGAAATCGTGGCTATATGTCTTTGACGGCCATGCGTAAAAGAGGGCTAATTTAATTTCAGTCTTCCAAAATGAGTCTATCTCACAGCGGACGCTTTCCGTCGCTGCGGCTTATATTCTTTTCTGGGAGGCTTTTCTGCCACGTGTGGGAAATATAAAAACATTTCACCTTGAAACTCATGGCAAGGGTGTGATAATCTCGAAACCCATATAGAAGAAGGAATTAAAAATAATGCAGAGGAAAGGAGATTGTGATTGGTGAAGCTAATGTCAATTTTCTCGAAATAATTTGTCTCTCTTTGAGTTTCGCCAAAGTTTTTAGACCTTTACACACAAAAAGACTTGGCGGCACTTAGCTGATGACCATCCTCGGAAGTCAGTAAGATCATCAGAATATGCATGTTAATTTTAGAGATATCAGATACTCTAAATTTTGGCGCTCTCAGGAAATGTCTCACCCTGTTGTCGCCGACGGCACCCGGACGTCTAACGAAGTAGTAACGCCTACTTCGTTCTCGGTATCGTAGGGAAGATATAACCTGGTGAGTTTTGCCGGGGAAAGAGTTTAATAGTACCTAACACCTGGTTGAAACACCATATTTGACATACATCCCCACGGTAAATGCCATTAGATTCAGGGTAAACCAATGAAGAGGTGGTTTTTACGTATCAAAATAGTGGATTATAAACTAGAGCAGGTGGAAGTGTTTTGGACCAACACGGTCAAAGTGGTAGGGACGTAAGGAGAAGAATTGCGCTAAGTAAAGAGTCTTCTATGAGGAGGAAGGAAGTGATGACAGATGCGTTGAGAAAGGATATTAAAAACAGCTTGTCACAATTTTGATATGGAGGATGGTTTTGTACGGCGCGGAAACATGGCCATTGAAGCAGGATGATAGGACTAGATTGGCGGATTTTGAAATGTGGTTATGCAGAAGGATGGGAAAGTTGAAAATGGGAAAAATGAAAACAAACGAGTAAGTGCTTCGTACGGTTGGGGGAGGTAAGGGGATTGTTAGGGAAATCATAAGGAGGCAGGAAAAATGCATGCAAATAATATTGATCAGCTGTAGGATGTTAAAGACTGTAATAGAGGTGAGAACGTTTGACCAGAGAGGAAAGGGCAGGAATAGGATTCGCGCGTTGGATGGAATGAAGGGAGGAAGAAAGTATGCGGAATTGAAGAGGAACTTACGCTGGTATCGGATATCAGGGAGTGTTTTTTTAGGAGAGTCTATTAAGTGTATCGTTTTACGGTTGAATAGGCTGTGCCCATTTTTAACCCTCTTTCAACTGGTAGAATACCACTAGTATTTATTATAATTAACAGCGTCCTACCGGGTTAGGATATGTTTTTTGAAAGGAATAGTCAAGACACAACTGTACACCAAAGCACTGACTCAAGAAACAAAAATATCTTTAAACGCCATTCTACGTATTACAATAATTAATTCTGCAGATCTGCATATTTTCTACATCCCTTAATTCCATCCAAAGTGTCTCTAATACTCTTCCCTCGCTTTCCTAGCATTGTCCTCTTTGTGAACTTCTTCTTCATGCCACTGCCCCTCAGTATCTCCTGCATCTTTTTGCCCTGTCGTAGTAGTAGTTTTTAGGGGAGGCGACCGACAGCTAAGGTCATTTGCGCAATACGGGATGGACAGAAAAGGATGAATGGTGGAGAGAAACCCGGCGTCGGCATTAGCCTACTCTTTACGAAAGGCGCCAAGGGGTTCGCAGTTTAACGTCCCATCCGACGGACGGCGTAATCACTCAAAGTGCCCTCCACAAAGCACCTCAAGTAGGAATCGAGATACCTCTGAAAAATATTCAACACCGCCGGGATTTGACCCCGCGCCCTCGGGGTGGGAAGCCAGTACGTTAGACCCCGCACCATCTCGATCCCCTTTTTGCCCTGTCTTCTTTGAATTTCTCACAATAGCCGTCTTTTTACCCTGCCTAAAATTTCATCCTTTGTTTTGATTTCAGTCCATTTAATGTTCCCCATTCTTCTCCACACCCACATCTCTGATCTACGCGCATCCTTCTGCCTCAAAGACCATGTTTCCGAGCCATACATAACTCTGCTCCAGATTACTCGTAAAACCCTCATCAATATTTTTATATTACGTAAGTTATGTCATCAATTTCTGCCATTTTGTAAACGACCTCAACCTTTCCAAATTATTATGTTAATGTCCCAACTATTCCGTCAACTCTCCACCAAAACATTTACTGAATAAGATCGGACGTATTACATTTAGGTATACTTTTAAAAGAAATCCATAGCTTCGGGAAAGCGTCATCAATTCATACGGCTCTCAAAAGTAGCAGGAGATTCAGATTATACTGGGATGACTATGAAATTTAGCTACGAATCCAAGCAAATTAAATGGAAAGAGATCTTTTTCATGTCAAATTGAAGGATATTGCATATAACGAAATAGACAGAATACCGGGAGTCAGTTGATCAAGCCTTCAAGTACAGGTAGTTACGGTTGGGAGGAGTAGAGGGAAGAGAAGTGGGTTTGTAAAAATAGACACCGCCATTTGCAGAGGAAACAATAGGGACGGCAGAAACAAAAATAATCGCAAAGGTAGAAGATTAAGGCAATGAAAGAATGAGAGGTAGAGATAATTAAGGCAGAGAAATAAACAATGACTCGGTAGGAAAAAATCCAGAGAAAAAAGAAGTGCGACAGTAAAGATAAATTACACGCATAGGAAAGAAAGGGCGCGCAATAGAGGAAGATAAAATAGTTCTCAGGAGGCAGGGAGAGAGAAAAAATAAATTTAAGAGATGATATTGATAATGTAGCAGTTGGACAAAAAGGGACTTTGGGAAACTTTAGCTATTATGTGGAAGAACTTGATGGCAAAGAAAATAGTCAGGGCTCATAAAATGTTAATGGCAGTTGAAGATTAGGAGAGCCCTGGGACATATCTGAAAGTGATATGGTAAAATCTTTATGGGCTATGGAGGACAGTAAGGCAGGCAAACGTCCACCAAAATCTTTGTTGTACTCCCATGAAATTACTTGCAGGTTTAGGGAGTAAGCTAGGAAAAAATGACATGAGCAGATCACTATCATTTATGGGGAATTACAATATGACACGTTGAATTTTCCACGAGATAAAGATAAGAGTCAGCAGTGAAAGTTTGGTAAAGAGGGAAAATGACAGATTTGTGATGAAGTGTGTTATTTGAGGAGGGAATTTTTATTAGTATTGCAAAAATTGTGCCCTGCAAGCCACCACCATGGTGTGTGGTAGGGAATAATTATTACAAACCAGACCATATATGAAACGAAACACTTTTGCTCTCTAGCGCAGTCGGACAACACTCTATGGTAGGTTAACACCACCAGACACGCACTCCAGCGGTGGCTTGCGGGATATCAAAATTACTATTCGTGGGAAAAATGACATCTTAAAGCTGTCTGTTCTACACTTAATCTCTCTAATTTTATTGACTTGATATCTCCTACGGTAATACGATGGAGTAATAATACATTTTCAAAATCACTGCTACAGAGACGTCCTTCCAATTTATGCCAGAGATTTAATCGATAATTTAACTCTCGCTCCGTGAGTGCTTCCCCGCCTAGCTCCTCTAATAATATTGATACGCTACTCAGTTTATCATAACATAGTTTTACAAATCTAGCTTTTTTTTCAATCCAATTCAGCAATGAACCCAATCCACCTTTATGCGGATACCATAAAATCGCACTAGCAGTGCGGAATGCGTGACACCATGACAGTAATGAGAACGTTCATGGAAAGCAATAGAAAATAATGTCAGAAGGGTCTTTCTTTCTTTTTGTAGATTTCGAGGAGACACTCGAAAAATAAGATTAAATTGTTATCAAAATTAATATAGAACATTTTATTTTTATTCTTATATGGTACCCCGCAAGTCACGGCAAGGGTGTGTGGCAGGGAGTGATTACACACCAGACTACGTTTGGCCCGTTCTCCCTCCATACCGCGGTCGGAGAACGTCATTCTTATCTATTCAATGTATTCAGGCTTAACTTTGTGGAAATCCATTATCACTGAAGTAAAAAAACAAATCAATGTTTGAATTTGGTGGAAATATACGTATCTTTCCCTTTGGTGGAAAAGTCAATTGTCTTGTTTTTTTTTACCTCAGTCATTCTAATCCCTTGTTCGTGGGAAAAAGGATATATTAAATCTATCTGCCCCATACTTAATCTCTCAATACGATGGGGCTGGTAATACGTTTTCGTTATCAAAGCTAAAGAGATATCCTTCCAATTTATGCAAGAGATTCAATCTGTAATATTAGTGGACGGGAATGTTAGACGAATCAATACATAAATCTGATACAACCAGATGGCGCAAATGAAAGGAACGCTAAAATGATTTTCCGCTATATTCTCACTTTTTGAATGTAGAAGCCGATGAAATTGTAAGGGAGGTATGGAAAGAACTGAGACATACGTAGTTTAGCACATCAAATAATGTGTGAATGGCACGAGATGAGGATTAGTTATCGTAAAAGAAGACTATACGACGGGATTCTCTCGAGAAACAGGAAGGCTAATTTAAGTATCAAAACAGGAGGGCATATATTACAAATTTTCAATATAAATTGGAACATGTTACTTAAAATGGTAAAATTTTGGATGAGAATGGATAAAGAGAGAGGGACGTTTGGATAACAATTATGTTTGTGATAGACGCATTTAGGCAAAGCCTTGATGAGAGGAGCCATTTGGTAAAGACCAAAATAAAATCCATGGAGGACTTTGATGTGGAACATACGTTGTATGGTTCTAAAATCTGGTCCGTGAGGAAATAAGATGAATATAGATCGGTGACTTTTTGAGATGTGGGCGCGGAGAAGGATGGAGAATAACAAGTTGGGTCAAGGGGAAGACAAATACAGGAATATAAGGCGTGGCGAGCGAAGAGAGGAAGTTGTTGGGGGAAGAGGGCGGACAGAGAAAGTGGACGGAGGAAATAGTGAGTGAGGGGGAGTGAGATTTTGAAAATTTAGTATTTGAGGGATGGAGGCGATTGTGGACGAGGGTAGAGAAAAAAGATAAGGATGGCATGAAGAGAGGTAAAAACATAAGTTCTCATAGATTATGCAAGTACTCTTAGGATGGTGAGGGGCAATACTGCAACAATGGTCTATGTGCGAGAGGCTTAGACATCACTATTTACTGCCAACCATCAAAATAAACTGGTTCATACTTAAAAACATCTTGGTTGATGGCGTTTTTCATTTTAAGAAGCTTGCGTAGACGAGCTGACCTGTTTTAACTTACAATAGGTGCCGCTGATGCAATACTGGTGTCAAATTAATAAAAGCTCTACCATACTTACATTTCACTTGCTAACAATACTACACAATTATATTTAAGCACAAAAATGAGATTGAAAATTATATTATTACTCTTTGATGAACTGAACTCGCATTTAACAAATGATCAGCTATAGTATAAAGTAAAATCATCCAGTTAACATATAGGATTGTATTCAGCTTCTTGAGTGTAACTATTGGATTGAATAAAAGTTAAGTAACACTGAAGATACCAGTTTGGTTAAAGTAACTTTTCCATTTGATAACAGTAGCCTGTCAGTAATGGTATATTTTGTCTTCACGCTGTGTTTAGTTCAATGGTTAAGATTTTCTCTCCATGCTAGTGGTCCCCGTATTCAAATCTGGGAAATAACTCTGGGTATTCCCAGTAAAAGTTTAAAAAACCCTTTCCTCAGCAAAAATATGCCAGAAAAATCGAAGGATTAAGGAAATGTCTCCTTCAATCGGAATATGTACATATCCACCCTTGGACAATAGATGAGTTCTTACCTCACCTAACACAATTGCATTCAAAGTTGTGGTAATGCGAGATATTGGGAAAAAATAACTGCAATCGTGGCTATTAGGGAAGGAAGGCAAGAAGAAGAATTAGACGGAAAGATTATTGAGATGGGAACTAGTTCACAATAAATATGGACACCGGTAGACAAAACATCTTATAGAAATCGGAAGCACAGCGAAAATAAGCGGTTGATTTGTTTAAGCTCGAAGGAAAAAGGAGAGGAAATAAATTTTTTACTTTAAATTGCATACGGAATTAAAAAAAAACATTTCTTCGTCCTACATCCTATCGTTTTTAAACTCCTACAGATTAGTTCACTTCCAAAGAAGTGATAAAACGGGTAGTCCAGAAACAAAAATTGAGTTTACCAAGTAGCATTGCTCCAAGTGGTGAGGCAGCTGAACATACTCGAGAAAAATGATCAATCAATAAAAGAATACAGACGGAGTAAACCTGCTCCGCGACAAACAACGATGGTTTTGAAAAATAAGGTGATTGATGCAGATATGGCTCCAATGTTCAGGTTATTTGAATGTAACAGGCCACTATTAATTTCTCGAAAGATAAAACCGGGGTAATACGTTAGTGCGCTTTACCTCAAAATATTTTCCGCACTTCATGTCAAACCGTGTATTTTTATAACTGTTTAATTTATCATTCACATGCAAAGTCCAAAGAAACAACACGGAAGTTGGTAATATTCTTCTTAATAATTTCAATAAATTTAATTCCAAAAATATACTTTCCAGCTTCGAAGTAGGGGAAAAAATCATGGAGATGAAGTGCAAGCCAAAAAAAGCATCTTCATTGGTTATCAATACTCAGATTGGTTGGGCGCAGCTTGCAACAATTTTTCATTCGAAAAACCTATTCATCTCCCTTTATTTATTTTCCTTGGCTATATTTATTTATATAAAATATGAGCCGGTCGATCTCAAAAATGGACGGAGGAGGAAAATGGAGAGAAATAGGAATTATAGTGAGTGTGTGTATAATCCCGTTTATAAAGAGTTCTTTTCGGTCAAACGTCCTTAGGCACTCGAGTCATTTCCTCTTTAGCCTACGCATCCCCGACATTACATTGAAATATTTAGAATATTGAATGAGTCTACGTTTTGTATTCTTAACAAAATATCCCACAATGACACGTGTAGCTCGAGGACGAAGGGTAGTATATTTCATTTCATTCGGTGACTTCCCAATCGTATTTACCTTTCATCCACGGATGTGAGCATTGCTATTTGTTTTGACTCCTCCTCACGAAATAACAATTGCCAACCTTCTCAGTTTCACAATTATTTCGGTTTCCGATAGAATACCTCGGTTTAATATGCAAAACAATTTATGCACTACAAATAACGTTGTTTTAGAAGAATTTATCTGGCAAACAAATGCCTTGTATAGACATTTATCCTTGTGATTGAGATTCAAGTTTGTTAGATAAATAAAATAAAAGAGTAGGATATTTATTCCGAAGAAATTACAAATGAAAATAACTACTTCGTTTACACGACAGAATTTTAAAACAAACATGAAACATGTCTTTATTGCTTGCGCTCACTACTAATAAGTGGTCCAGGTGGTAATTAAATGTGGGCTACCGGCTGAGGACCCGGGTTCTATTCCGAGTATCGCCTCTGAGCAGCACCCTAAGCTTCACACAAGCTGTGCCATATTTCGGATACCAGATCTTCCTGGGAAAATGCAAATGGACCAGCGAAGGGAACTACTGCTCCCATACTTAAGAGGCGTGAGTCTCGTTCACCATTAAGCTTAGATTTAGGTGAGTTCTACCACCTACTGTCAAGCAAACCATAGGTTTGATTGATGTGATTACACTGCTAATACCACAGTACATTCTATTCGTGGACATTAATCGCAATAATTTGTTGGTGAAATGGTTTTGATTGACAACATTGGCAGAGAATTTCGATCTGGTTTTTACTAAACGGGTGACCAGGTATTGACTTTATCAATAATTTATACAAAAGGTTGAAAAAGTAAGTTGTCCGGGTATTTTACCCTTGCAAGGAGAGCCTACACTGTTCAAATTTCTTTAAAAATGTATAATGACTACCACTGGTTAGAGGGTTGGACCCTCAATCCAGCTTGAATTGCTTTTCCTTTCCGGTGAGAAATTTTTTTAATTTCCATATCAACATTCGTTTCCGCACGAACAAGGTTGGTTATTCTAGTAATAATTGTTAGAATATTTTAACAAACGACGCACTTTCTCATATCATGAGAAAAGAAGGCTGCGAAATGCTGGAGGTAGCAGCTATTCCTTGTGTCAACGTTGATAATGGTTTCCGGTAGCGGACGACATTATTTGAAATCCTGCACTCAACGGGAGCCACACCCAGAAACACCAAAGTTACACCAGCACCAGCAGTGATTAAGCCTTCGATACAATGCTATTGCAATTTCACGCATTCAAATCTGAGACCGCTTTCGCTTATTGCATCGACAAAATAAGAAGCGGCTTTATTTAACACGCAACCCAAAGCAATGGTAAACTGTTGTTTACTATAAATGTGTTTAACTATTTCTTGGGCATTTCTAAGGGCTCAAAAAAATGATGTCCATGGGGCTTCGGGAGTAGACGCTGCGCAGAACATGCACATATAAACCGTTTACCAGTATGCGGATTGCGAATTTATTACCTCCGTCTCATCGTAATTTATCAGCGAAACTCTATTTTAAATCCTAATAAAATAGAGAAATTATGCAATATATATCTATATATAACTGTTATCCTAAGTATGTAGCCAAAGTGGAATTCTGAAAGCATTTTATATAGATATACTTAAGTCTGCAAGGCCGTGGAGAGGTTTACGACATTGTGGGTATTAGGGCAAGAGCCAGAAAAAGAGAAGAAAAAAACGAGGAAGCACGCAAGACAATAAATTAGATTTTCCCTTTTTTTATGCTGCAGTCGCGAAATATGCGAGAGGATTCCAGCCATTGATTTTGCGGCCTCAAGTTTGGCAGTCGACTTTTATCGTGTTTGCCATAATGGTCGAACTTACCAATGCAATGCGAAACATCTGTAATGGAATGCAACGATGATGGATAGTATAACACACTATCACTTATTTATCACTGGTGGATATCAGGTTTGGATATAAAACAGGTTGGGAAAATTACATACAGGTATGACTGGTTACATCATTTATAATTATAGTTTAATCACAATTACAGTTACGGTATAATAAGACAAACATATACAAAATTTCTCTCGTAACTTATCGTAATTTCTTAACCTATTTTAGGGCTGAGAAAATTGAAACACATAAGGCGTCGAGAAGGGGAGGGAAATCTGGGAACTCTAACAGCACACTTAAGATTAATGATTTGCCACCGATAAATCACCCCGCCCAGGAAATTTCCTGCTATGCTACGTGAATATATTCTAATTCAGAGCGACGTTGAAGTAGATGTCTTGAAAAATTTGGTAGAATGATTGCAATTTTTCCCGAAATCCAATTTGAGTGTTGCGAAACAAAATAATTGAAATCCCTTTTTGAAATAATTTACCCAAGGCAAGCCCTATTTTTTTTCTTAGAGAGCTCGTTAAAGTCTACTTAACTGATATGCATTGATGATACCGTTATGGTATGCCGTTATAAATTATACTCACATGAACAAACTAAGATCTATATGCTGTGCAATATCTATAAGATCTATATGCTGTGCACAAATCCTCTATCGATAGATTAGGATGAAGATTTTTCCTGAAAAATGTCAGCAAAAATTTACAGAAATCATAGAAATTGGTCCCCTGAGAAGTTTGGCCAAATCATGATTTTTTTGTGACGCGAAAAGGAAATCTTAAAAAGTTTTAAAGATTTTGAAGTGAAATTTTCAAAATGATGAGGGAGGATATGCACACATTAGCATTGGTAAGCCACGTTTTGTCAGCGACATAAAGTTGAATTGTAAACTAACTAAGCATTCAATAAATATTTCTATTCCGATAAAATCCATGGTACGATTTTTGGCAACTGTAACATATTCAATAATTTGCAAAAACCTGCTACAGAAAAAATTGCAAACTAGCTTTTTTTCAGAAATAAGTATACTCCAATTTCAACAAGCTATAAATAACATGACATAGTCCAACTCATTGCCATAGGATCACTCAGACGAAATACTATTTTGAATTCACTGAGAGTAACTGGCGTGTAAACTAACATTGACGCGGACGGAGCAGTCGTCTGATTTTACGGAGGAACGAGGGAAAGTTCCCTTTCGATTTTTTGTGCTAGAGCACAAGTATCGCTCTACCCACTTAAATTACCATTCTTTCGGCTTCTATCCTTCCCTTTGGCAAGAAAAAAATCATTCCAGAAAAAAACTCTCAGTCCACCACAATCCACAACGTCATCATCCAACTATCCTCCTTTTAAGACGCCCACCCCAACTGCAAATCCCGCATCTCTGCCGCACCCCCTCCCCCCTCACCCAATTTCCACCATATCCCTCCCTCCCTCACTTTCAATTGCCTCCCCTTCCTCCCTTCTCCCAGTCGAGACGAGAGGTGGGAGGGAGGAAGAGGAGGAGGCGTGACTTGAGCCTGATCCATCTCTCCTCCTCCTCCCTCTCTCCCCCAAACCCTCCCATTTCTCCCTTCCCCTCGCCCTTCGTCCCTCCCTCCTCACACTCTTTCTCTCTCTTCCCTACTCTCTCTTGCCCAGTCAAAACACATTGGCATTGCGCACACCGTGGAGAGGTTTGAAGGCGGTGGAGGGCGGGGGGGGAGGAGTGCGGGGAAAGTCGAGGGGAGCGGGAGGCGGCAGTGAGCGAAGGGAGGAAGGATGCGAGTTTAGGGGACTTGGGGCGAGCGACGGCTGCGCGAGGGAAGGGAGGGGCGGTGTTGTTGTCGTCTACCGCGCGTTTGTCGAGCCGGCCGGTCGACCACGAAGAGCACGACGGGGCCCCCCCTTCCGCCATCACCGAGGCAGAAGGCCGGGGTCGTGGCTCGTAAAACACCCCGCTTAGGGGAAAGAGGGAGGAAGGGATAGAGTCCTGCGGGGAAGAGTGTCATCATCACGGGGACCCTTCCCCCTTCGTCTTCCAAACAAATTATATTGAGCTCCGCGTGAACTCGCTACGTCAATGTACGCCTGTAGGGAGCGACGCAGGGCGAGAGGGTGATGGCTCCTCGGTATTGGAAAGACGTTAGGCTCCCGGGTGAAGGTAGTGGTTGTAAGCAACCGATGTGTCATGAGAGGATGGAGTCGCTATACTGAAGAAACTTAATCTTCAGTGGCAACCCAGTCGAAAACGGCGGTCCAAAAGATGAGATGCAATACAATGAAGTGCAATAGAATGGGTTTGGGGTTATTGATTATTAATGGTAGCAGTAGTTATTAGGGGAGGAAACCGTCAGTGGAGGTCATTTGCGCCAATGGGAATTTGTGCGTTATTCAGTATGAGTAGGATAATCAGGGAAAGGAGGAAGGGTGGAGAGAGAAGCCCGGCGTCGGCATTAGCCTACTGTTTAATAAATGAGCCGAGGGGTCTACATTTGAATCCGACGGACGGCGTACTACGCTTGAAGTATTCTCCACGTAGCACACCGCCAGTAGACATCGAGATACCACTGAAAAATCCTTCCAACTCCAAGATTCGAACCCGGGAGCTCGGGGGCGGAATTTCAGTTACCCTCAGTCAACCACTGCAACATCCCGACCCCCATTCGCGTAATTAATATGCTTGAGGAAAAGCAATCCTAACAGACGAAACTAAAAATACCACTTCACCGAAACACGAATCAAGAGCGCTGTCGACAGGTAAACTGCCGAGGAAAATCATTGCTATAAAGAGAAAAGCAGAAGCCAGGAGAAAACTGGAAAGAAGTGACAAGAGCGTTCAGTGGCTAAAGCACGATTTATGGGACGTGAATACTTGCGTGAAAGATACGCAGTCATAATCGCGCAGAATATTCATTCACTCTAAGTACAACAGAAACAAATGCAAACATTTTTCCGTCATGAAATAAGTTTTAACTATTTTACGTAAATACTCGGCCGTGAGAGGAAGAGAGGTGTGTCAGATTCGCGCGCCAAAGAGAGTAAGGGAAAAGGTCAGGGGTGCAGGGTTGACGTCCGTCAAAAAGGTCACGTGCATCGGGGCAGGTACCACACACACACACACACGCATGGACGGAGATACAAACCTTTCGTGCCCCAACTGCAAGCAAACGTCCCTTCGCCCATGTCGACGTGCCTCTATCCCCGGTCAAAATCCTCTCCTACTCCTCTGCTCAAAGCGTTCGACGAAAAAAATGTATGCACGACTGAGTTCCCTCCGTGGTCCTCCCCGCCGGTTGCGGGGGCGTCGTAGGGAGAAGTAGAGTGTGAAGGAGAGCGGGAGAACACGGTCGAAAAAAACACTCGCGTGCTGCGTGCGATACGCGGGTGGTAGGGGCGCGGGGAGTGAGAGGCTCTCAATAGCGCGCACGAGGACGGGCACACACTGCGCGGGCGACGCACACACTCATACTCGCAGGGGCGCGGGACGGAATGGAAATAAGGCGGGAAACTGGGATTTCGAGGGGGGAGGGAAAGAAGGGGAGAGGGAGAAATGGCGGGAGGGACGACGACGCCGGCGCGCGCGCGAACGCGGGAGCGCCCCCTCCCACTACCCCGTTCGATGCCGCCGCCGGGGCGGGCGACGGACGGTAAAGGCGGGCTGGGACGAGGGAGGATTAAATACATATATATATACACATATATATAAACATACATATACATATATATTCATATAAATATATATATATATATATATATATATATATATATATATATATATATATATATATATATTATATATGTGTGTGTTGGAGAAACTAAAGGCAGGAGTACTGAAGGTAGGGTGTGTGTATGTGTGCACGCGTTCTCGGACGGGCACTCTAAAAAACCCCCGACCGCGAACGCTGATCCTGGAAGAATGCCGTTGTTTTTGGTCTCTGAATGCGGTGTTGTGGCTGCCGACTACTGGGGGGGATCTGTGATGAAGGGCCGGGGAGGGAGCAAAGGGACGAAGGAAATTGTGGGAAACTGAGGGGAGGGGGTCGGAGAGATAAGAAGGGAGTGGGAAAGGGAAAGGGGGCGGTGAGTTGGAGGATGAGTTTGTGCGCGAGTATGTGTTGGAGAAGAGGAGGCCGAGAAGTCTCTTCTCTCACTCACCAAAGGTTTCCTGTGTGCGGACTGAATCCCGAGAGCCGCAGGCCCCGATCCTCGGAAAGCGGGAGGGAGGGACGGGAGAGAAAGGGAAGGGGATAAACGGAAGCTTAAAGGGCTCGAGGGTGGGGGAGTTAGGAGAGAGATGAAAGGTAGGAGAGAGTGAAGATGTGACGGTACATCGCGTGCGCCCGAGGATTAAAGCTGCGCGATTTTCGAAATCGGACGTAGCAGCGCCATGGCAATTGATCGTCGCAACAATGTCGAGAGTGACGTTGCACCGGAGCATATTGAAAAAATATCATATCCAAAATATATCATATCAAAAATATAATATCATATTTATCATCCCACAACACAATTATGACACTGAATCCGCGTCACGTGCGTGAGCTTAACGCTACAAAGGAGAATTCGGATAGCAGCATGGCACGGAGGTTGTTATCAAAACGTATTTTAATCAAATATATTGCTTCGAGCGCATTTTAGACATTTGAAAGTTTTTCCTTCTGTGACAATTAAATTATTTTAAGCTTCTTTCGAAAGTACAGATAACAATCAATGTATGCACGTACTTTATTCAATACTTTATCTTCTCTCATGCGTCGTGTCAATAATATTGAACAATTAATAATTATTACATCGTTCGCTTTTCTTCAGGACGATGAAATGGTAACAAAGAGGTGATTTTAATCTTTTTCAAGCGATTCTAACTAGATTTACGAACGATACTGCTACTGTGCAATCAGCGCAGTGGATGCAAATGAAAAATAATTAAAGGAGAAATAAGCAACAAAATTAAAGCATCTCGTGCTAAATTACGGTTGAGACAAAATATGGAATGGAAACACTGCACTCGGAAACCGCACGTCACCATAGCAACGAAAAACTGCTTGGCCACTCGACTTCTCATATTCAAACCGAGTGAAGATCCCTGACGATACAATGCAAAATCGCCTGAGGTCTGCTGAAGATTTGTCGGAGAAAAAGAGTGGGAGTTGGGGAGCGACGAATCCGCTTGCCGAGACCCAGTGATGGGGGGGAGGGATGCGGCGTCGGGGGCGGATCTGGTGTGTGTGGGAGATGGAGCGGGAGATGATGGGGTGACGTTGCCCGGATAGAGTTGTGGCCGACTCCGTGGAAGGATGCTGGAAGGGTTGAGTCGGCGGTCTCGGGTTTACGTCCCGTATAATGGAATGCGAATGGTCATGGCATGCAAGAAAATGTCCATCACAGAATGCAAGTGAGATTTAACAAGTAGACTAGGAGTAAGGAATAAAAAAAATGGCATATTCCATAGTTCACTTAGTTTTCTTGAACAAAGAGCGGAGGAAGACTTCATACTTTCTCGATCATTTCTAATGCAAGAAATTATGGGAAAACTTTTCAATCATCAACTACTAGCACCACGGGTGATGGATTATTGTATTGCCTACTGCAATATCACTCAGAATCACCACCGGATTAGTAAATTAGGGAAAGCATTAATTGTATAGGATTTATTCTTTCAGAATTCAATGAAGTTGCATAGTGGAATTGAAAAAAACGGGAAATTTTTCACCACATTAATCCACGCATCCGTTTTTTCACGGAGTCAGGATTACATGAAAATAAATAGTTTTACATGAAATACCCCCACATTACGATATATTGCTTTAATCTGCACTAAAAATATATACGACTGATCTTGAAATTTGAATCAGTGGTTAACAGCGTCTTAATTTATGTGTAGGAATATAGGTAAAAGCATTCCGGGGATGATTATTCAGATGATTCTCCAAGGATTTAACAAAATGCTAAACTCAGTGGGAAAATTAAATTAAACAAAGCGAGATGGTTCACCAGAGTGCAATATTAACTGTCGGAATCTCTCCTCATAGCCTTTCCATTTTATTAGAGGTCTCACTTATTAACCATTGGTCAAAGCAATAAAATATATACTTTTAATTATTCATTACTCGTTCGTTCCTAAATATGGGAATCAAAGAGTGGAACCAGCTGCCTGATGAACTCTTTAAGCCCTTACCCAAAAGCATTAAATCATTTAGGCGTGAATGCAAAAGGTATACATGATGGGATTGTTAAATGACACTATTTAATGGCGACTATTTAATGACACTGTGATATGTTTTAAGAATGACTACTGTTTGTTATATCATGTCATTGCCACCCGGCTTATCGCCTAACAGCAATGTATCCCAAATAAATAAATAAATAAATAAATAAATTACTATTGGAGGAAATCCATTAGCACATAACTTACGCTGTAAGTTAGTTATTTTATACATAAATGAAAGCGTACATTTTAAACAAGGTTTTTGAAAAGAAATTTCATCTTGCATGTGTCACATTACGATTATCAATCATTTGCTCCACTTAAAAATAGTAATATCACTTAAATCTAAATACAACGGCATCTTTACTTGATTTAAAAAGATAGAGCATCAAGAAATCAAAATAAGATTTCCAGCTATGTGTACCAAACCTTCAAATTTGCTAAGTCCATAGAGTTTCCGCAAGCGTATGACAATATATTGGGATTTAATTAATTCATAATGGAAATACTCCAAAGACTCTTATTACTATCCAGAAGTTACACGATACCAATTGATATCTCTGACGTGATTCCATAGTACTTGTGCAATTGGTGCCCTGTATTTGTTAAGTTGTTGTCGTTTGCTCTATTGTATATCTGAGGCGGCAGCCAGGCTTATCCGTAGCAGGCCGAAGATGAATGCCGGAAGGATTCGTTGCTTCGGACAAACATTTTAATGACCAGAGAACCTTTGGACAGCATTCCGGCACGAATTAGTTTAGAGAAAAAGGTTCTTTCATCTTCATTGCCCGAAAAACTGCATCACTCATATTTTTAAATTTTAGCACCCTACAAGCCACCGCTTGGGTGTTTGGTAGGGGGTGAATACACAACAGACTAATTTTGACCCGAATATGAGCCTATCGCGGTCGGATAATGTTATTTGGATCCCTTATCGTACGTAGAAAACGTTCGTCTTTAAGTGTTCAGAAGTGACAACAGGAGCAGCAACGCTCCGGTTGCTCCGTCGTGCAAGTCTGCTTATTCGAAACCTTACTCCAGCTCACATCTACAGCAAGGATTATGAAAACTACGTGTTTTGACCGAGGACTTAAATGACCCAATTTGAACGAAAAGCCGCTTCTGCAGAGTAGCCTATTGATGCTTCATTGAACATATATTCCAATGTCATTTGTGCCAGTTGCACTGCAAATTGACGAGATTATTAGAAGCTTCTTTAATTATTTTTAAATGTGCTTCGACGCTACATATCATTATGCGGGTGAATTTCCAACGCTACCCAATCGGTCAATTTTTAAAGTTCACGTAAATAATTATGAAATTAAGAAGGAAAATATTTCTATTCCGCACCTCTTATATTATTTAGACTTGACTTCGTTATTGCCGTCCAACTTTTTAATCCTTACTCCCACAGGTAATGGTACTTACCCTATCTTTGTCTTCCGAGGGGTAACATTTTACGTTACACATAAACTGTAAGTGAAAACTACCTTATTACTGAATAGGATGCGACGAGGCAGTTGTTTATATTAAAAGGTTTTTTAACGTACCATACCATGTTAATGATCACGATACTATGATATTTTTATCAATCAGCAGTAATGTCGTCATCGTGGCATTTTCAGTTTCAATCAATTGGGTAAAATTTAACTTTTTGATTTAATTATTAAATTACATTTCAGCGAAAATTATTGCATAGGGTTTTTTCATACAAGGGCTTTAATGTTGGCTACCCGTTTACGTAAATATAGATAGAAATTTATTGGCACTAGCTCCGTGCTATCAATACTTAAAAAAACAGGAAAGTATTGATTATATTTCAAGCACCGTCAAGCCAAGGCACTTACAGTTACGCAGTTATAACCTAAAAACACATAGAAAATCAAGCGCTTCCGATGAGTTAGGGTAAAACGTGACTCAGTTTCCATGTTAAATAATGCGCGATGAACCAGATAACAGTCGACTGATTGTATGCTGAGGAACAATGCTGCAAGAATGAGTGGCATCTTTGGCAGCCTCAAAGCCTGACTTTCTCGTCTAAACGGTTGCGTTTGGCCGTCACGCCGAGATGCGTACAAGTTGGAGCCGTGTAACGGTCCCATAAACCAACATCCAGCAAGAGGAAGCTGTTGATGCTCGAGCAAAATCAAATGTCACTCATTCAAGTTTTTAAGACTCCTGAGCAAGGTTTGAACCGTCGAGGTGAACTTCTTTGTCTCTTACACCTTGCCTCTTCGCAATGGTTTCCGTTCTCGTGATTCCCTTACTGTACCTTGTCGGCCTACTCTGTCCAATAAATACCCGAACTGAGGCCATAAAAACTTAATTTTGCAAAATTTAGTCTACATCGATTTTGTCCCCTTCAAAGGACTCTCCATTCGCTGCTGTGCGCTTATTCTATCTTCTCTTCCACTGTTTAAAGCACCCTTTGAAGTCCTCAGCAGTGAGACTTTTTAGTTTTCTCGTCGTTTCTTACTTTATTGGGTCCACATCTTCCCAGTGATGTCCCCTCATCACATTTTTGCATTTTGGGAATAGGAAAATGTCGCAGGGGGGGCGAGATCTGGCGAATAAGGAGGTTGATCAAGGATGGTGATTGAATTTTTTGCCAGAAACTGGCAACCAATCAATGTTGAATGTGCAGGTGCATTGTCATGGTAAAGGATCCAACCATCGCCTTGAGTCAAATTTGGTCGCACACGACGCACGCGATCTCTCAAATGCTTGAGAACTGTAAGGTAGAACTCAGCATTCACTGTTTGTCCTTCAGGAAGAAATCCACGATGAACAACAACTTCGAAATCAAAGAAAACCATGAGGATGATTTTGATTTTCGATCGGCTTTTTCTTGATTTTTTGGTTTGATTTAATCCACTTGAAAATGGATGTTTTCTTCAGAGCATTATCACTCTAAACAGCTGTCAACATTTCAGTAATTTCTTGATAACTTTTACCGCAATTCACCAAAAAACATGATGTTGATTCGTTGCTCCGTGTTTTCGTCAATTACCATTTTTGACAAAGAGTAAAAACAAGGACAACAGAAACTAACATAACTGGCACCATACGCACAGCTCGACGATCCGCCAAGCAAAGACGACTCATTGGGTCTCAAGCAACTAACGCCGCTAGTGGGCGGGGCTATAGTCCGCGTCATGGACGCCAGATCGCACCAGGTTGCGCATTTATTGCACAGACGACGTATAGTATAATAGACGTATTTCATCATTCAATCGAGAATCTCAGCTAAGGTTTGCTCAAAACATTTTGCCAATGAGGGAAGGGTGATGGAGGTGGCTGAAGAAATAAGGATTGGAGAAAAAAATGGCATTACTCTGAAAAAAAATGATAATGATTGAACGTTCTTTCGTCTCTCCTGTTTATCCGCAACCGCCTTTCCAAATGGAAATAAAGCTGATAATTATCGCGCGGTACAAATCTCTGAAGACAAAACCGTGCCTGATGCAATCGAAAGATTTGAAGTAGATCGCTAGGAAATTCAAGGAAATGCACAGCGACTGGGGTCACCAGAGTATTGGCCAAAACTTTGCGTGAACGCAGGAATGCGCAAAAGAAAAAAAAAGCACGGCAGGGTAACTTATAGCTAAGACAGGAAAAAGAGGAAATATCTAAATGCTGACGAGCCGAACCAATTCTCATCTAGCAGTCTATGCGGTCACGCTCGGCGACAAGTAAGCTGTATTTTTTCTGTGTTCGTGCGGTGCTTCATCCATAACCAATCCTCGTGTCGCCTGTTTTAAAAGCAGTCAAGCTTTGGTGCGGAAGTCCGTAACTTAATACATCACCCACGCCGTGTGAAGCCATAGATTATGAAGACCTCTCACGAACTTCAGGTGGCCTGTTACCTCGCAAGAGAGAGAGGCGGCTTTTACATTAGGTGTAATTGACTTTGTTTCATTTGAAACACATAGGTATTCGTGTTGTTTCTCTCCAGATCGCTTTGAATAATTGTTGAAATTTACTGAGTCTTTTGAAAAAGATGAATTTATTAAAATACAGGGAAGACCACATTGTCTAAGGATCTTAAGCCAGTTATGCACGATTGGTCATTTCTTGACATTAGTACTAATGGTACAATGCTGGTCAAATTTTAAGAACATAACTCGATTTAATTCACCCAAGAACGTTTCCTCATTTCACTGATAGGAAAAATGTTGCATATTCTTTCCATTGGTAGTTAAATGAAATTATCTCTACGGTAAATTACGATGTTTCAGGTGAAATTGATAATAATTTTAGTATACCCTAGTTCCATTGTTATTTTTAATCTCCGCAAGCCTGTCCCTACAGATTTTAAAATTCATTGAAATTAGTGGAACGCTCTTTGGTTAGGAGCAATAAACTTGGATCCCTGCATGATTAATCTTAGCAAACACACCATTTGATAATTAAAATTTTAAGTTCCATCCCGCCATTAGTAGAAGCAGGGGCCAAAATTTAGGCAGGTCAATAATCCGAAAAGCTGTCTCTGTTCCAGTGGGGAAGAGGGTGTGACAAACAGTTCTGCTTCAGAAGATTAACACGAGAAAAACTAAGTATTAATGAAAAAGAATATCATCAGATATGTTTACTGAGTCCTTTAGATATCCGTCGAGGATTCGGTGAGGTAAGTTGGTAGCAAATACAGTACATTCATACAGTATATGTAAACTGCCGAACACGACCTTTTCTTTGTCCACCCTTCTTCCCCTACTTGTGCGTTGTTATGAGATTCACACATCTGCTTCAGGGGCCATCTGTGGTTCTCCAGAAATTACCGGAAGCCAGAAAAATCACACTGCTGGAATTTTTTCTGGTAATTAACGGTGTCTCAACATTATGTTATCACGGAACCAAATGGAAAGTAGCCGAGCGCTATCCCCACTAGGCTATCACACCGCCGCAGACAACGTGTAATCCGACGTGTAGTGGGGCTCCATATCAGCCGGTGTTAAGAAAACTAACGACTCGTGAACACTTTATACTTTGGCGACCCGGGAAAGCGTCGCGAATCGCCCTCCTGTGTGGGGGAAAAAAAACACTTTCAAGCGCCCATCACTTCCTGCATTACGCCTGCTCCATCTGATAACATACAACAACACGTGACGCATGAAGCCAGAGAGTAGGGGGTGGGAGTACCTACGAGAAGGTACATACATAGGGAGGAGTGGGAGGAAGGTGTGAAGGTGGTAAGACACTTGGAACGAGGATGATGTGAGGGAACGAGAGAGGCGGCAGCGAGATCAAAGAAAGGATTGTAGCGCGCGAAGGGGAAGTATTGCTGCAATGGAGAGTAGGGAAAGAGGGGGAGTGGGGTGGGTGGGGAGGAACCGAAGGGGTTGATTTGGGAGCTATGCGACACGTGGGGGAGTGGGAGGGAAGAAGACGGATTGTGACGGATTGACGGATGTGTACCAAGGGATTGTGAGAAGGGGGGAGGGGTCGGTGGCAGGGAAGGAGAACGGATAGGGTTGGGGAAGGGGAGGGAAGGTATGGAGGGACGTGGAGAATGCGTGGGATGGGAGAGGGGGGGGAAGGAGCGTCCGTCGGAAGTATTTAGGGGTTTGCTGCCGTGAGTCGCAACTGACCCCCTTTCTCCCCCTCCCGCGAGAAGTATCCACGGGGGTCAGAAGGGTTGAGGGTGGGACTTCCTCGTGCCATGGTTTGGGCGAAACAAATACGAGGCGACAGTTTCATTTATTTCCACGAGTGACCTCCTTCGTTGAAATGAACGTCCTACGCCTACGGTAGCCAACCAGTTGAAGGCTTACTTTTGTGACTCTTTCAGAACCATTACGTGTATGGCAAAATGACAGGCATGACTGTTTGCCACGATAAAGGATTTTTATTTCGTTGTTTAATGTGGAACTCGTGGAAAAAAAGAAGAAAAAGCGTATAAAATATGCAATGAAATTAAAGTATTTAACCCAGGGAAAATATTTGGGGATTTTGGACAAATATTTGCGCCCATTAGCATGACGTTTCACATTTGTTTTCCGTTTTTATCAAAATTAGGACGATGTCACAAATTGCTAATGAATGGTTATCGCATTAAATATGTCGGTAATGTATGATTAAGGTTCATTTATTTAATTAGCAAAATTAAAATATGCTCTTTTTTATGACCCCGCGGCTTTCCCTTTTTTAGAAAGAAAATTAAAGTGAAAATTACAACAATGCTCATATTATAGGAGTGATAATTTGATGATTAAAATGAAATTTAATAATTCATATTTTGAATGATTTCACATAGATAGGATCCGGACAAAAATGCTTGAAATTAATATCCAATGGTGAATTCCATGGTACTCGGCTCAATTTTTTTTCGTCATTTTAATTTGCCAAGTTTCCACTGAGTTCGTCGCCACTTCGTGGTGAAACGAACACTAGCCGGCGCATTCATGAGATGAATGTGAGAGTTTGAAGATCAAAGGAATAATTTTAAGGTTGCATGCTTTGGGTCAAAACCTATTCCTTGCGTTTACGATTTCCACTCTTACTGAATCACTCAATAGGAATTTTATTTTGAGCGATGCGTTTATGAAACTCCTGGAGGGAGTGTGGCGAAATTCACCCCTACTTTCTGAGAGGCATATATATGTATATTTTTTGCTGGGTATTATCCTAGCAAGTAAACTATAATTCTGTGCTAGTTTCTCATTTCTCCAAAGGACTGCAACACTATCTTAACAGCAAGCAGCGTTGAACGGGATGTAGCAATAAATTCACAGAAACTGATAATATACATTTATTTCACTCAAACACGAGGAGTAAAATTTAGGGAAAGTGTAAAACACACAAGGTTTTCAGTTTTGATGAACAATATGATATCATAGTTTGGGAGAAGCTTTGGGAGCCCGAAAAAGTCAGCCGGAATCGAACCCGAGTCCTCTGGTCAGTAGCCAAGTGCTCTATTGACTGGAATACTACGCATTTATCACTCTTTAATACATGTTAATGCAACTTTATTTTAAATTATTCTATAGTTTCTAAACTGAGGACTGTTTAAAAGAGGAGAGGGTGAAGATACCTCATTTTTGATTTTATTTATCAGGGGAGGTCAATTATGGCATTGTGGATAGGTGGTTAATTTGGTCGGGATAGATGTTTAGGGTATTGGGAAGATGTAGGAAGAAACCCGATGTCGGCGTTAGCCTACTCCCCAACGAAAGGTGCCAAGGGGTCACAATATTTAACATCCCATCTGGCAGATGGCGTACTCCACATGAAGTGTCCTCCACATATCATCCCAAGTAAACATTGAGATACCTCTGAAATATCGTGCCACCGCCGGGATTCGAACTCGGCAGACATAAGCCATCATATCAATCCAATACCACTATTCATATGTGCATAATTATATTAAAATTAATATATTATATACATTCATTCACATTGAAATATATATATATATATATATATATATATATATATAAGGAAAAGGGATAAGAACACATAAAAATGACAAACACTGAAGAGGTGGGAAAGGTGGAATCGAGCATATCACAAGTGCAGAAATATTTCCTTGACCGGGACTTGAACCACGGATTTTTCGACTTGCCGGGCCGAGGCTCGTGAAAATGTTTTTCACTGCATCGTTTATTTCAAAATTTTGTGGTATGCGCAAGTATAAAGGAATAATATTGATGTTATGTCACTTAGGCGGGTAGGAGAAATAACTGAAACTAGATTTACACGATGTTGCTATGAATTTGAATAGTTTAAAAAAATTGGATAAATAAACTAAATTCTATAGTATGTAAAATAGCCGTATTGAAATAGGGAATTCGATGATGCCATGTATCGAATCTACGGTCGCTAATTTATAAAAAATTAATCAATGGGAAATACGAAGTATTTTATTTTTTTCCATTACGGCGAAATAAGGAATTACATGTAAACATTCGTATGCAAGTATGTATCCTCTTCT
Source organism: Hetaerina americana (assembly GCF_022747635.1). Lineage (NCBI taxonomy): Eukaryota > Metazoa > Arthropoda > Insecta > Odonata > Calopterygidae > Hetaerina > Hetaerina americana. The sequence continues at coordinate 51,045,505 of NW_027286763.1, read as the reverse complement.
ACGCCTGTTATTCCCTTTACCGCGAGAACAGACATCGTGTTCTCTTCCAACGTCAAATTTTATTGTCATATCCCATAATGGGGATTCGCACCTTCCTACTCGCTGAGTGACAAAATTTTCGTGTTTTCTGATTAGAGTGGAAAAGTTTGGAGTCTGGTTTATGAGAAAAAAACATGTCGACTGGATTAATTCGGCCGCCAAAGTTTTCTGTGGCAAGGTTTTCTTTCAGAGGAGAAAGTAGTTGGATAGCGTCGGGATTCTGTCTTTCACATTGATTACGAGTGACATCCGTCCCTTAAGAAGCGGGCTTGAGTCAAAATTGGACTCTCTGCAGACGGTGGTCCCAACGTGAAATGGTTAGTCGTTTTTTTTAATGCGTACAAGTTTCGTTTAATATTCTTTTTCCCAAGAACCTTTGATGTGCGGAGGAGACAAAATCCAGCTAACTTTCTGGATAGTTCAGCGTAGCTTTATTAGCTTAATCTACGTGACCTTGTGGCGAATGCTATAATTCTGCTTCTTTCAAGTGTTTACCCATGGATTTGCTACAGCAAGTCTTATGATATGGAATTATTCTCATCATAAGAATTAGGCATTTCTTCGTCTAATCACCATACCAGACGCGAGTTCAGATTAACTCGTTTCAAATGAATTTGCCCTTTTTTTTGACAATTTCCCGCAGATTGAAGGGAGTCCAAACATACACACACAGACGCTCGGCTGCATGCACGTTTAACAAACAATAGTGGGCAGTAAAAAAGCTAGCCAATAAGATTTTTATGTAGTAAAAGTTCTAAAAAATAGTTATGTCGTCCTATAAATTTCTAATCTCCTGGTCTAGTACTCTCGTTCATTTCAAGATAAGATTAATGGTATATTTCTAGTTTGGAATACAGGGTGCGGCGATTATCTCCGGACAAATTTTAATTTGAATTTCCCGCCATATCGTAGTTCCAATGGAGATCGCAATTGGCGCTCTTGAAAACTATAGGCATCTAGTAAACAGTCAAAACCTCAAAATGGCCGAGATGTTACGTACAAGTGCGGAGTGAAATCGAAGGGCCGCTTTTTTCGAAAGTGTTCGCGCTGGGCGTTCGCCCAGTGAAATAGTTCGATTCTTCGGGTACCTCAGATCAACTCTTTACGGTAAGGATAAGTAAAATGCTTCATAGAAGTCTGGAGAAGGTTTCGCTAAACCGGCGAGGAATCCTCATTCGAGGAAACGCTCAGGTGCTTATTTCAGAGGAATTTTACACATTTTTACGAATTTGCAAAATTTGAAGAATGTCGTGAAACCGTTGATGGTAACTGTGGTCTCGGGGAGATAATATGTCTTTCAAAAGGACGGTGTACCGGCTCATACGAGTCATTTCGTCCAAAACTGGCTCTCAGATAACATTGACATGCTCTGGTCAAAGGAGTTCTTGCCCCTGAATAGAATCCCGTCGACTTTTATGCTTGCAGCGTAGTCGAAAGAGTTACCAATAAGGCGCATCATAATGTCGCATCTACGCACCACTATCTCACCAGCATTCGCGAATATGGACAGCGCTGTTTTAAAGAATGCGTGCGATCTATTCAGGACAAGATTGTAGGCAGTCATTGGAGCTGAAGGAGGTTACATTGAGTAATGTTACTCTTGACAGATACCACTACTTGTATGTAAAAGGATTTTCATGTTCATTCGTATTTTTTTGATACATTTGCTTTTAAACAAATGTTTCATTTTTCCGGATTTAACTGCCATACCCTAAAGAAAAATAAGAAATCAACAGCAAGAATCTATCACTCATTATTACCGCTTTAGTCAATTTCGCGTTTAAAATCGAGACAAGAAAACCCAGGGTGCGTAATTAAACTAATTTTTCGTGTATGTACAAGTATACATACATGTAGTGGAAGAAACGCAAACACGTTTTCATGTTCGCGGTGAGTAATCTACACGCCTTACCTAGAGGAAAGTTTAGCGCCAGTGATGCACTTGTGCATACCAATATGAGGGATTGAGCTGAAAGGAAGAACTAATGAATTCGTAGACGAAAGAATATTAAACCAGAACCACTCACGCATAAAATAACGACTGATGAGAACTTGAGGAATACACAGCGTCGTAATTTTAACATAAATTCAAGACGTAATTTTACGCTCGTCATATATTACCTTTGGCGATGATAATGCTCCCGAGATCTCTCTATCACCGTGTCAGAAAAATGTCTAATGCACCATGGAATATTCCACTCACTAGCATTGAGCAAATCTGCTCTTAGTAGTCTCAGTACTGCGAGAGTTGACCTTCCGTCTGGCACCTGGGGTGCCGTTGTGCCCATTCCTAACTCCCACCTCGTCGATGTTATATTTAGATTTGATAACGAATATTCGATCGCTGTTTTCCAAATTTTTAGAGGGGAAACCCATCGAGTTGCGAATACTGTCGTTGCCACGAATCATTCGAGCTGGCTCCCAAGTGATTCGTGATCGAGACAGCGCTCTAGATGAACATCGCTTCAAGGAAAGTGATGGCAATAACACGCAATGAATGATCCATAATTGTGTCCCCAATATGAGACGTTATTTTTCTGGATATTCCAGGAAATGTAAAATTTTACCAGACTCCCTATTGTTTTCGCATATGGCGGAGGTGATACTTTTTTTTCACGTCCAGATGCTTCATATGTCCAAATAAATTCTTTTCCCTGATAAGTGGTGTAGTCTTTTTCATTCTACCATTTACATATAAAATCAAAATTCAAATTAAGCTATGTTTTCATACTTTATAGGAATTAAAACGGAGCTTTATATTTGTTCCAATATCAGCCGTGATCAATTTTATTAGCCACATTAGCTCAGATTACTAAGCAATTAATTGAATAAAGAAGACGAATGAAAGAATTTTATAAGATAATTAATAATATCTTTATAAAATATACGTTAATAACGAGAAACACACTGGGAATTCCGTAAAAACCCTAGTTAACTGGATAATCATAATTTAAGGTACATTTTTGAATTGTTTTTAAGTTCTTTGAAGACCTATATCAAGGATTAATAAGGGAGGAAATAGTGTACAAGTTAGTAAAATTTCAAAATATTTTTATCAATCAGCACAACACGTTTTTCAAAGTTCCAACGTCACCATTTAGTCTGTGAAATTTTATGCACATTAAAACACAGATACATCAGTACTTTTCCACATATAGTATGTTAATTGACACACCTCATCGTACCAAACGGATGAGTTACTGCGAATTTGACAGATTGATCTTTCTACACTTGGGATCGAATTTTACTAATTCAAAGCTTTTACAATCAAATTTATTTCAAGGATAAATAATGCATTATTGCAAATTTTGAAAAAAAAGAGGACAAAATATAAACCACAGGCTCTGTAACATAAAATCCTGATGACAGGGACTAACAGCGCTGGGTTGAACTACGCCGCAAACACCTCCGTCAAATTACGTTATATTCGGAATTAGCTACGAGGTATAAATAGAAGAAAAAAATTGGCTCTAATAAATTGATTGGCATAAGGTGAGCTGACTGGGACATGACTTTGTCCTTTCAAGCCAAGCAATGAGGTAAAATAAACCTAAAAACATGCAAAAAAAGTGGGATACAGTGCTTGAAAAGCTTTAAAAATAGAGGAAAAAGTAGTTTCAAAAATAGAAAGAATAGAATTAAGAATGGTATTGGCAAACGACGTTAAGCAGGGAGGTCGCAAAGGGATGACTCACTGCTGACGTCAAGCAGCAAATGGTAAATGTATCAAGGGCGAGCCTTGGATTTGATAAAAGAATCCTCTCCTAACCGATCCCCAGGAAGGTTGGCGCTAGTTAAATAATCCCCTATTGTTTAGCCTTAATTACTTTTATTATTGACCGAAAATTCGCTCGAAGATCATATATATTGTAATAATTAAATCGCAATTCACAGTTTTATTTAACTTCAAAAATGTCCAATTTCATTCAAGGTTAAGCTTTTACCCAGGAACTCATGGCATAACTCTAATAATATTCTCAATTATCTTTGTCAGCAGCCTTTGATTCTAGCTAGTATGTGCTCATCTATTACAGTAGAGTTTAATGCGATAGTTGTGCTTGCGTAGTTTTTCCTATCATGATCTCAAACTCGTAAGTCAACACGTTTTCCCGAGCAAGTAAGATGCACAAATCAAGAAATTCCGTTTAATCATTTTAATGATAGTGTGAATGTCATTTGCCATTTAACTTCCCTCGTTTACAGCCGCAGCAAAATACATCATCCTTGAGCCACCTTTACGTTCAGCTAAACTCACTTTGTGTTGCCTTTATCGGCAAAGCGGGCATTTTCCGTAATTTAAGATCTCTTTTCTCATGTTCAATGGCGTGGAACCTCGGCATTAATTCACTCCACAACTACGTGAAATATTTAATTTCGTTTTGATGAGTGCCGCCACAATAGGATGCTCACAAAGAACTCTTCGTTTCATCTCCCGCTCACGCAAAAACGTTCTGTTTGCTCTTCCTACTCTCCGCTAAACTACTTGGGAATCTTGTCATGAGTTATGATTCCTTGTAATTACAGAAAACTAATGCCTTCTTCACTCAATGGTCTTTTACTCCGTGGGTGTATCATTTGAGACGCTTTAAGAGCATCAATCTCTCAATTTGCCTTCGTTTCAACTACCAAAGATTGATTACCTCATCTGAACCAAGGCGGAAGGAGCATCGACTTCAACCTATAGTACTTACATTAGAGAATTACCCTTGGAAGTAGACTACTTCTGCTTATCAACTCTTTCGATCACGATAATTCGTCTAATGTCAATGAATTTTTCGGCAATCGATATCACATTGAAAACCATCAACCTTGACTGGATTTTACCCAGAGGAATTCCTCAAGATATATCAATTTACTCCAACTTAAACATTTTGGTAATACCACTTCATTTCGGTGGAAGTGTGCTAGTCCAGCGCGTAGAGTGTATGACTACAGGCAAGAGGGGCCACGGATCAAATCCTGGTGATTATGAACACTTTCAGCTTTACTCAAACTGCGTAGTTTTCTGAGTACCAAAATTTCCCGGGGAATCACATGTGGAGCAGACAAAGGAGCATTAATGGATGTATTTTACATTCAATGAGGACTTACTGCGAGACAAGCTCAATCCTAAACTCTCAAAACAACTTTCGTGTTCATTACTGCGATCTTAATAACTGTGCGCTGACTCATAAATTGATTCATAGAGCTCAGATTTCGCGTCTTAGATCACCAATGTAACACATTTCAGGGAACGTTTTACCGAGTCATCGATTTCTTTTGTTTTTCATCAAAATGCTCGTATAAATTGCTTGGTTTTTCAATAGAATGCCTAACATGGCCAAATAAGCTCCTCTCTTTGCACTTCCTCCTACAGTGTTTGCATGGGACAAACGTCATCACTGAATCTAAAAAATGATGTAATTTATTCTTAACGCCCTCCTTTTTAATTTGGCCATTTCGTTGGCATTCACCCATCAGTTACGTGAATTGAATATGTGTCGACAGTAAAATATCATTTCGTATACCTAAGGTATGCAAAATGTAACTGGATTCGTGCGAATAGAAGATCAATCAGTTAACAGTAGGATCACAGCTTAAAGGCATTTTCATTGGCAACCACATCATGAAAAGTGAGTTTGATGGGAATGCAAATAGGTATCAAAATGTTTAATTGAAGTAAAGGCATTGGAAGACAGGACATACTTTATTAAATTTTAGAATAATGGGGAAATGCAAATGAAGACAACAAACAAAATCATTAGCCCAAACATGAAAAAACATTGGATGTCTGCGAATTCGCTTGTTAGTTTTTGAAAACGATAAGTAATCATCATCCGTCTGACCAACGTAGTCAATCTGAATATTTTTTCATTGTTGCTAACATATATTATATATTCCACCAGTCCTAAGGTGTGACTCCCGGCAAATTATATCCACTGCAATATTAAATCTCAACCCATGCCACAAATAATATGAAAATGCGAGCGTAAGTCCGGCGTTCTCTATGATATCCATGGTGAATAGGAACTAGTAGATAGATCTATAGACTTTTACTGGTAAGTTGAGCAAATCGCGTTTTTCCTAAACGTAGAATTTGCACGTGAGGGCATGGGAATGTTATAGCGAAGCGAAACAAACCTGGTCACCGAGAGAAATGACTAATTTCGTCTACCATATGGCTACGCCACAAGAAACCTACTGACTAAAGATTATTGAAAGATTATATTATAATACTGACATTAACAAATATATAGTGTATTCAGTGAAAATACTGAACGCCAAATAAAACAAAACCGCTTGAAACATGAGAGATTTTCTCAGCGTGAAAATTGCCTTGTCCGGGATTCACGCGCAGATAATCGGATGGCTCTGCTACTAAGTAACTGTCGCAGGAATCTTCGCAGTTCTTCCAGTTGAAAAAAAAAACTATGAGCTGGATATACGTACGTACCCTGCGTTGTTCAGCACTGCTTTCAACTCATCCTCTACCACGGCTCGTCTTTCTCCTTCCATCTGCTTGCGCGATTGGTGCACTCACATCCGTGATGATCCCTTCAAATTACGCACTGACAGTTATGGTATCCATCACCGAGACTATTTTTCCCCCACATCCTCTCCTTCAAATGTATCATCATCCTCAAGGAGAGGAGAACCAGCCTCCGAAATGGAGCGACTTTACGCTCGTGGCGGATGGAGAGTGAGGAGGGAGGTTCGGGGAGGGAGAGAGGAAGGTAGGGAGACTTGAGGAGACCGTCTAGGGGTGAGGGGAGGGGGAAGGTGGAGAATGAGAGGGTGGGCAGGAGTGGGAAGGAGGGAATGGGAGGCGAGGATTTATAGCGGGAGACAGGGGAGCAGGCGTGCGTGTGGGGGAGGGAGAGTGGACGGGGAAAAAGGAGAGAATCATGAGGGGGCCGATGGAGGCGGAGAGGCTGGACGGGGGGGGGGGAGGCGAAAACGTGAGGACCTCAACTTTAAGATTAGGATTCAAACACTGGGAACACTCGAAAATATTATTAAAGGCGTCTTCATTTCGCGAATGTATTTTTCGCTTGGCTTCAGTAAGAATTTATCAAACTAGTGGCGTTGAGGGTTCGGGCTTGGGTCCTCCACGTAAACGTATCTCTGCCGAGATCTCCCTCCCTTCCCCAAAACATACAATATAAAGATAGATTCACACATGACCGTTTCGTAACATTGCCGTTTCCGAGTTCTCGGACAAATATTTTATTTCAATAACCTCCCAACATATCGTTTTCTTCGTCATGGATGTACGTATGTCATGAAACGCTTCGTAAGTTCATTGACTGACTGGTGGCGGGTCCAATTTTGGTGCGGGACACTTCTCCATGGTCGCGTATTTTAGGGAATCCGCAGCGATGCTCATTTAAATGAAATCAATTCCTGATACTTCATATTATAAAGGTAATATTCGCTCCGTTAAAGGAGGTAAAGGATGTTCATTCTGTGAAGCCATGTACAAAATTAATAATCAAAATTGACGAAAGGATGGGGAAAATTTAGAAAAGATCGCTTATAATATGAATTTTTATTTGAAGATGATATCAGTCAATTTATATCATTGGTGGTGGGGAAAAAATATGGCAAAATTGTGTAATGGGAGAAGATGGGATGCTTGACGAGTTTTCCGTTGCACGTTTTGTAACATTTCAATACGTTTCATACATAAAAGGGTTTCATTCTATGGACGCATATTCCAGGGTAGGCCGAACCAGGACCTCATAAGATTTTGCTTTTCTGGCTTCGCTACTTCCTTCCAAAGTTCTCATTTCTCAATGGAGAACGTTACATATCTTCCTCGTCACTGTCTCCAATTAACTTCCAATCCAAGTTAACTAGCTCAGTGAACGTCAAAATATTTGCAATTACTGTCAATTGAGATTCTATCTCTAAATAGGGAATAAATATTCTGATGTACGTATTTACGCTATTTTTATTTGAAAAAAGTAATGGGCACGCTCTCCCTTAATTAATACCATATTATTTTTAATTTCCCAGCCGGAGGCAATATGTGTCATTTTGGAGTATCAGACAGTCATTTATTTCTCTATCCACCTGTAGATAATGAAATCATCGGCAGAATATCTTGCTTCGGAATTAAAATTTTTCGGTTAAATGATTCACGTAAATTAGAACAAGTAATGGCCCTAGATTACCCTACCTTGGAACTCTTTGCCTAATAAAGTAAAATTATCCAGGAACACATCCCAATTCAACGGGAACATGTTTGAATGTCTGTCTACCACACTACCAAAATGACCTTATTACTGTTCTATCAGGCTAAATATTTACGCTATCGTAATTATAACGATTGTTTTATATATATATAATTATATATATATAAATATATATATAAATATATATATATAAATATATATATATAAATATATAATTATATATATATATATATATATATATATATATATATATATATATATATATATATATATATATATATACAGGGTTCGTCCGGAAAATAAGTGTACTGAGCTCAGGAAAAAAAATTTATTACACTTTTACATATCTTAAGCTAATATTCCTCAAAATAGGACCCTTATGAGTCGATACACTTGTTCCAGCGGCGTTCCCATTCCTGGAACGCTCCCGCGAAGGCATCATCGGGAACCTCTCGAAGACACGTCGTCACGGCCTCTTTGACGGCGTCCAAAGTCCCGTATCGCGTTCCTTTCAAACTCCTCTTTATCTTCGGGAACAGAAAGAAGTCCGGTGGTGCCAAGTCCGGGCTGTAGGGCGGGTGTGGCAGCGTTGCCACGCCGTGCTTGGCCAAGAAGTCCGACACGACAAGCGCGGTGTGAGACGGCGCATTGTCGTGATGCAGCCGCCAGATGTTTTTGATCACTGGCCGGACGCGGGCGACTCGTGCACTATTGTTTTTGGCACATTACACTGCTCTGCTATCATCCGAACACTAAGACGACGATCAGAGTTCAGTACATCGCGAACTTTTCTCACATTTTCGTCGGTGAGTGTCGTTGATGGGCGTCCAGGCCGTGGTTCGTCGTCGACCTCTTCTCTGCCCTCCACGAACATCTTGTGCCACCGAAAGATCATGTTTCTGGACATGGCTGACTCCCCGTAAGCCTGGTTAATCATACCGACAGTTTCGGTAGACGATTTCCCAAGCTTTACCGCAAATTTGATGGAATAACGCTGCTCCAAAAACTTCGGCATCGCGTTCCGTGAGGTGGGTCGAGCGTGGAGTTTCGCGTTAACAGAGCTCTTCACTACACCACAGCTCAGAGCCGACTGCCTTTTTCAGCGTCGCTTGCCAACATACCCCCCTCCAATCGCAGCCCGTCAGAGCGGTGCTGGGCGCGCCTGGAGCGGCGGGAAAAAATCAGTACACTTATTTTCCGGACGAACCCTGTATGTATATGTATTTAGGCTTCTCTAGCCAACTATGTTTCGTTCAACTGATGTTAAATTGTATTTTGTGACTGGTTTAATTACCTTATTCTATGCATCATGTAAACCTGTTTCACTCCATTGGTAACCTCGTGTAACATATATTCAGCTCCAAGGGAATTTGCTCCCAGAGCAATAAAATTGTTTGTGTATATTTATATATATATATATATATATATATATATATATATATATACACATACATATATATGCCTTGTGAAACTCCTGCTACGACTTTCACCTACTTCGAGAGCGCTTCCCTATTTTCACACTTTGAAGAATGCGAATTAGACATTTTTTCATTCTCTGCTTTTCCCTCAAGGCCTCAACGCCTCCAACTTTGACAATTATCTATCATGAGGTATTGTTGAAAGATGAAAGATCAAAAATCACCCCATTAACTCCCTTTCCCTCATCTATTGCGCCGCCAATAAATTGACATAGCCTTAAAAGCTGCGTTTACCAGACATTTTCTGTTCTAAACCCATGTTGGTTGTTGAATAGCCAACTATCTCTAGTCCATTATTTCCAAATACAACCAGCAATTTTTTTTTGCAAATAACCAATGTAATTCTTACCGGCATGTTCATAGCTGTCGTTTTATCTTCTTACTGAAAAATGCTCATGCGTTAGCGTTTTTCCAATCTCTGGGCAAGAAATAGTTTTTTAAAGTTACATTGAAGAGATGATTTAGCAACGGGGCTATTACGATACCACCCAGTTTTAGAACATCAATCGATATATTGTTTGATC
>NW_027286763.1:50697787-51030287 GCF_022747635.1 Hetaerina americana | reverse complement strand
GGCCATATTATGGTTGAGCAAAGATTTAGGAATAGAGCGATGAGTTTGAACAGTTTTCGGCAGCGGATGCACTTTCAATTCATAATTTAGTACGAATTAAGTGTAAAGTTAGGTTCAAGAGGGGAACACTGGACAGGCAAGTTAGGAAATAGAGTTTGTAAGCATTAAACAGGAAGATAACAAAGGAGTATCAGCGATCTGTGGAGGTAATTATAATTGAGAAAAGGGAGATGGGCATAGAGGAGAGAGATGAGATCCTGGTGTACCTGCTAATAACAAAGATAGATGGTCCATTATTCTCTTTGTTTGGCCACTTAGTTTGACAAAGTTCAACGAAATGAAAATAACCTATTAGAGCAAATAACCAATGCAGAGGTACTAGAAAACGTAACACATCATTATCTTCGATGACAGTAGAGTGGAAATATGAGGATGAAATTAAGTAAGAGCAAATAAAATTTGAATAATACTTATTGCGTAAATGTTCATGCTTAATATATACACAGTATAACTAACTAATACAAGCTAAAATTATCGATAAAAACAGAGGAGTTGCTTGTTTGACAAAATAAACAAACTTTTTAAGACATCGTCTTCTTTAAATCGAAATGCTTGGACGACGAATCTACGAATAGAATAATGAGCTCTGTTACTTTAAGGTTGTGGTATATATCAATCAATTACATTTGCTCTACTCTTTGGTTTGAAACTTTCAATTTTTTTCAAACATTTCCATAACTTTCTCTGTGTATCTTTCTGTAAAGCTCCTCTTAAGCTCTTCTGCAATCCATGCGGCATTTCGCAGGAAAGAGTGGAGTGAATCGCTCTGTCGGCGATCCAACGCGAAAGCTTCATCTGAATGAAAAAGTAACAGAAATTGATTTGAATGTCCTCTGCTTAGCATTAGAGATTTAGAAAAGATTATGTGCTGGAGAAAAATTCACTGGGGAACTTATTAAGAAAGAAAGTACCTACGTAAGATTTCCATAATATGTCTTACAACCTTGCAAATGTCAACTTAAGTTGAAAACAGCACCACCAGTCCCCTTGATCCTTTCAGTATTTATGAAGGTCCCAAGAGGATTGCATGATATCCAAAATCCATGTGATTTAAGGTCGTAAAAAGCGTTTCTGCAACGAAATAAATTCAGTGGCACTTCTTGAAAAGACTTCACCTGAACCTGAACTTTCAATATCGAGTCGTGGACCCTATTTCTTTACGCAATGGTTAATATAGTTATAAAAGGGTTGACGATCGCGTGATCTGATGGTAGACTGATTCACCACTTGACTCCCACTTCTGGGATAACATTTACGCAGTGATTTATCTCTCTCATATATATTAGTATTAAACACGCAATACTTAAAAGCTGTTTATATCTTAGCACTCATGCATGGTATATAAGTCGTAGGCGGAGGCTATCATACAAAAAAATCGTCATGTCCGTAAAGGTTTCATGCGGTTAGTAGGCAAAAAAGATATTCAACAGCCCATAAACATTGTTTATGGAAGCCACCCTGGCTCAAGGGTGGGTAGCATCGACGAAAACAGATTAGAAATTTTTAATGTGCGTGGGTGGACATACTAAATATAGAAGAGGGGGTTCGGATAGACTGGCATAAGCAAGGCATATAGTCATCAAAAATGTCTTTCCCGAGCACAAATTGTGCATATAAGAATACGTTTATACAAGTAATCAATCATATCAATGGCAGTTGATTACTTCTTTACTACAAGGACCACAAAATTAGTCAGCATAATCCTTGGGGGAATATAAAAAGAATAATCATTTTACCCTGAATCTAATTTGAAAATTTTCTCGAAGATCTCTTAGTAAATTAAGATTCATGCGATAAAATTTTTTTTTGTGGATCGATTCGAAATTGGCTGCGTTTCTTGGACTCGGGAAAGAAGGCCAATTTCTTATAACCTTTGCAATGCCTGAACTTGGAACGATATGGCGCCAAGTCGAAATACAATCCTATGGTAGTATTAAAACGCCGGAAAACTGGCCAAATAGGTAAGGGTGCGAGCTAGCTCGTCGAGACATGCTGATGACAGGGAGAAGGCTAGCTTTACCAACTCTTTGCACCGCTAGGGTAATTTTAAAATCTGATACTGATGCTAACATGGGCATCCGGGAGTTTCCAAAGTCATGCGACGATAGCAGGTGGAATGATATACATTTGGCCTAGCCTGGATATTTGCGACAGGTGTAAATCTACGTCACGGTGGAAGCGAGAAAACTCGGAAATCTGGTTACGCTCTGAGATTGAATACATCTCGAATTAATAAATTATATTGACACCTATACAATTATTTTTATTTCAATTAAGTATTCTCCAATTAAAATATATTCAAAACCAACTGTGTGTATCAACGCCACGTCGATTCATTTTCACTTAATTTTTTACATTTAACGAGTTTTTTTTAACCTTCCCTTCAAGACAAGAGAATCATTTTTTTATCTCGCATATTATGTAAATTAGGATTTTCCCCATTCAGTGATAAGTTTATTGCACAAAATCGAGGTTCAGACCGAATTTTCTTTTCATGCTTTGTTGGATTTAGGGTGTAAATAATATTACCATAAATAAGTGGGGCGGTTCTCGCCAGCATGAACAGAGGGGTAATTGGGGTCGAGTTGAATTTTAGAAAGAGGATTGAAACAGATATTCCCAACGTGGCTATGAAACGAATCTTTAATAAGAGGTGGAGTAGGTTCGAAGTTTAACATCTCTAGCAATGGGCGGAGTTTCGCATTTCAAGTACTCCACACACCGAATCTGGTAGAAACGGAGTACCACAGGGACATAATCAGGAGCAGGACCCACGACGTGAGTATCCATGGGAACGGCAAATCACTTATTAGTGAGCAAAAATCCGAGGCGGTTAAGTGAAAAATAATTTAAATAACTAATAAAAATATTACAATATGCAACATACATCATAAAAACAGTTTTAATTAATATTTTTTTGGAAGAAGCGAGTCATTAGACGACGATAGAGAGATCACGCTCTTTGGGACATGGGAGGTATTCTAAAAGTTTCAATTATCGACCATGCATATAGACAGCTAAAAGGGTGGGAAAGGATTCAATTAAAGAGGGAACACAAAAAGAATTGTATATAATCTTCCTGTTGGTCCATTGATAGAAAAGAAAGAAGGCGACGCGTATTGCCCGCAGCCCAAGCAACGATGATATTTGAGATCGCCTCAGCGATGAGTTGTCTCTCCAGATGACGTGGTCGGGTATTTAGATTTTCCGATGGCGTCCACGATGGCCGGCTGATGCGTCGTCTAAACTTTGAATGTGGAAACGGATTGCTGTGGAGGGCTCCCGAATAATTTTTCAATTTATCTTGAGAAACAGGAGAGTGAAAAAAAAATGGATCCGCCGCAGCTGTGCCTGTGGGTGGTGGAGAGCAGTGAATATATGATAAATATTTCAGGGACTGAAAATTTAGGAAACGAAATCTTCGCTCAACATAACCAGACGAATTAATACACGCCAGAGAATATAGAGTGGGTGTCTCTGGAAACATCAACACTTCCACAGTTGTTCTATGTTTTATGGAAACTATATCACACGGCTTACAGAACCAAATTGGTGTCTCGGTATCCATATTGATTTTGGAGGGTTAACAGGACGAATGATTCAGAGGGTTACAATCAACCACCAATTAATTCCACAGCGACTTTATGCGAGAAAAATATTAGAATTTATAGAAACTCTGACTGAATAGGTGAAAACAACCGAACTTCTTAAAGTTCAACAATACAATCCGTTTTGGATTTCTACTTTTTAGCCATAAAATCCTAGTTTTCCTAGTTGCTATTTCCCATATTAGTCCTACTTTTTCCACCATCATTCCACGTAGTTATGTTGGACGTACTGACTCTCTATTCTCATGGTCCATGAAAATCACTACAATTAGAGTAAATAAACCGAGCGAATGGGAATTCGGCTTCCTTGCGCATTCAAAAACGTGTTACACAGAGTAAAATTGGAAAGGTTACAATTAAGAGCTCGTCCTAATTTAGCTCTGAACAATTTAATCTCATTGGTCCTTACATTAGCCTCCAGTGTACCGAACGTTGTACTGAGCATTCCAATGAACACCAAGGCTGACGATTTGTATCAAAAGTTTTGGGCACTATGCCAATAATCTCGGGGGAAAAAACTTTTTTATGGATTTAACTCGGCTCGAGAGTTGTAGATTCACGCGTTTAAGGAACTAACCCAACTGAATAAAACTTGATATAACAAGCCATGGATGCAAAATGAGCGAAATAATTTCAAAATAGTGAAGCAATCTGCATTCAAGGGGTCAATTCTAATAAATAAAAGACTAATGCATATGCCTTATTCACTTATTAATATCAGGTGAATTCAGAAGTGAATAAAATTCTGAGGTTTAACTCATTTGACAATCATTTTTAGTCGTCCACTGAACCGAAATTTGAAGAAAAATTTAAACTCTTCAACCCTGAAGTCGGTTTAATAGGTAAGGATAGAGATCCTCTACTGTTGAGTCATAGAGGCTTGAAAATCATAGAATTATTCTCGAGAGGGATTACAACTTCTTTCCCAGCGGATTTCCAGAAATTTATGGTAGGTTGGAAATCACAAACCATGTGTTTAGCTTGGAAATTTCCTGAGGCATCACCCGAAACCAAACATATTAATGCCCAAGGCTCTCTGTTCCGCAACTGCACGCAACAGACATCCGGTTTCCACGCCAACGCAATATCATACTCGTAATAGCTCAGAGAACAGTATGAACTAAATTTCAATCAAGTACCATGGTGAACAATGGTTTCGAAGGAGATGGTTAAAATAGTAAAAAATACATAATATTCTCCTAAGACTAAATTACTATTATTATTAGCAACAAATGCATTGATAATGGCTGGGTCAGCTTGGTTTAAAATAATTTTGCTTTTTGTTTATTCCGCTTTAAGACAGTTTACCGTTTAATAATAGTTTTCATCGAGAAATGGCTCCAAAACTCAAACAATCAAATGTTACGTTAACTTGAAAATGATCGGTATGACCTACGTTGACCATATTTTCCCTTTGATGACGCGACGCCATGGGACACCCTAGGAACAAATATAGTTGAAGGATCAATGACTAATAAAATATGGAAATAGAATAAAATAACGAAAATCTAATAGACCAGGAGCAAAAGAAATATTTTTTTTCACTTTTCTTTAAAATTTAAAATAATTTCAATGCGCCACTACTAGTGCTTACCGTTCTTGGAAAACAAACGATTAATTACTATAATGTATCTATGAAAATGAAATTCCTTACAAACTACAGTTTAATAAATTCATGACCAATTGGAGCGAAGCGTAAATTTAAAAAATACCAAAATCATAACATGAGGTGAATTTACCAAATAAAAATATATAATAACAAGTGACAGAAAATTACTCCTGCCCAGTAGGTATTGTGGAAGATATAGCTTGTTGCATGTCCATGTGGTGGTGGTGTTTCACATTCTTGCTTGTTGTATCCTGGCTTGCGTGTTGTTGGATGGCTTTCTTGTCACATCCTGGGGTGCAGTTTTTTGTTGGTTTGTGGTATATGTGTTTGCATGAGTATTGGATGAAGGGATTTTTGTATGCGTGTGTGCGCTGCTGTTGGTGTAATTTTCCATGTTTTTGTTTTCCATGTGGTACTGTTCCTTTTTACGGTTGGTGACCTAACACCCCCCGCCACACGCCCTTGCGGCGGCTTGCGGGGTATTATGTAGATGTAGAGATATATTTCCTTCTGAAAGTATAAATTATAAATTTCAATGTTTCAAGTTTCACATCTAATTATTAGATTGCAGTCCTTCCACCTGGAGTTGCGACTGACAGCTTTAGAATAAGACTAATAAAAAAAAAGTTTAACCCAAGTCGAACCTCCTTCGGTTCATGAGATTTTATTGCTCGCAATAGGTAAACCAAAACCAAGGAGACATTTTTCATCGTGTGCAAATACCACTTAAAAACACATGCGCAGAGCGACTTCATACCTGCGGCACGCAAGGAACACGCGTGATTCGAAAGTTGAGGAATTCGAAGACCTCGTCCGGACGGTGAAGAGATATGCGAAATTTTTATCACTCATTTGCCCCTCCTTTTACAGACGTACTATAATTTTTACAATCATTCGAATGCATCATCCTCGTTCTTCCAAGTCCGTTCAGTGAAAAGTCGTGTGCGAACGTGAATCGATAGATCGCGCTGAAAGAATTCGAAATGCAGGAGGGGTAGGTTGGGGTGGATGAGGGGGGTGGAGAATTGAATTGTTCTGGGGAAGCCACACGAAGGCGGCAGAGGGTTCCCCACAAGGGGACGCGAGACGGAGAGGCGAGGGAAACCCTCAGGAGGGGTGTACGTGCGGATGACTGATCAAGGACTATAAACAACATCACTCCCCTTTGCAATACTCTTAATGAACTAGAATGTAGAGTAGCATTCAATATTTTCGAAGAAAATTTAATGCTGCCCTCTTTCGAATAACATACAGTGCAATGAAAAATAATATCTTGAAGGATTTTACATACGTACGAGTACATGTATCTTATATTTGTATTGAGTAAATATTTTTCTCTGTTTGTCTAATTTGCATGTTTTTTTGTGTTGTAATGGAATTTTCTTGTGTGATATGATTAACTTTGATTACACTAATACGCGGAATGTGTGCAATTATTAAACTTTAATTCAACT
Organism: Hetaerina americana; assembly: GCF_022747635.1. Classification (NCBI taxonomy): domain Eukaryota; kingdom Metazoa; phylum Arthropoda; class Insecta; order Odonata; family Calopterygidae; genus Hetaerina; species Hetaerina americana. The sequence continues at coordinate 51,023,556 of NW_027286763.1, read as the reverse complement.
ATGACATGTATTTTATACTCTCGATTTCGGTAAAATAAAAAATGATTACTCTGCAGGTCTAATTAATTTTAATACCAATTCAAAAAACTAATAAAACAGTTAAACTCTTCAAATTATATTGTACCTATTCTCTGGGTCTAGGGGGCCGTTGAAGTTCAGGGGGTTGATCCTTGGACTACTGACCGGAGACACCGGGTTCGCTTCTCGGCCACGCTCAGCTTCTGCTTGTGTGATTCGGGTACCAGAACTTCCTGGGAAACCACAGTAGGCACAGGAAAAGGAACTGAAACCTTCACCTATCAAACCGACCTTCTGGTTGAAAACTGTGTTAATATGGGTATAATAATTATTAATACTTTTCAAGAATTTTTATTAAAAAGTAAAATCAATCTAATATATTAATGATAACATGCATTTTGTCCTGAACTGTAGATATGAGTAGAAATATACCAACAAGGATCTATATACGTTTGAGACAAGCCACCGCGGGACGTTTTGTGGAAAGCTGAACCAGGATAAGAAAGCGACCTCGGTTGCCGGTACTATTTGCGATTCCTTGATTATAAAAGGTTAAATGACGCCTCACATCAGGGAATAATCCCGCGAACACAGTTGAAAGGAATAAAAATTAAATACTGATTATCGGTATTGAGATTTGGTATCGTTGAGTTTTCTTATTTCTCTTGAAAAAACTTAACTTTACGATTCAATTCTTTGGTAAGTGAAGATTAAGCACATTTGCTTTCGTTAACTTGATATCAATCAAACTTCTTACTGTATCCAAAAATAAAATCGAACATGTCCCCTGGCAGTAACAATCAAATGCGAAAGAAAAACGCACTAAAGTTTGTTAATCATTGAGTGATTGAATAGAATTTTCGATGCATTAAATGCATTTTTATATGAGTTGTATATTCACCAGTGGTATCATAAAGCAAAATACACGGGAGTGTATAAAAATTTTTCGGATAAAATACGATAACTAGGTCATGAGACACTCGTTAAATTATCATCATAACACAGCGACACAATGTGATCTTTTCGAAAATTCTTTTGCCCCTTTCACCATTGAGCTTAACTGATAGTTATCACACATCCTTTTATTACTCATTAATTCGTAACTTTCTATTTTCTCATCCAATAAAGAATTGAGAAATGTAGAAGCACGCAGGGCCTATCCCTAAAATATGCATCGCTATGCTCACTTTTTCGACTCTTCAAGTATTCACAAAGATTTTGTTCATCAGGGGCAGACATTAAACAGTAAGTTTAACGTGGAAGTCCTTAGAATGCTGTGGAAAAAAAGTGTAACGCGTAGGGAAGGAGAACTTTTCCAACTGGACACTGCAATACAACAACATGCTGTCCCACAGTGCCTTCCTCGCGACCGAGTACCTGGCCAAGCATAAGCTGGCAACGCTGCCCCAGCCGCCCTACAGCCCCAATGTTACCAACGTCACTCACCGTCGAAATTCATTTCGTTCCCAAGAATAAAAAGGAGCTCGAAAGGCAAACATTGTGGAACGCTGGATAACGCCAAAGGAGCCGCGATGAGGTGCCTGGACGAAATTCCCGTCGACGACTTCCAGAGAGCGTACATCAATTAATTCTACCTATTTTTGGTATAGCTAATGTATATTAATGATATTACTATTAAAATTCATGTGATTATGATGAATTAAACATAAAACACCCCATTAGGGTGTTTTATGAGTACTATCAAATCGCTTTATTAAAATACAATAACTGGTATCAGGTTTCCTCTACGTCAGCGTTGTGTTCTTTTATATCGATAAATGGCAGCAATGAGGGTTTCTTTTACATGTGTAGAAGAAACCCTCATCATCTTGTATCAAGTTTAAGCACATTTGTCGAGCCATGGGAAACTTTTGTGTATGAGTTAATGAGGCTATCGAGGATAACTTTTTAACGCAAATTTGACTGGGAGTGTTATGGTGCAAATATTTTCCCTCTTGTCTTTATTCTCAGTATTGGGACAATGGCGCGGTTGCAATTCATCGTGGAAACTCTGTGGTGTCCCCAAGTGCGCTTGCCTTCCATTCTTCTTATTTCTTAAGAGTACGTCCCGAAGGGATTAATAATACAAATACCCGTTGTCCGAACCCAACCATTTTCTTCAATGAAACCTCGGGTCGTCCTAATCTTTCTATTTATTACCGTTGGCTCAAGTCATGTGAAATTCCAGTACTTAAATATTACGTATTTACTTTGCCCCTCATGCCTTATACCGAACTTGATATTGAAGTGCTGGCATTAGAACCATACAGAAGAGGGACGGAGACACCACGATCTGGGTAGGAGACGTGCTTCCTGCTCTCGCCGAGTCCGATGGTTGCCACGCGCGACGAACATCTTTGTGTACACATATATAATAGCCTCGGATGGCTATTTTAAAACTTCTTTAGATTCACAAGGAGTGGGGACGATATGCTCATTTTTTTATTCACCCCAGCAGAAGAAAAGGTTTGGATCTTTTCTGCGACTTCAATGGGGGCTACTCGAAGACTTTCCCGTGTTACGATGCTACAGAAGTTGAATAAACCTTAATTTTCTCATGATTTCAGCTGCTTTGCGAGTTCATCTACCGGCGATGTATAAAAAGATGATGTGGATAATGAAATTTTCTTGGAAAACAAAATTGAAGAATCTTTTCCTGGGAACAATATCCCTTTTCAGGGAAAACTTAGAAAAATTATTATCTTCCAAATGAAATTAATACTCCGAAACCAATTACTCTCTTAACATTCAATAAAATTATTTTCAAGAGTTAATTGTGATTGAAAAATAGTGGTGTATATTACAATTGAACGAGAAAATTGATAAATACGTTTAAAATTTACACGAAAGTGATTTTTTTACCACATTAATCCGCGACAGACGCTTTGGAAGGACTTATTGAGCAATTTCATTCAAAGCTTATATGTTTCAGGTAGGGACTTGGAGACAGGATATCCTGTAAGTGATTGAATATCATCTTGTACTTTCTACTTGTATTTGGTCTTTCGTGTATTTTCACATTATTTATTACTTGTTCATAAATCATTATTTATAATTTTCGTGCATGCGATCACTTTAGGCAGATAGAGTATAGATTTTTTATTGTGAACCCCTTGTGTTTGTGCCATTGAAAATGAGTGATCAGAGTTTAAGACCTATAATGTAGTTAAAAACACCATGTCAGTTTGCAAGCGATTGGTCCTGCCGGAACATCGAAATCTCCAGCAGCAAAATGGGGGTCTGTTTCAATACAGGAATATATAGTCTTCCTCAATCTGGAAGACTAAAAGTTTAAGAGGGCCATTAAGGGACCATCATATCCATCTACCTAATCAACTTTACAATGCGCAATTGTCGTTTGTAGTATTATTAAAATATTAGACACACTAATATGATTAGTTACAGTGTAACCTACTTCTGTTCTTCTTTAAATGATAAAGACACCAGCGTGAATTTCAGCACCATCCTTTGGTGGATATCATCACACAGAAGAATAATTTGAAATGATATTTAATAAAGGTATCTGGGGTAATGCATTGTAGTATATAGGTATAATAATGGTATTTATGAAATGTAAAATAAGAAGCTATAACATTTTGTGGCACCATGTAGCATGTTTTTATAGTTTTTTTACAAAGGCATTATGATATATATTTACAACTTTTTTTAACGGAAATTAGCTTGTGATTAGAAAAAATAAGATTTCACTACAGTAGTAATAGTAGTAATATACAGGAATTGTCCAGAGAGTAGTAACCTCCATTTTTGTGTAGCGTGAGAAGTAGTGGAGGGAGCCGAATGGTCGCTCTATTGACGCATACAGTAGAAAAGTACGCCTTGAGCTGCAGCGGTTGGAAGGACGTATCGCTTGTGGTTTATTTACAGTGGCGAGTCAAAATGAACAATACAATTGAAATTCCCGCCAAATGTTAAGTCCGTGCAGTGATGAAGTTTTTACTCAGAAAAAACTTCAAAGCTGCTGACATTCAGCGGGAAATATTTCTCTGTACGGACCAAATGTAATGAGTGACCAGCACTGTGCATCAGTGTTGTCGATGGTTTAAGAGTGAACTCAAAGATCCATGATGATGACAGAAGGGACCGCACCTCCGTTGATGAACAATGAAATGCGCCTGAAAATTGGCGAAAAGTTTGTGAAAACTGGTATTTCACTATATCTGAAATCTTGAGAAAGTTTTTCACAGATTTCTTCGACTCTGCTGCATGGAAACACGACAGAAAATATAAGACTACTACATGTTTTTTGCTCGTCTCGACGAGGAACTTTAAGGTGCCGTCATCAGTTGGCTTCGATATCAGACGGCAGAATTTTATGCTGAAGGAATTTAAAAACTAATTCAGAGATATGACAAATATTTAGATCTGTTTGGCAAATATGTATACGCATAGTAGAGATAGGTAGTTTTGAGGTGGAAATAATGAATTTTCTGTATCTATTCCAGTGTATTTTTTACAGCTTAACGGAGGTTACATTCTGGAGAGCCCTCAAAAATTTTGGAACACATAGGTGCCTAACTATTAAGGAACACCTGTATGTACGAAGGCTATTTTTATATATGAGGTTGAAATCGTCTATTCGGTTTTAATATGACCATATACGGCTTTAAAAACACACTGAAAATGAAGCGTGGGAATCACCGCGGAATTTAAGCATTAATTTTTACGAAGAAAAAAATATAAACATGTTCATAATTATAATTTTATGATGAAATTTACTAGGTTTTCTGATTAACTGAATGAGTATATTAACAGATAAGTTGAAATGAATGCATCACATATTTCTAAAAATACGTTAAATATGTTTCTAAAAATACGTTTCATATGTTAAAAAAAACTAAGCACTCATTCTTTTTTAAAGGTTTATTTTTCGAAATTTTAGGTGAGGACGTTAAAGTAACAGGTCCTTTTAAGAGAGCATCTAAATCCAAAGGTGACTTAGCGGACACAATCGAAGTTCCAGTCGGCGAACGCAGAAATAGCTTACTGCGTCTCAGACCCTATACATTTTCATGCTCGAGACGTTCCCAGATGTTGAGGTGAGTGGCAAACACGATGCGCTCGCAATAAGTCACGAATGAATTCATTCGTCACAGATCGTCTCACATGACCTTGGAATACGTCCAAGAGTTTATCGAAACTTTACTCCTGGCTTCTCGAAAGACGCCGAAAACATTCCGAAACAATTGAATTTTCGACGGTCATTTTTAAGAGCCTTATTCCAACGACTAAGGTTTATGCTAAAAATGATGTTATACGGAGAACATCGTATTACATTCAAAGCATTCATATAAACTCTTCCACTTAAGTTCCCATACTAATTTCCACTACGCTGTTGCCTCGTCTCTTTGTTTTTAAGAATCTCCGTCGAAATATTTGGAGCAGGAGGCAGAGGAGGTTTTTGTCAGGAACAATGCGAGTGGGAAATAGAACCAATCCCCATTTGTAAAGGGAGCGCATTAAAAGCAAACATTTATATGGAATTTGTTTTCCTTGCAATCTATAGTATTTTCACAATTGGAAGTTATCATATGTATAGTGGCGATCCATAAGCTGGCGGTTTACTATGGTATACATTCCTCCCTTATTTTTACGAGAAAATAATGTTGACTATATGGTGACTTTCGAAAGTGACCCTTAATCCCTTTGAAACATTTCTATTTCCGGTTCTAAGGTGCAACTGAATACTATGAAGATCAAAATTGATCTCACGTGAACAATAAAGTGTCACTCTTCACTTTCTACTCGTTCCCTCCACCATTCAGCTCTTTTGCATTTCGTGCCACAGACCCGTTTCCCGTGTTCCCACGTGGTTTGATCTCCCTTCCTCTCTCCCGCTTCCATCGTCGCTATTCCCGTTGCCCGTGGTCGCTTCACGACAATACCTCTGGTCACGCCAAGTGCCCACCTATCGATTTCCATGCAAAGTGTCCATCTCGCCAACCGCAACTTTTATTCCGAATGCCGCTACAAAATTCCATCCTTCGAGCAGTTTCTCCTTTTTCATTTCATGCTTTATCAATTCTCGGAAAGCGAAAAAAAGGATGATTCCGAAAGTATGGAATGCAATCCCTTTGCTTCACAAATTTCGGAAACGAAGTCATTCGTAAAATTTACAGCGGTTAATGATTTCTTCGAACTTAATTTAATGTTCTGCTGATGTGTTATATTTTTATAGAAGATCTTCACTTTTAACTTATAAATTCGGCTTGAATAGAAATTTGTTAAGCATGCGTTATTACAATTTAAATAATATTATCGTACGTATATTTTTAATTATTACCAATTGCACCTTTACCTGAAAGACTTCATTGAATTGTCAACGCGGTAAACTCGAGAAAATATAATTTTACGACACCCATTTGTCACTTTGCTCGCATCTTTCTGCTCTTCATAATAATTACTTTTGATTTTCCATTATCTCAGGTGAAATTTTATCGATTATTTTCATTAGTAAGAACCGAAGGAGTTGGAAAGGGGCTTATATCATCCTACTAACTCAAAGCCATCACAGGAGAGAGCTTTAGCTTTGATTTTAATAACTTAAAAGGATAGATATCACATTATAGTGACGACAAAAACAACCACGCCTGCCAACCCAACGGCTGGTTTTTTCATGGATGAGAGTAGAGGCCATCCCAAACTAACCATAGCTTAAGTGGTATTCGTGCACTCAGGGTATTGAAGTGGGCCTGTTCCTTTCCATTCGTCACTATTAGGTTTCTCACAAAATGCTAACAGCATGAAAATCGGGCCGTTTGGATTATTGACGGGTTGTCTAAAGGCATAACCCGGGAATTGAACCCGAGACCCTCCGAATTACAGTCGAATGTTCCACTCAAGCTAAATCTCGATGCTGCCTGCATGACAAAGCTCAAGATATAGGTCTGGTACCGGTGTCTGTTTTCTTTACGCATTCATGCTAAAATATTTCTTCCAAGAATTAAATTGATACAATCCTAAACCACACATGGAAATGATACGAACAAATCCCATTGGGTAACAGCGATGAATCATTTAAAAATAAGCACCCAATCTCTTTTACCGTTGTTTAAAATCATTCCCTTTCAAACGTGGGGTGTAGAGAAAACACGTGAAAGATGACCGCCCTAAAACTTCGAGTGGTCGGAGGCGAGGGTAAGAAGATGCAACGCGAAACAAGCCAAGTTTTTTTTCTGTGGCGACGTGGGTTGTTAGTTCCTAGTGGAGATGCTCCTCAAGTGACTTTCTATACGCTCCCCTTCCCCACCGCACCCCAACCCATTCCTCCCTTCCCCTGTCTCTTCAACCCTTCGGTTGAAGCCGCAAGAGTTGTTGCCACCAGCCGACCGCACACGGGAGTGCACCGTACGTGGGGGGAAGCCAATTCCTCTCGCGAGGAGCGACGGTGAGAGCGAGCGGCCGTCCCATCGAGTCGCTGGAAGGGGATTGGGGACGAGGGCACACACATTCGCGTGCGTGTGTGTGTGTATTGTGTCGGGGAGGGGATTTTGGTTTCCTCGCTTTATCGCCAGAGCGCGGACGGTTGCCGTTTTTTTCCCTCCAACCCCCCCCCCCCCACAACAGAGTCGTTTTCGAAAGCGGAAGTGACGCACGGCGAGACCCGAAAAACTACACATGCTACCTCCGAAGGATATCACTCTATCACGGCGTGAAGTCGGCCTGAGGGTTCGCGGAGATAAAAATGAAAGTTGTTGAGATGGGAGAGAGAGGATGTGCGAGCGAGGCGTCGCCCCCATCGCAGTCCCACCCCTATGCGCCCCCGGGGGTTGGCGTCACGAGTGGTTTGCGACAACCGCCTCCACGACGGTGGTGTGGAGCTTGATTTTGGGATGTCCATTAATAACGTAAGGCTTTTCGTGGGACGGAAGGCGGTGGGGTGTGTGCCATTTCATTTGGTTTCCTTACGGGTGGCGATGGGTGGGGGATCAGAAAGACTCTCACGTAAGGATTATTAATGTATTATTCCAGTAATTCTTAAACGAAGAATAATTTTTAACATCCTTCATCAACAAAGAAGACAAAGAAACTATTGAAATTGTCGCTTCAGAATTGTTTAAGAATTTAAGTTATGGCGTTTTTAAATGTTTTTTCGTGTACTTGTATGCACCCTGGTACCGCACGAATACAAAAAAAGAAATTGCTATTCATTGCAGTGAACATTTTTTCATTAAAAACATCTAGTTGAAGTGATCAGTGGACAGTTTTAGTGAAAAACGCTTTCGTCAAACCTTAAATGCGCTGTTTTCTTCTTTTTTTCATAAAAAGGTTTCTTTTTTGATGCATTAATGATACCGCTATTACTTACGTAATGATAAGGGGAGGGGATTGCACATGTCACGGATCCTAACCAAGGGGGATGGGTTAAAAAAAATTCGAAAATGTTCTGGCGTAATTTAAGGACGGCCAGAATACATTTCGCCGAGTACTCTCTCTCTCAGGATGGCACCTCCGTCCACCTTCACTGATATGCTGAAATTATTGGCCACAAACGTAAGTCAAAACGATAGTCCTCCATTGCCTATGCTTCAAACAATAAATCACACAAATCGTGGAAGTGCAAAAGTATATTTCGGCGATTGATAGATCCAAGAGGCGGGGCATGGTGACCATTCTCCGCCTCAGGGAAAATACTTATGACCTTATGAAAAAGTTATATTAATTATACACATGTCCTACAATACTTTGGAGCATATTCTGTCCACCGTGCATAATATTATCTGCGGCCTAATACATTACGATTTCTTAATTACCACCATTAGTTTGAAATTAACATAATTTGCAGTTTTCTCTGTAGAAAAAATGGTTGGCATTCCCATCTCAGAGGTTTTCTATGCCCACTCATGGTCTGAGCAACTTGACGTTCCGCTCGCTGAGCCCACTTGTTTGACCCGGAGTAGGGTGGGAAGGATATCCGCCCTTGACTGTTCTCTTGTTTTTGGCGTTGGGGGTTCCCTTCAAGTACACGCACTGAAAGGGACGGCTGAGGGCGACGTGAGCAAAGAAAAATGGAAGAAATTCGCAATGCTCCTTCACACGAAGATTCCTGGTAAAATGAGTGCTCCTATGGAGAGGCGTGCCTTCAGAGCTCGAGAGAGTTGATGAAATATTACTCAAAATAAGTCTCGTTGCTGAGAAGTTTACACAGATCACCGTCTGGTCAGAGACGAACCTTAAGGATGATTTACGGAGGTCGGTGCAAACTATAACGTTTCGACCATTGAGAAACCTTACAACCAACGACGATTGGCTTATCACGATCACACTTTCTTTCAGATAAGTTAAAAGGTAATAATAGAGATACCGAAAAGTACATATGAGAATCTAACGCTTTTCTGATCGTCCAAATTCGATTAGGGGCATGTAGAATATAAACTACGTGCAAGATATTTGGGGATAGTGAAGTGAAATACTTTTGTCTGAGAAACCGAACCGGTAGTCATATCAACAATATTTATAAGGTTGCTACGTGCACGGACGCTCGTATTTACATCATCTTTATTTCAGAGAAGTTAATACAACTCCACTTAAGAATATTCTGACTCCTCACCTTATCATATAGCCTTTGACCTCCCACACCGCCTTTATAATAAACAACAAATCATATCATTTTCACCTCCTGACTTGATTCAATGTAAGTTCTGAACACCAGCGCCAACTCCCAACTCATTTCACAACTGATAGGATTAAAGAGATTATCTTTCTCCTGATGATCCCGGTGACTTGTGAAACGGCCTTCAAATCTCGTTTAGCATTAATTGTAAGCCGTAAGAGGTAAACTGTACTTTATTTTGATACCGTCATTAGTTTGAAACTGTTATTTTGGTACCGTTTTTTAGTATGGTACTGTTTTCAGTACCAAAATAATGAACAGTGGAAAAATACATTGTGCTATTCATTTAAGGAACATGAACTTCTACAAAGTTGAGCCAGAAACCAGCGAAGTGAACCGTGCGTAGACATTTCAAAATAGTAATTCTTCAATCGATGGTCCTACAGAAGGGTGCCTCTCTCTTTTGATTTAGGGTGGGATGCGGCAACAACAAATCGCCCCTTTCACCACATTTTGTCGGGTTTCTCGTTAGCCGGGTTTCCGCGTCCCCCTTCAGTCTATGAAAGCTTGACTGAGTTAACAACCCCGTGATTAGTAACACTACAGCATCGACCCTAAATGATTAAGTCGTGTGTTGGAGAAGAACCGATGGAATTATTATTATTAAGTTCTCCGCTCCGTCTGGAAGGCGAGGCCAAAGTTTTATGATCCTTTACGCGGGAAGTGTAATTGGTTTTCCAGCCACCATGTCTAAGCGAGTGTGGTGTAAGGGTCGATTGACGGACGGACCACCGCGGGGCGATGAACGAGGTGCGGTGGTGGAGTGGAGGCGGTTTGGACCGGGGGCGGGCTAGGGGAAGGAGGGGGGAGAGGTTGGGGGCGCGTGGGGAATTAAGTGTATGTGTGTGTGTGCCCTACAGAGGTAACGTTAACGTCACCGGAGAGTGAGGTCAGTCTCGGAGCGAGCAAAAGCATGAATGCACACAAGCACACAATAAACTACGGGCGCGTGTGGCAAGAAGTTGCAGGTCATCAGTCATGAAAAAATGGGAGGAAGAAATGTGTCAAGATGAGATACGTACGTATGTTTAATGTGCTGCTGGTGTTCCCAAATTTCTTCGTTGTGGTCGTATGTTATACGAGGCTCGAATCCTACTCTATTCAGCGGTTTCTCTATTCTTATACACTTTTCTTCCCTTCTTATGTGATATGATTTTGGATCATTAAACCCTATACCCTAATTAGGATATCAAACCGGTCTGTAAATATAAATAAAGCTTCTTCAAAGCGGACATGCAACTTATTTTACACCGTGAATAATAATTGAGATAATATGAGATCTCATAATTCTGGATATTCAAAAAAATCTCTACTCTAACCCCTATCGAATTGTCAAGCGTGAGAACTACAAGTTGTTAGGAAAAAAGTGAAGGCATGGATTATTCTAAGTTTCAGGGCGTTCTATATTTATTAATCATACATAGCGGCGGTCTCATCGAGCATCGGCTACGGGCGGAGATCAGAAAATCATGTTATATTTGCAAATGGCGGAACTATGAGACTATAAATCAGACCCATTTACATACAACCGATGCACGCGGAAAAATAGTACGCATAAACTAACTTTACCATTATACTAAATGATAAAATACTAGATAAAAGAGACATTTGATGGCCCTCAGTTGATATTGTTGGGGTGCTTGGATGGGGCAAGATGAAATCGTTTCATGTCCCATGAAAATCAGAAGTAATTGAGAAATCTGTGCTGTTGCTAAATAAACAAAATGGGTCAAAAACTCTCTTACAAAGCACACGAAAAACTGATATTTTGGAGAGTTGAAATATTTATAGTTAGCATAACATTCGTGCTGCAAAAAACGAACGACGCAACGGTTTAAAATCACGGAAATGTTGGATATACTGAAATTGGACAGTTTGAAACATGGAAGAAAAAGGAGTAGGTTAGGCGCGATGCATAGAATTGTTAAAAATGACGAAGCGTGAGAGGATCTATGGAAAGAGATAGGAAAACCAAACTTTAAAGGTAAAAACGACCACAGTTTTGAAATGAATGTTTGAACGCAAAAAAACAAATAAGAAAAAATACTCTTTTTTAAACAGAGCTATTGTTGATTGAAACCAGCTGCCTGGAGGTTTGTTTGAGCCCTATCCATCCAATTTTAGGAGTTTTAAGAATAAGTATAAAACACCCACTGGGTGATACACTAAATGATCAGTGATTATTATGCTAGTGTACTTATTAAAATATTGCTTGTATGTGATGTTGACGGCGTGAGAGGTTGTACTGCAAAAGTGAATAATGTGTTAACCGTGCGTGATTTTGAACGGTATATGTATTTGGAGAGTGCGTGATTATGGACGGAGTGTGGCGATAGACGGTGCGTAGTATGTACTTGTATGGTGTGATCTTACCCCATGGGTGATGGTAAAGGTGCAGTTGGTAATTTTTAAGTGCCATGGTACATAAGGGAATTTTGTCTCTTATCTGTTTTTCTCATGCGTGTATGCATGCATGTCCATTGTAAGAGTGACAGTCGACCAGACTTGACCGTTGCCACGAGGTCATTGCCTCATTGCAACAATATAAATTCTTAAATAAATAAAAAAATAATTTTGTATAAAAACGACCTAATGCTTGATTCGAGTGAGCCATGCCATCCCTGGTCAAAGGTGACTCGGCAAGGTTGTTTCCAATGAAGTATTCTTAGTGACAATAAAGATTGATGTATCATTATGGAAGCGCCTTAAATATATAGTAGAAGGCTAATTTAAATCGTCTTCCCCACTCTTTCACTTAGTGTTCGTCCTACTCCCGCCTATTTTTCGGCATTTCTTGGGTTTGCGATTAACCGACACATGTATTTTTCTTGCCTTCCAGGACTTATTGTCTTACTTCGTAATACATTGAAATCGACCCATGCTATTTAATTCTACTTTAATGGCGAATTCGTATTTCGTAAACTTGGCGTGGTTTAAAAATAACAAAAAACACTATTGAAGTTAAGTAAGTAACAAAATTACGAAGAGTCTTTAATGCACATAAATACCTTGTAGGAGTCAGTAACAGAAAAACTAAAATTAATTCTGCACAATTAACTTTACTTATTTGCTACCACAGTTAGATATATTTCCGCAGAAAAATTTTGTTCGATTCTTTAGTGACACTTATTTTCAAATTAAAAATTGACAACTCTTAATTCTTCATTTCATACTATAATTCGAATTTTCGGAATCTAAATTCAAACAGTTTGGGAGACTCACGACAGAGCTCTCCAGATTGGTACTTCCGTATTCGGTCCATTCGTTCTCCTGCATTTCCAGATTATTTCTCTACTCCGAGACCCGCAATTTCCAATATTGATGAGGTTCTTAGATAGACATCGTCGCGGAAGAATATTCTTTTCTCAGCGCGTCATACTCCTCAGCGTCTCCGTTTCAAGCATACAGGGTTCGTCCGGAAAATAAGTGTACTGAGCTCAGGAAAAAAAATTTATTACACTTTTACATATCTTAAGCTAATATTCCTCAAAATAGAACCCTTGTGAGTCGATACACTTGTTCCAGCGGCGTTCCCATTCCTAGAACGCTCCCGCGAAGGCATCATCGGGAACCTCTCGAAGACTCGTCGTCGACCTCTTCTCTGCCCTACACGAACATCTTGTGCCACCGAAAGATCATGTTTCTGGACATGGCTGACTCCCCGTAAGCCTGGTTAATCATACCGACAGTTTCGGTAGACGATTTCCCAAGCTTTACCGCAAATTTGATGGAATAACGCTGCTCCAAAAACTTCGGCATCGCGTTCCGTGACGTGGGTCGAGCGTGGAGGTTCGCGTAAACAGAGCTCCTCACTACACCACAGCTCAGAGCCGACTGCCTTTTTCAGCGTCGCTTGCCAACATACCCCCCTCCAATCGCAGCCCGTCAGAGCGGTGCTGGGCGCGCCTGGAGCGGCGGGAAAAAATAAATCAGTACACTAATTTTCCGGACGAACCCTGTATATTTTGATAGAACACGGGAATTTCATCCTAGTCTTATTATCGCTTTCCCTTTCCACGGAATACCCCAATTACTTTTTTCCTCCACCATTCTCAGTTTATTAATCGGCGACACGCGCGCGAACGGGCCAATCTGCGCATACCCACGGGAAGGAAATGATCTATAGAACATAACCTTTCCTCAATTCAATTTAAACTCGTCGTTCGTCGTATTTGAGAAATAAATAAACAAAATTTCCAATGACTGGTGAGTGAATACTTGCAGGAATTTGACCGCGAGTTTCAATCCTTGGATTTTTATGGGCAGCAATGCGGGTTATTTCTCCGCTCTTATACGCTCCCGCGACCGTAAATATTTTATCGAAACGTGTATTCTAAAGAGACAACGTCCAATATTATTTGAGGAGGTTCCACGGTGTCAAACTTCTGAAGGGAAACGATCGAGATACACCCCACGCGCAGTGAAAACAACATTGAGTGAAGGGCAATTAAAATATAAAACCGACAGTTTCAAGTATTTCACCGACAGCTACATTTCCCTTACCTATAGCGGAATTATGACTTTCGGCATTGAGCATGTTCTGTTTTACAATGGATTATTAACGAATGAAGAGGCCATTTTCAAATGTTCTACCCCACGTCGTCCTGGTTCTCAAACTTCGTGACGAATGCATCGAGAGGCGCAGAAAAATGTCAGAGTAGCTCGCAAATAAGAGTAAAAGAAATTTGAGGAAGAATATCTTGATATTCTATTTTTATAGTGAGTACTATTTCCCATCATATTCTGCAAAACTTAATGGTGCTGAAAAAACTGTTTTTCTTTGACTGATATAAAAAAATCGGGTTCTAGAATGTAAGCGAAAAAGTATACGTATTTGAGTAGCAATTTGGACGTCAATGGTATTTTACCAAGGAAACTAGGAACGTTGCTTCAGTTTAAAGTTCAAAGAGCACGTTGAAGGGAGAAGAGAATTGATTACAACTAACTAACGATAAAGGATCTTAAGAAATGATTGCTAAACGTTATGAATCAAAGCCTTAATGGTCTGAAGGTAAAATATGTCCCTAAAACTGATTTTGTAGGGAAGAGGATGAAGGTACAATGGAAGCACTTGAGATGTGAGTTCGGGGAAAATGAAAATTATGAAAATACAGAGAAATAAAAAACAAATTAAAATTCGAGAGAGGAAGTTAGTTTACTGGATAAATTCGAAATATACGGCGATATTGGAAGTGATATGGACACGTCTTCGAGCGTTTATGGTTGTGATGGAAGGGAGAAAAATAGATAAGATAAATAATATAATGTTAATTTAACTGGGGACTTTGTAGTCCATGGGTAGAGCGTAGGACTAATAACTTGAGGACCGGGGTTCGATTCTCGGGGAATGCCTCTTTGGGTATCTTCGACTGCACACGTGATGTGTGATTTTCTAGTATCAGAATTTCCTGAAAAACCATAGGCAGCACAAAGAAAGGAACTGGCCCCCCCTACCCTGATGGGTGAATGTCACACGCCGTTGGGTGAACTCTACCAACACCTACCAAACTGACCTTGGGGTTGATTACTCTTGGTTCATGGTTCATAATAATAACTATACATTTGAGAAATTCCATGACATTACTGCGCGTGGAAAGAGAGATTTATTGAGTTTGAACCAAAATGAGGTTCTTACTTTAGCGCAGTGTTTCCTTGCAATACTCAATGCGTTTTTTTCATTGTATGATAACGTGATGATTAGGTGAAAGCTAATCGGGAGAAAAGAACGAAAAGAAAAGACATTTTGAAGAGCAATCGGTGAATTATGAAGAGCAAAATGAGATTGGGTTCAGCGTAGACACTTCAGAAGCTCATGAAGAAACTGTAGTAGTTCTCTGAGACCCTCAAAAATCAACCTCCGAATGATGAAATAATGAACGAGACTTTTAATAAATATTCTTTTAACAATGCGCCTACCAGCTACTGTTAAAATACAAATGAATTTTTGAGGCTTTCATTTTAAGAGTTCTCATTCTATTACAATTAGTTTTCCGAAAGTTGGCTGTGGAAAAGATTGAGTTTTTTGTGGCGTGAAGGAAGCGCCAATAAAAAAAATCTGGCAGCCCGCTTCGTAAGTGTTAGTGAGAGAGGTGAGAATGTCGAATTGTGAATTAAAAATACCTGTACATCTCTACCCGAGCATGATCATAGAAAATTTTTCAGACTAGGTATTCCGATAAGTTTTGACGATTTCGACACCACGGACGTAATCACTCGCCTTCTTTTGCCAAAGCAGTAATAGAATTCAATCCAATCAAAGGAGTTCTTCGAAAAAAAAATACAAAATGGAATCTAAAGACGATTGGTTTTTTTATCATTCCATCAATTTTCGGAAAAGGAGAATCTATGACGTCTACAACCTGACCATGTAGGTACGAACACAAAATATGGATAACATTTTCTGTTTAGCAGTAGGTAATTCCAACGACCTTTCGAACGGTTTGCGAAATTTCGCTGAGTCTGCGAAAGCATTTGAACGTGAGCAGCGCGGGGTAGTTGAATCCCAATGGTTTGAGAGGGGAAAACTCAAGGAGGGGATGGCTCGGCAAACTTCGACGAGTGAGCAAACAAAATGAAATATAGACGGAATAAGAGGAATAAATACGGACCGTCGCAGAATGTCTCGCAGGATGCCGGATGAAATGTGCGGGAAGGGAAAGCGAGGTGGCACTGGACGGGGGGGAAGGATTGGAGAGTTGAGGGAGGGAGAGTTTGGTGTGGGTGGATCGGGAGGTCGAAATTCGGTGTCCTGGGAAGAAGGGAAGCGTTCGGTTCGAAGGGTTAAAAAAAATTAAGAAAAACGGGGGGGGGATTAGTGAGGATTGCTGCGGAAGGATCCGAAGGGATTCGCGAATTTTTCTTTCTCATCCTCATGACGGACTGTTGGTGAGTTGGGTCACAGGTGTGCCCTTCCTCACTCCAACAGAACACCTTACAACCGAGCACTATCCATACTATTTTCCTCCGGTGAGCCTATTCTCCGTCCACCTCTCACATCCCGCCTCCCTTCTCCAAAATTCTTTCCCTCATCAGTCGATCAGCACACCGGAATTTCCCCATTAATATATCATCAGTCGTGATCACTGCAATACCTATCGGGCGGATGAAAGTAGCGGACTATAAAAATGTTATCTTTTCGTTCACAGAATCTTCTCTTTCTCTCTCTCTTTATTCGACAATCAACGGGAGTCCGTAGTTCGCTACATTATAATTGATCTCGTCGAACCATATTGGCGCAGTCCAGCATCTGGAGCTACACCTTGATTTAGAATGACAGCTGTTACATCTGGTAGACTGGATATTTCTCTTTTTCTCTTGAAAACAAGAGCTAATATCATCAACTTCAGTGAAAATATTATATGGGCTTGCAGTGTTTTCGTGATTTTTTTAATATTTGACACGTGCGTAGCTCAGGAAAGAATTCTCGTTCTTGTAATTCTTTTTGTCATTAAATAATGCTATCGAGCAAGAGTTGTCCAAATTTTGATTGACATCTCTCTTAACTTAAACGAAATTTCATTTCCCTGAACAGAATGCTACTTTAGCAAACAAGGAAATGGTTTTGTTAGACAAAGAATTATAAAAATAGAAACTATTTAATTTTATAAGTATCCGAGAAGTGTCTTGATGCACAATCATAATAATTTTAACTCACCTTTGTCCAAGTAAATAATTATTTAAATTAGAGGACCTGGAAATAGCGCGAATTGAAAACAAATTTTGATTTTATTTTAGTACCCTGCAAGCCATCGCTAGGGTGTATGGCAGGGGGTGAATGCACACCAGACTAATTTTGACCCGAATATGGCCCTATCGCGGTCGGACAACATTCCCTTATTGTTCGTCGAACAGATGACTTCTTAAATCTGCCTGTTCTACACTTAATCTCTCTAACTTCATTGATATGATCTCTCCTACCGTAGTACGATTGAGTAATCATACATTTTCAACGTCACTGCTAAAGAGACCTCCTTACAATTTATGCAAGAGCTTCAATATGTAATTTAACCTACGCTCCGTGAGTGATTCCCAGCCTAGCTGCTCTAATATTTTGGATACACTACTGAAAATTAAGGATTGAATCTTAGGCCTTTGAACTTCTAGTTTCATTAATAATCGTGGGAATCCTTCTCATGATGTTGCGTGTATAGTTTTTCTAATGAAATTTTCCTACTCGTCTATTTCTTTATAAAGCTATCGACTTGATCAAATTTAGCGCAACTTGTTTTGAAAATTATAGCGAAATCTCAAACGAATATCGATCCACCATTCAGTATATGTACCTACTGCACTGAACAACCGTCGCGTTCGGTAAAGATTCCCTCAGAAAAATTTATAACCTCTCTATGTCACTCATTATTCTGTAGGGAGTTGGGAGAGGGTGTAGGTAGGCAAACTACTCTCGTGGGAAAAAAATGCCAACATGCATAGTTCGTGTTGGTCGCAGGGGAACGGATTCCCACGGATGAACGCTATTGTTAACCAAACTATTATCCCCCCCTCCTATATTCCACCTGCACCTCCCCAAATTTCTCGTCCCCTCCTCCCTCTCCCGTTGATACGCCCCGGGAAGGTAACCCATCTCGTTCGCATCCCTCCTTAATATATATCATCCCCTGCCTTATGATCCCTCCCTCTCACCAAATCCCCCGCCCACTTCACCAATTCCGATCCCAACATGCCGACGTCCCCGTGCCTCCTAAGAACCGCAGCGCTCGTCTCGCCTATTCCTCAAGGCGGTCGCTCCTCCTTAGAACAGCCGCGAGTCTCTTTTCGGGTGTGCGAGACCCTGCTCCGCCTCTCCGCTTCCGAAGAGCCGGGCTATCGATCAACTGCGGAAGGTACTCTCAATCCTTCCTCCCCTTACCCTCTGCCCCTCAATCCCCTCTCACTCAAGACCCTTATCTCCTTCCACGCTCGACCTCACGACGACGCGGGAGCTGGGACCCGCCTCCTCCGCAAACAACCACCTCCAATAATGTGTGTAGAGAGAGAGAGAGAGAGAGAGAGGGATAGGAAGAAAAGGAAATATAAGGGATTCGGCAGGCTCTGATTTATTGCTTTAATGCATTCCTATCCAGGAGACAGCTGTCTTAACTCCAAGGCCTTCCTTTTCTCCTCGCGCGAAAGCACCGCCCGCCTTCCTCGGGATCGATTTCAGCTTCCTCATCTCGCGGCATCCGGGACCGTGCGAAACGTTTTGAGCCCTGTTCCGCCGGAGACAGATAACGGAACGGAACAATGATATGATTTGACCGTTGGGTTTTTGTTTTCGTTTCGCTAATGGGTAGCAGCAATGATACGAAATCGAGTCTCGATTGGAATAGACGCGAGGAATGATCATGCGATCGAGAAATGTTCGTTGATTGAGCGATCTGGCCTAAATCGGAATGAAGGTAAAAGTAATACCGGCGTAGGAGAAATCTCTCGGAGGCCGCAAGCAAGAACGCGGGTCCAGAGATGTAGGGGCATCAACCGTGGAGGAGATGAAGTTTGTAGAGGAAATATATATATATATATATATATATATATATATATATATATATATATATATATATATATATATATATATATATATATATACATATACACAGACACACACACACACACACACACACATGAGTGTTTAACAAAATTTTTAACGGGAAAAGCGAAATGTTGAATCTACCGGCTTCGCAATATAGTAGTATCTCTGAAATTCTTGTACTTCTTCCTGACATTTCCGATACATTGTGTGACTTCGATTATTTCCCCTCGCATAAAACCACACGATTGACACATCGGCAATCATTTTGATCTTGCATTCGAACTTCCTATCTCCAGATACATCCAATAATTGGTGGCAATCATGTGTATCTTTTTGCTGACTCCATTGCGGTTTTTCATGAAATAGGAGCTTCTTCGTTTCACTTAATTTCTTTCAATTCTTGAATTAGTTTATTTTGTCGAGGAACCCTTATTCTCGCAAGATATCTGATGTGTGGCCCAACAAAAGAGATCTCTCCTTCACTTTTTTGCATCATTATCCAGCTGAGCGTTTTAGAAACCCCGACCGTTATCGATCCGGCTCAGTATTTATTATGGATATGCGTTCCCCAAGTTGAGCAAGATGTTATGTAATACTTGATTCTACATTTTAATCAGCTTAAATCGCTTGAAAGAATTGCCGAGAATGATACTATCTTTATTTCTTTATAAATTAAGACAAAAACCGTCAAGTTGCAGTAAGTTTTCACACAAATACGGTATTGGGAATGTTTTCTTGGGCATTAAGCATGGAGAGAATAATGGGAAATCTCATACGACGTAACTGATGGAGTGCGCATTCGTTATTGCTTTCATGTTTGCGCATGCACGTAGTTACGTGTGGATGGTCTTTGAATTATTTCTCACGGTTGCATACGCATGTTGAAGGGAAACTACATTTACCAAGCCGAGACAGTTGCACAGGCTTCTGTTGGGTATCTTGTTTATAAGGGGATCAAAAAGCCATTTATAAGCATAAATATTCAAGGTAAATTGACAATTAAAATACTATAAAATAAATAAAAAAATTTATATGCCAGTATTGTTAACGGACTCGATCATATGTCGACTCAATTACTTCAAAAATTTCGCCACCACATCATCCCACGCTAAAACCCTACACTTTGGGAATATCAAGTTACGCGAATATTTATAATTCTCCCATAGAGAGAGTCATAATTGACAATGCATATTAGTTCACATACGTGTTTAAGCAATTTTCACTTGCCTGATTTCTTATCGCGGAGTTTTCTATGAATTCAATTAGCTGGATTCTTAAACTGACGACCGTCAACTTGGGCATATTAATGACATCTCCCGATTTGTAGGAAAGATTAGGAAGAAAGAGAATTTTTAATATTTGTGAAATTATTTAAAAAATATTAAAACGCTTCTTTATTAATAATTTTCAATATTACTCCTGGAACTCTTGGTTATCTCTACCTACATGGACGATCGAGGATTTATGTAGCCATCCGACAGTCTACCATAGTAGTAATGTTTTACATCTAGGTTAATAGCGAAAAAAATATATAACGCTAATTATGGCAGAAAAATTAAAAAATAATAAACAAAAAATAGGTAAAAATCCTCTCAAAGAGAGCACATTTTCATTAAATTGAATTTTTGTCGATATTTACATATGAAATGTCCTTTTCTCTCCTAAAGCTTATAACGATATATATATATAACCAGAATACTGCATTTTATAAATTAATTATCACTGACTTCAGCATTTTTAAAAAAATGCTTACAAACAATTAATACTTAAAACTTTCGAAAACATTAACTTTCCAGAGTTTTGTGGGAAATCGACATGGGTAAGTGACACAGATCAATTCAATCACTGAGAAACCGTTCGAATTTATTAACATAAGCGATAACAATTACTTTTGGTGCTAAAATTAGCACAACATTTATTATTCATCTAACATGTGAAATGCTCGGAATACATCCATGCAACCTGCGAAGTAAGTAATTCAAAGTAGCCATTTTTATTTGAGAGAGCATGCATCAATTCACATATACATGCTGTTTATACTTCCCTACTCAATCGAATCTATCATAGGGAAATATTTTATGAGGCTTCCATCTCACCAAAGAGCTCATGGCCTGGGGCTGCAGGATATGGGGCCCCTTTAGGTCGACTCAATGATTAACAAAAAAAAATTTTCTGGGAATATTAAAGAGAGAGAGAGAGAGAAAAATGGACTAATCCTATTTAATTATTTGGATGGAAATATACCTCAATAATATCATCGAATGACAACATATGTTATTTTTGAGCAAAAAACATATGTAATTCAATTATATTCACATTTCCCCCTCTACATTAGTTTATCTCTCGATGTACATCTTTCATATCAAAGTATACTGCGAAATCCAGCCATTGAAAAAACTTGCGTTTTTTTTTCAATTTCAGCCCCATATAAGGTTTCAAATTTTATTATTTTTTTTCCAGGACTTTATATCATTCCATAATTGATGCTAAATATTAGAATTTTATACAGGTATCCCACAATTTCTCATTAATTCGATATGGGTTTGAGGATAGAGTAAAGGTTGCCTTTGCCGTATGATTATATAAACAATGATCAGTGACCATTTTTTCATTTACGATAATGGATTTGTTCATCATTATACTCCTATTTTCATTAAAAAAACACCATAGAAATAGTATTTCTATACGATTTCCAAAAACCGTAAAAACCTTTTCACAGGAGCCGTGGTTGGATATACGTAGACTATTTATGAAGACCAAAGAGTGAAAAAGAGAAAACAGTGAAGAATCACTCCAAGGAAAGCAAGGATATACCAATAAAACTGGAATTCTTACCTTAGAATAATTGCTCCTGAACGTTTTTTTTAACAGAAACAAGACGCAGTTTGATACTCATTTCGATTAAGCTCTCTAACAAGACATTTAGAAATATGACTAACCCAAATATTAGGACAAACTGAATATATTTTCCTCTTTAAAAAAATTGCTTTGTGGTAAAGTCAATACTATTGATGCATTGCAAAAATCACTAAAATAAAATCTATATGTGAACCAAGCACTACTCACGTGGGAATCGTACTAGTACGTAGGGTTCGTTATACCTACTACGCTGGCATTAAAGACAAATACTCGAGTCTAATATCGGCTTTTGACTTTTAGAGTGAATGAACAGGTCGAGGTCGTCAGGAAAGGGTGAAAGCTTAAAGCCGACGCACTGTTATGAACACACAACGGCGGAACAGGGTCAGCGGAGCATAAAACAAACGAGCCACGGGATCACTCGCCAGCCTTGCCGAACGTAACAATGAAAACAAACTAAGAGGAGGAGGAAAACAGTATCCCAGTGACTATGGTTACCCATTCACTTACAATGAATGCTAAAATATTAAAAAGCAAAAGTACAAAGTTATGCATTCTACTATCTGGATTTCTGAAAAGCTCTAAAAAAACCGGATGGAACGTAGGTTTCCACAAAAAACTATTCAAAGGGATACCAGGGGTCTTAAGAGTAAGTGGAGGTTCATCAAAAGAATGACGTAATCGGAACAATATTTCGTGGTTTATCACAGACCACAAAGGACACCGCTTCCGTAAGAAAGAAAGAAATAATTCATCGACGAGTTCGTTGCAAAAAAAATGCGCGGGATCGTAAAACATGTATGCTGGTAAATACCGTATATCGTAATAAATGTGCGTTATATAAAAAGAATGGGGACGACTATTCGCATGAGTTATGGTAGGTTAGATGCAACCAGGGAGAAGTTGGTAGCTGTTTATCTGGCTTCCGTGCGATTAGCAGGAACGATGAAAAGTCCGATTGGGCTATTAGTATATACACTTGCTGACCAATTCGCATTTTAATTAGTGTTCAATAATAATTTTGCGCATCTTTCTTAGATGAATAAATGAACAACGAAAATTCTTCCTCTGATAAGTGAACGTCAAAGACGTAACATGGTCAATCAAAGTACTCGTATTTTTTTCGGTTAATGTAGAATTAATATTATATTAATTTCACGAATATTATTTTCGCATGTCACGAAATCTAGTATTTGTGTGAGTTTCACAAAAAAACTTAAAAATCCTTTTTTTTTAAATATAATTTAGGTTATTTAGCATTCGATCAAAATTTTAAGACAAAATATATTGTTTGATAGAATTCCTTTGCTGATGTTCATAACGCTGCAAAATGCTATGATACACTTTAAATATCTATCCAGTTAGGAATATTAAATTTAACTACTTCCTAGTCTCCTCACAGTAGATTCAAATGCATCAAGACAATTCGATAAAAGCAAATTCTTGAAATTTGACGTTACTCACTCTACGAATGTATACAATTCCATACAAATAATGCGTCGAAGTAATGAACTGTATTCGCACGCTATTCTCGAGAGAGATATGTGCATACAATTACTTATCAGTAATTTAATTCTGAGACTCGATTAATTATGTCAGTTAACCACAGAAAGCATGGATTAGTCACGTGAAACTCACATCACGCAGGTTGCATGCGGCCCTTGCCCGACCGGTTCAACACTTGCCACTCCAACGCATAACACACAATTTCAGAAAACTTAGTGATAACCAACGTTATACCAAACACAAAGCCAGTGAAAAAATATCGCAAACATTACAATAGGTAGTCCTTAAAATAAGTAATAATAAAATATATCTGAGTAAAAATTACTCACGGGAGAGAGGCGATGCAAGCTTTCCGCAAGTTTAAATTACCGAAGAAGAATTAAAAATAGGAAGAAAGGCGGAGGGTTCTCTCAATTAGTCTTTTGTCTCTTAAGCACTCATGAAATGCTCAAAATAATTTGACACACCTTTCGTTTACGGCGTGTCAAAATGTTTGGAGATACACTGCAAATTCGTAATCAGCGAAAATTTCGCCTTATTTATTTAAGAGTTGCAGAAACTTGAGCATTTTTGTCAATCTACCGATTACCACTATCTCAAACAATAGAAAAATACTGAAAGAAGTAGAAAGTCAATTTCCTGAACGCCAATTAGATAAAAAAAAATATTGGTTGAATTTCGAAAAAACCACAAAAAATGGGCTTTTAACATTTTTGTAAAAATCATTCACTTTTGATCTTCGACTACTACATGCATATTAGGCGCTCAATACATCACTATTATCAATTACTTCACTTCGCAAAGTCGTAAAAGACACAGAGGAATGACTTCGTAAAGCACGAATGTGAAATTCTCGGTTTTTATTTTGCAGTGATTTGTTTGCCCCATGGGAGGAAACAGTCAACCTGTGAAGATGGCGAATACCTGATACGAGCAACTACACCACCTGAAAACATGCAAAGGTTTGTCCCCAACACGTCACCTCGACAGCGCTCGTCAGGGAAAAAAATGAGCAGAAATCAATGAAGTTTACTCACCGTAAGTACTCGATGGGCTCCGTGGAACTTCACGGGTAACGCTGCAAGATCTTTAAAGGGATAGAACTTGCCGGGGCACAGTTTAGAAAGGGCTCGTTGAAGAGCGCGCACTCGACAACACCGGTTTCAACGCACTAAACCCCGCCGCTAGCATTTTCGAATCGCGTAACGGAAGGAGGGAGAGGGGAGGAAGTGGAAGCTACCTCGGCGCTACCTATCGATGCAGGGACTCACCAATTCAAATTATTCCATTTTATTTTTTCCCCTTTCCCTCCTCCGGCGGCAACCGGGGCGCCTCTGGGTGTTTTTCCGGGGTACTAATGATACCCAAATTATGCTATGGGGGGTCTGGAGGTGAGGAGGGGAGACTTCTAATTTTATATTTAGATAAAGTGTCGTCACATAAAAATTTTTTAGAGTGGTGTATTCTTGGCTTGTATATAAAAGATAAAGACTCCCACCCACTCAACGCGGCTAAACTACGGAGTGTATCTTTACTCCGATACATAAAAGCGACCTTGCCACACAAGGAAGACGACCTGTTTATTACCCTCGACCCCCTTCCTCCATTGCTGTATTCAAATCCATCGTCGTTGTTCCTTTGAAAAATGGAACAAGAATCAAGTATTCCCCTCTAAGATTGTTCTTGTGCCAAGAGTTAACCGATGAAAATTTTGTAGTGATTTTTATTCCGCAGTAATAATTTTTATTCCGCAGTAATAATTACGGAGAAACGATGGCATTTTTCCTAAAAAAAGACAATCGTAGATAAAAACATAATTCTCCTCGTATACTTTATATTAGCAAGTGAAAAATGAAAAACCTATTAAACTTTACGTTACCTGACACACGCAGATGGAATGTGCTGACTTTCTAAAAAGTGTAATAAAACAATAAAAAGGATTAAGTTAATTATGCAGGGTGTGATAAATAGCTGATTGATGAATTTTTCATCTACACCGACTACAACTTAATATGCTATTTTTAGGAACATTTTCTCTGCAAATTCTGTTCCTATAAACGGGAGTGGAACATTGTACTATAACCACGTTTACCTAGTATTTCGGTTCCAGACCAGGCTCGAAGTTAATGAGACGAATATGTGTGCCTCTCACTGTTTCATAATTTTACCCATTTGTTTAACGGTATAACTTCATTTAGTCTTATTTGGTGACATGCTTACGAATATAAATTAAATAATACGGACTGACTCGGGATGTCAAAAGTGCAAAAACAATTATGCCGAAGAATATATATCATACTCAATTGGGTTTTGATGGGGAAATAACGGCCATGTTGGAATGAATATTTCGAAAGGTTTATCGTTGATTGCGATCAAAAATTAATTTGGTGTGCTGCTAATAATAGACAGCAAAGCTTAGAGAAGAAAACTAAATTATATCCAATAGCCAAAGCTCCGGATTCATCCCGACACCCTCGTAAACCCGCTTTGAACTAGTAACAATTTTTTTTCAGTCATTATGTCATCAATGAAGGCCAATCACTTGCCTGCGACCGTTTTTAATTCAATCAGCATACGGAATTTCACGCTTCGTCGGGCTCATGCCATCAACCCTTGTATCAAGCATGTGATCTTATGGACTTCATCAACCAAGCTGATCGCATGCTACTAAAGTGCTTTCCAAATTTTTGTCGATGTTGACCTCAAAGGATATTCGGATTCTCTGCCAAGCCTCATCTAAAAAGAAACGGAATATTAAAGCGACAAAATATAATTACGCTGCAGACATGGAACACAAGAAATTGAAAACTAAGACCGTATTGCAACAACTACTGGTGGAAATTTATTCGTTAACTTTTTTGCTATCCAATTTTTATGAAAAGATAAACTACATGGTCTGTACAATAAGTATCGGGACTGGTTCCAAAAATCAAAATTTATTGCAGTTATCATTACAATTACTTTATAATCTTCAAAAGACATTCCTCCTGCATCGATACACTTAGTTCGGCGCGTCTGCCACTCGTCAAAAGCCCGCTGGAAGTCGGTTTCCGGAATACTGTTGAGAGTCTTTGTCGTCGCCGCTTGAACCGCCTAGATGGAGTCGAACCGATATCCTTTGAGCTCCCTTTTTATTCACGGAAACAAGAAAAAGTCAGGTGGAGCCAGGTCGGGGATGTAGGGGGGGATGAGGCAACGTTGCCGCGCTGAATTTCGTCAGCAGCTAAATTTCCACCCGCGACAGTTTTTTTTCCTCGCGGCACTCAAAACTTTCGGCACCAGCTTCGCGCACACTTTCCTCATCGCAAGATCCTCTGTTACAATGGTGTGGACGATTCCGACTGAAAGGCCGGTGTCCTCACTGATAAGGGCGATGGTTAAACGCCTGTCAGAGTCTTTTTTCACTTTGGCCACCTAAGCATCGGTTCGAGCGGTCGTCGGGCGTCCGACGCGGTGCTCGTCTTCGACGAGCTCCCGGCCTTCCTTAAACATTTTGTGCCTATCAAAAACTCTTGTACGACTTAAGGCATCATCCCCATAACCCTGATTAATAAGTTCAAGGGTCTCCGACGCGGATTTCCCGAGTTTAACGCAAAACTTCACAGCGCAGCGTTGCTCGACGGTGCGCTCCATGCTGGCGCGAAGACACCACAAACAATCACACGTCAAAAAAATCCAACTCCTGTCTCAACGCATGCCCTGAGGCGACTGAACTAAAGTGCACCTGAGTGGTGAGGGACCCCTCTACCGATCCGAATGTTCGGACCCCCATCCACCGCTCCGTTGAGGCTACAGCGAACCAGTCACGATACTTGTACGGACCCTGTATTTCCCATCCATCAGGCCGAAACGCTCTTGTGCGATACTCTTGAAGGTACCAACAGATTAGCAGAGGCAATCACTGGAGTAATGGCTTTTCTTAATGAATGCATCTATGGGAAATAAAAAAAAATTAAGACGTACTCCCTATCTTTGTGCTATTTAAAATTGCTAATATTTTTAAGAGAACTTTTGCCTACGCCTCCTTATGATTCATTGGCGCAATTCGCTTTTATAGGCATATAAATTCAGTATTGCAAAACGCCATCCTTTGGTCAAGTAACAAAGGGAGCAACGAATAAACAGCCTTGGTAAAGCGAAATCCATTTTACAATAACATCTATGTTAATACCTTGCAAACCACGAAAAAGGTGTGTGGCAAGGGGTGAAAGTACTAGGAGGAATGGTTATGGGTTAAGGGAGATGAAGTGGTGTTAAGGGGCAAAGGGAGGGAAAAAATCCCCCAAAAATCCCCGAGAATCACGTGCAAGGCGGTTCCTTGAGTAAAAACCGACCATAGCGTGTACACCCCGTTTAAAACAAGTCTCACTTCTTGCCACCACCGAAGTTCATACATGACATAGTCTTGAATCAAAAATGAATATAACCCATAGAGACCGACACCAATCCCAACTAATGAAAAGAATATTATTACCAGCCCTAATTACATAGAGGCAATGCGCAAAACAGCTGGCGTGCCAAAAGCATTCATCAAATAGGAGCCGGTCAGGTAAAATAAACGCTCACTCGAAAATATAAATTCATATTTTTAGTTATTAGAAGTGCTTAGTTATTCCAATTGAAGACGCTTTAGTTTTCACTGGGTGGGAGATACGAGATTAAACGCGATCGAACGAATGAACTTCCATTACGAACGCATGAATGGGAACTTCAATCAAGCATAGTGAAGTAAATTGCAGCTATTAGTCATTAATGCCGCTGTGCGATTAATTTATTTCACATAGCATTATAGTGGAAATTTAAATGGTAAAATTGGACAATTTAAGAAGCGCTCACAGAAAATGAATGCAGGACCCAATATCGCGAACCTGGCTCATGTGTCACCCGTTAACCATTACGTATCTCTACCGAAACCCATTAAATCGAATCACTTAATTCTTTGATCTCATTTAACAATCAAAAAGTTGAACAGAGTTACTTCCAATGAATTATAATGCGAGAAAAAAATTGAAATGTTCAATAAACGGACATGGAAATCTTATGTAAATGCGGCCTGTTGGATATTGCGGTTATTTGTCATTCGAAATCCGCGCATTAGATAATTTACGAGGGTCATCCGGAAAGTAGTACCCGTTCGTGCCGCATGAAGTGCTGACGACGCGAGTAGCCGCTGGACGAGATCAGATAGCTTCAGTGGCTTGTCTGCCTTCTCTGAGCCAAGTTGCGTGACGCTAGCATTGCCTGTGTTGTTTCTGTGATTGTTTACAATGTTTAAAAAAATTGAGAACGCCGCCAGTTGTGAAGTGAGGGCAGTGATTAAATTCCTCAATGCAAGAAACGTTCGCCCATGTGATATTCATCGCCAATTAAAGGAGGTGTATGGAGACAATGTAATGGACGAGTCGTCTGTTCGGCGGTGGTGTCGCAACTTCAACATGGGGAGGGGGAACACACACGACGATGAGCGTTCGGGGAGACCGTCTGTCATTACAGACCAACTGGTGAGCTCAGTTGACGAATTCGTGAGGAACGATCGGCGCGTCACAATTGATGACATCTGTGAGCATTTTCCCAATGTTTCTCGAACAATTGTTCATGAAATTGTTAAACACCATCTGCATTATGCAAAAATTTGTGCAAGATGGGTCCCTCGCGTATCTCAATGAGCTGGCGGCGAAGGACTATGCAGCAGGAATACAGAAACTTGTCACACGTTATGACAAATGCCTTAATTTGCTTGGAGATTATGTTGAGAAGTAGTTTAAAGTATCCTCTTTCAAATAAAATTTTTTATGTTTGTTAATATTTACTTTTGTGTCTTTAATTCACGAACGGGTACTACTTTCCGGATGACCCTCGTAGATAGGGAATGGATGTCGCCATGTAACGGGGTTGCTTCAATTGCTATCAAGCAAACAAAACTACGTCTACTGAAGTCACCCATTATCTGGCCTCACCTAAATAGACTAATGCTTCCGGTCTCGGTTTCTCCAGTAGTTGAATCACAAATATTATTTACGCATCGCACCCACTTCCAATGCTAAAGGTGATTCACCAAAAAAAATCCGGGGAAATATATTGAAGGAATACAGATGCTACGATAGTCCCTACCTCATGTCATTGCTTAATGGGACCAACATGAAATGCAATATAGCATATCTTACTTAGACCGTGAACTTGTTAACTAAATCAGGCGGTGCTTTTGACAGGGTAATGCAAGGAATATTGGAGACATAGGGAACGGAACCGCGTGTATGAAATAGCAAATGAGCGTATCGAGGACGAAGGAAGAACATGGCATTAAGGGATAAATTATTTAAAAGGATATATATCCTGAAATACGGCATTTACCTCTGCATGATCAAAGGGTAGCCGTGCTTAGACTTGCCAAACGCAAAATTTGCTAATACCGAGTACTTCAACAGGACAAAATGTTACATTAAACATTTTATCTCTGTTCTTAACTTAGAGTGCCGCATACTTGGACGTGCTTTCGGATAAATTGTGTATTTTTTTATAATATGGTTAGATGTATGTTTTCTCAGTGCCCGGAGAAATGGGAATGTGATATTAAGGTGTCGGAGTCATTTCACCCAAACATACAAATGACTGATACAGTTTTACTAAATGGGTCGTACATAAATGGGATCTTCCAGGTGCATGGGGAAAGGGAAGATCGCCCAAATGACGCAGTTTGACTTTGGGAGGAAGGGGCGGCTGGTGGTTTGGCGTCCTAGGGGCCTGTCTTTAAATTGCGTAAAGCTTGTTTCGGCTTTTTTACCACGGTCCCTTTGCTAATGATCCGTAAGATTTGAATCCCCTCAATTTTACGTAATTACCGGCGTTGTCATCAATATCAAACGGGCATCCATTTGGAACAAAAAAGAAAAAAAATTGCGTTCAGGTATGACGCAAGTAGTTTCCACTACGATAACTGATCAATTAAATTACGTATTAGTGCTGAGTAAGTACACTGAATTCAAAATACATGCTTTAACAATAACTTATTTGTCGATGAAGGATGAATAAAATTCCCTCACCTAAAATGCTGCTGAATTAGTGAAGCAATAAATCTTACGTTGGAATACTCCTGAGTCTCTTCCCACCTCAGTAATGAAACATAATAAATTTGCGCGCTACCCCTTTTGTCCAAATGCATTACGTAAATCAAGGAGAGCCCTCCACAGGGACTACTGTTGGAGGGCGAATCTGTGGAGAAAATAGAATGAATAACCATTTAATTCCTTTTGTTGTTTTATGCCTGCGGCAAATTAGAATTTTTTATGATTCCCATAATGTTTTGTTCTCATTAGTTTTGATTTTCGATTCAATGAGTTTCCACCGAAGAAAAAAATCCTTCGGAAAAGTGACATCGTCGTGAGGTAAGGAGTCTATAGCTCGAAAGTTTATGGTTAATGGCATCTGGGAAGAGAGTTGGAAGAAATCAGGGTAACCCTCAGTAAAATGTCAGCCTAAAAACGATCACATCTTGACCCAGGTCAATTTAAAATGAATATATTTTTTATCACGCCGGAGGAATAGCACTTGTGTCCATTCTATCTACCGCGGCATTGACCTCGAGACGTGGAAAGAAATTCAAGCGTCCCAATGGAGGCGAGGGCTGAAGCCAACTGTTGCAGTCTTATGAAAGTACGGCGAGAAAGAGAAAGTCGATAATTCTCCCACCACCCACCCTCCAGGCCAACGTTGCGCGAATCTAACGGCAGTCATGGTAAACTGAATTCGAACTCACTCTGTTCCAATGATAAAGAGTAAGAATACAAACATGCAAGATATCAACTTCTATTCTTATCAACACTTTACCTACCAGTACACGCACTACGCTATGCTTTGTTTTGATTGCATACTCGTGCCATTTAAAACATCTTAGCCACCAAGCGGAGGACATCATTTTATAACTAAAACAATAATTCAGAAAACGTATGGCATTTCTCACTAAAGAGGAATATAACCAAGAAGTATCGTATCACCTTAGGAAATAGTATATTCCCTACAGAGTAATGAAGAGTACGTATGAGCTTGTGCAACACTAAACGACATTTAGCAAGTAATCCTTGATGTAATCTAGGATGTAATACAAAAAAGTAGGTATATTCTCTGAAGCATTGAAGGTCAAGGCAGCATTTACACTCCAACCTTCCTCTCAGCAAAAGTAATCAGCAAAACCTCCAAATAGCAAGCGTGTCATGTCACGCAATCGTGGTCGACAGATTACTGCTCGAGCAATCCCATATTTTGGAGATATTTTACTTCTTATTTACTGCTTACGGGTTCTATTCGTAGATGGGAGAGGTTCAAATCTCAGCAGTGGGAGTTTACTTTATTGCGTCGCCTACGTGTGTGCAACTTGGACTGCCACTATGTTCTTAATCGCAAAAAAATATAGTGTAATGCTAAAACAATACATATGTGGGCATCAAAATATCATCGTACGTTTAAATGTGACAACTTGGGGTTTTACGACAAGAAACAACACGTTGCCGTGTTTCTCTTCTTCCAATAAAATATAAATGAGGAAGGCAGAGAGGCTATATAATCTACCATTAAATAGCTAGTATATCCCTCATCATCGGGATCTTTTCTAAATAACTACAGCAATTACCACTTCAGCGTGAGCAATCTAGTTTACATCCTCTGGTTAGAGCCTACCATCAGTTTTATACTCGCTAGTTCAGTCCAAAAGTACCATTAAATTCCTCGTGAACGGGGCGAAAGAGAGAGAGTTACTACATTTAGCATTTCTATAAAATTATACCCAACGGCAATATCAGCGTTAACCTGCGATAGGATTTAATGAGATATTGGAAAATCGAGAATATTCTGGAGAGGGGTACAGAAAGGCGCCTTCGGGGAACGTCATTTCATTTAAATGGCGCCAGAGTGCGCAGAGCGCACTAATACATAACAAAGTGGGACTTGATGCACAACGACCCTAACGGAGACCACCTGAACTACATCCGCCCAGCGTTGGTAGGCGTATTCGTTCAAAATTTAATGCGGTGAACGCTTACAATTTCCGCTTGTGATGTCTGTACGCTTACATATATCAGGTCTATAATTTAATCGCTTTCCTGGGAATGATATTAGAATTTAGACATTTTAGTCGAGGAAATAATCCGTCATCTACAAAAAAGTTGTATGTGGCGAATAAAGTTGAAACTAGTAACATTTGTAAACTACGAGAGGTAGTATTCGACATAAAATAGATATATAGTGCACGTGTGCATTATATATATATATATATATATATATATATATATATATATATATATATATATATACTATATATATATATATATATATTTGGCAATTTTATGTCTACAAAAATTTTAATACTTAATAGCAAAAATTATGCAAAATAATTCGACCATCTATTCAATAATGAGGATGTACACGGTAACTAATACAAATAAAAGGTTACATTTACGACCCAACTATTCGAAATATGCGTATAATAGCGCGTATATGATTTTATTTACTAATAAAAGGAAGTGGAAATGAAGATTCCAGTAACTGTACGATTGTAATTTTGGAGGCGCATTGATCGACTATTTTCTTTTGAACCAACAAAACAAAGACAGGCACGCCCCCGGAGCTCAGACAATATTTGAGCTTCCAAACGCTATTCTGAGAGGGTGGTTAAAGGTCCAATGAGGCAAGGATGGCGGGAAACAATAACATGAAGCATGTAAAATGTAAAAAAAGATCAACAGTTACTCCAAAAGGCTTCGCACGTTCAACTGACGTTCATTTGCAACAAAAATGACGTAGTTCAAAATATCATAGAGCAAAAAAACACACGCACTCGTATATAAACCATAATAAACACAGAAATCAAGCCGTAGGTCGGTTTGGTATGTGACTATAGAGTTTACCCAGGACTGAGCCCGACGGTGTTTGAAATTCACGCATTAGGGTAGGGGGCCCAGCTCCTTTCCCTGTGCCGGTTATGGTTTCCCAGGAGGATCTGGTACCCGAAAAATCACATAGCTTGGGTGGAGCTGCAGGTGCCCAGAGAGCCTTACCCGAGAATCGAATCCGGAACCTCCGATCAGCAGTCCAACGCCCTCTAGCCCCGTACCTCTGGACTACTACGACACACACACACACACGTACATTTTTTAATATATATATATATATATATATATATATATATATATATATATATAGACAAAAAAATATACATACATACATTTACTGCATCTCATACCATATAGGAGTGAGCAAACGTATATATTTTAATTATATATTTATATTCACGCA
Organism: Hetaerina americana; assembly: GCF_022747635.1. NCBI lineage: Eukaryota > Metazoa > Arthropoda > Insecta > Odonata > Calopterygidae > Hetaerina > Hetaerina americana. The sequence continues at coordinate 50,989,732 of NW_027286763.1, read as the reverse complement.
ATTTACTACACCTGATACCATCCATCAACGTAATATCTCCGGGGTTTCTAAGACCAAATAGTGAGCGGAGTAAAAGAAGTTCAACGCAGAAACTGGTTCCGGGGTCTGATATTTGCATGGAAAGAAAGAAAAATAAATCAATATTTTAAGTTAAAACTACTAGCGAACCAGCCATCTTTTGAAAACAAGAATAGTGCTAAAAGTGGGAAAATGAAATAAATTCAGCAGTATACAATGGCATTCTTAAATTTATTAAAATAAAGTTATTAAATATTTAATGTTAAATCGCTAAAACACATTTTCATAAGAATGACAGGCAGAGTAATGTTAAACGAAAGACAGAGACAGGGAACGATCACGTATGTGAAAGTTCCACAGAGCTGTACAAAAATTTATGTTATTCGCTGCTAACAGGTGAAATTGAAAATATATAGTTTCAAAGACAAATAAGCGAGCTTTCATTTTACACACTCACACATACACACTGAGCATACCATGACACTTTCATCAGTTAATCAAACACGAACGTTTTGCGGGAAGCTAAATTAAAACAATGACCACTATTGCTTCGAGAGATAATGAAACATTGATTTTTATCGTCAAAGTCGATATGTTAGAAAACTCCACATGTACAACACAAATTTTTTTTAAAACATTGATTTACCAGGGAATGTCAGTTTTATTTGGACAGAACATATTATTAAAGGTTTTTATATATTGTCTTTTAGTCTTAATGTTAAAAGTCGCCATAATGCAAGAGTACGAAATGGCAGTATCAACGTTAATGAAAAAATATATTTTTTATCATTGTTATAATTTAAAATTTAAGATTTTCTTAAAAAACAGACTTGCCATCTGTGAAATAAAAAAATGAGTCAGGTTATTCCCAACTGAACGCTTTGAGCATCTAAAGGATGCGTTTTAGCGAAAACAGAAAAAAAATGGAGCGAGGTAGAGATGAGTTAGTTCTCCACTTTCACTACTGCTCCATCAATCATTCTCGTCCGGTTCCAACATCCGATGAATCGAACTATATGAATTGGCATTTACTCCAATCACTAATCTCGTTGTATTAATCGGTAGTTGGACCACCAAAGATGAGACGTTCGGGTGGAAGAAATTAATGAAATTGGTCAATATGGTTTTCATTTAGGCATAAATAAATAATGGAGCAGTCGGATTTGATAAAATCCAATATCCTCGCCCTGTGTGGGCATTAGGGGCGAAGGGAAAATATTTTTTTATCAGTAATTATTTTGAGGGTCAATGATTTGTTCTTAATTCCAAAGGAGAAGGAATTGTAATTATTAACCTGATTGACTAGCAGCGGGGGAAAAGAGCAACATTTAAAACAGTTATAATTTCCGCATCCGTAGACTCCCAACAATTCCGGATTCCAACTTCTTGCAACATTAAATATCCAGTTCTTCTGACACTGCGTATTCCTCATCAGTCATCATGAGTGACCAAACATGGCCATTCTCACTAAATCAAAGTACACACAGTACAACATTTCCGAAAATCATAGGGGTAATGTTCGTTGATAATATATCCACATTGGAAATCAAAACGTGAGATGCAACAATCGGAATTATAAACAAGGTAAGAACGGAAATTAGCACCAGACGTCTTCGGTAACAAACAAACTCTTCACAAATTGTCCACGTGCTTACAAAGAAAGGGGGCAGTTCAACAATCCCCGTTCGACGGACGAACGTGCCGGACCGGACTGCCGGATAGATGTCACACGTAGCTCTCCTCTCTCTTAAGCACAGCCCATTTGCTGACCTCCCAACCCTGCCTGCCGTTCGCTAAGGACGAGGTTCGTGAGATGGACTGCTTATCCTGCGAGCAAGACCTCGAGTTGGTCGAATGGACGACCTCCGCGGCGACCACCACGTGTTCCGGAGACTTGACTTTCGAGGGCGCCGCAAACGACTCCGCTCTCCGGTGGTGTGCTTTGGAGAAGGACCCCAGGGAGGAGGACGTGGTGGAGGAGCGGTTCCTCCTCCTCCCGGAGGAAGATGAGGACATGGTCGAGGACGTCGGCACCCCTCCCCGCCGCCCGAAAGTCCACGTGCTGGAGAAGGAGCCGGAGGAGTAGGTCGCGTACTCTGAAGCCCTGGCATCCCCGTCGTCGGCGCCGCCCCTGGACGTGAACGACGACGCGATCCCCTCCCTTCCTCCCCTCCGGCTCCACCAATCGGAGCTTCCCCCCATTACGCTCTGGCGGCACCTTCTCTTGTTCCTCCTCACTCGCCTCCCCTCCCGGCAACACTCGCAGCAGAACAACCTGCCGAAGCCCCTCCGGAACTTGGAGGACATGAGGTTGTAGAGGCACGGATTCAGGGCCGAGTGTAGGTATATGAGCAGCCTGGAGGCCAGAAGGATGCAGTAGAAGGCCTCCATCCCGAATGCCCCCAGGGCTCCCTCCTCCATGGTGATGACGATGATGGTTAGCACCCGGAAAGGGGTGAGGCAGACGAAGAAGGAGGCGACGACCGTCCCGAGCATCACCACCACCTGCCTTCTGTGACGGTAGTTGGCGGAGGAAGAGGAGCAAGAGGAGCCCGAGGCGGTGGAGTTTGCGGTGGCCCGGGACGGGTGGTGCCGGCGACCTCCTCCGCTGCCTTCCCGCGACCTCCTTGGCGGCGGCGGCGGTTGTGGGAGGGAGTTGCCCTCTTCCCCGCAGCCGGACTGGCACTCGGCGGCCGACGACACGGAGGGCTGCCGGCTGCGCGGGATCCTCGGGGCGATGGCGGGTGCAGAAGCGGAGGATATGGTGATCCCAGGGGCGGCCATCAAGTGCCTCGCGATGACGGAGTAAAGTACGACCAGGACGACAAACGGGAGGAGGAAGAAGATGGATATGATGAGGAGGAAGTACGCCGCGGGCCAGAAAGTGTCGACGGCCATGAAGCAGACGGGAACGAGCGAGCCGTCCCAGTAGGTCATCCCGTCCTCGTACTGGGAGACTGCGAGCACGGGACTGGAATGAGAGACAAGAGAGGCGGAGATCCCGGCGGGTGAGGAACTTCACGTCAACCAGTAAGAGGATGGTGAGAGCACTCGAAAGGGGCTGGCAAGGACATGTCATGGTAGGCAGCAGAGGTAGTACACGGTTATGAATTGAATGAGTGAGATGTTACTAATCGAAAGGCAAATGCGACTTTTATGAGGGAAAAAACCGATCAATACTGTTGCTAGAGCAGGTTTTAAACCCCAAACATTTGTGTTAGATATCAAACCAAATATAATACCTGTACAATCCTTGGGAAGAACATTCGCTCTTTAAGGCAACAATGACATGCTTGTATCATATGTAGACACCACTGCGATACGCCCTCGACGTTGATGTTGGGATTTCTCTGAACTTCGCCCCCAAGTTATCAAGCGATAATGTGACCCTTCTTTCACAATGATTTCAATCCTCATCATTTCTACAACACCATTTCAATATTTAAAATGCAGTTTTTCATAGCGAAACAACAATTGATAACCATTTGATTTTCCTTTTGCTAACCAATTACGGTATATATAAATAAATATTTTGCTCGAGGATCTTACACCTGCAGCCAGTATATTATTGGAATTCACATTTCCCGACCTTATTAAAACAAATGCCTTGCTTAACGTATTGTTTACGTGGGAAAATGAAAATTCTAATTCTTTGGGTTTTGAATTATTTTATCAAGTTTGATATTTCTGATCCTTGGGAAAAATTAGAGGAGTTATTTATAAGGCTAGGCATTTAAATCTAAAAATAACTTGCAGCTATCAAACTTACCAACTGCTCTCTATAAACCTAGACAATTAGCCTTTCCCATCTATATTCTCGACTTTGATACTTTTGTACGAAAATTGAAAACTAGCTGCACCAATCAGCCGTGAGTAATTTCGTTCTGTAATATTTGAACCGTGTGTAATTTTAGAAGCTAAGTACATTTTTGTAAAAGATTTCTTAAGAGTAATTAAGAGTAAAACATATGCTTCCATCTTTCTGTTAAATACCTTATTAGAGTTCAAATAAAAAAATTACTGCAAAGAATTAAATTTAAATTGTCAGATGAACAGATTGTTAGAGATGTTGCTCCTTCGAACAAACCTTGCTGGGCAATACTCTTTATCATTGCAATTTTAACGAAGGTTTAAACCTCAATCCCACAAAATGGAACTTGTGGGTTGATTCGTATTCAGATTTTTAAACTCGCTTCACATTTCATGAAATCGCTGACTGAATACGTTCAAATGTATTCAAAAGGGTACTACATTTATCTAAATTTCTCGGATACTCCGTTCATCCAGGAAGCATATTCGTGAATAGCCTGCTCGTGGTTGCTCGGCAGGACAAATTATTCCTCCCACTGTGTTTGAAATATTTCTCATCTTTGACCAATTCGTTTGAAAAATTAGAAGCTTCCACGACTCATCATTTGACCACTCATTGTAAACTCCATGTCACAAAGCTTGAACTATTTCAAAATATATTCTATGCATGACCCTTGTATATGGTAATTTCTATAGTGATTATGTGACACGAATGCGAAGATACAATATAATACTCTGCACAATAAACTATTTAACCTTTCATTCGCGGTGCCAAGGAGATAACGATAAAGGAATTGAGAAGTTTCGTGCTCTTTTTGCAATATTGTGATTGCTCCTCTCGTACGACCTCTACGGTCTAATGCCATTTGCTCTCATTATTCACATGTAACATTACCATAGTAATGATCGGCTTAAAGTATTTGCCCACATAATGAGGAAAGATCTTCGTTCCCTCTTTCTATGCGTCACCAATCCGCCACCAATCGTCATTTACATTCACCATTGAGATTATCAGATTCATAAATATTAGGCTAATATCCTGAGATCATCAGGTTATTAAATTATTGTTACAAGTCTTCGGCAGGTACACATTAAAAATAAAATTCTATTTATTTCTGCTATTTAGGCATGGTTCATGCTAACTAGACAAATATTTCATGAATTAAGCGAGAAAATGCTAACTACTTAATTTTAAATCCATTAAGTCTATTCTACTCCTTTCCGAGGTTAAGTGAGACTCGTATCAGAAGCAGAAAACTTATGGGTTTTTTTTACATATCTCGTGTGTTCAATATCAAAATAATTATTTTGATCGCTCATTTGGTATTATTTTGAATTAAATTACTTCACATCCGCGTCGTAATTGATTACTCCAGTCTACTTACGAGAAGCGTTAGACGGTGTTCATTCCCGTGGAGAAGCAAATTACGAGCTAAATAGAGCAGTTACTTCTCGAGCATTTAAAGTGATTTAACATTTTTAAGATTTTGTAATTAGGATTTGAGCCAGTGGAATCAACTTCTTAATTTTTTTACAGCAAAAATGTGACCAGATATTCCCGAAGAGATTGATTTCAAATACGCTGACTAATGAAGAAGCATTTTTCACTATCGGTGATTGCCATGTATTTACGAAACCAGTCAAAATTGGAACAACAACTATCTTCATCTATTTCATAATGTATGATTTCGACGACTACTTACGCCATGTGTAAATTTTCATTGGATACTACGGGAGAATATTAGTTCAAGAAGTAACAATAATTTGCCAAAGACTGTCCGTGGAAGGGGAAAAAAGGCATTAGTACAACTAAGCGTTAACAGCATCACTTCAGTGATACTATTAACGCATAATGATGGTAATGATGACAGTGATGACAATGATGAAAATTTACAGTATCACTTAGAAATATACTTTAAATTTGCTATATGGACTTAAGGATACAAAGTAAAACATATACATAAAAATGCTAACGGCCAACTTGCCCTTCACAAGGTAGCCAAAAATCACGTATGTTATGACCGGTTGATAACTTACGTAAATAAATATAATTAGGCTTTTAAAGACAACCGTAAAACCATGATAACATTTCCAGAATAAAAATCCACTTTCCTACTAAGTACTCCAAATTTATATGGGATACTTAGCTATGAACAACGATTATCCATTAAGACACACACAGGGGGGTAAGGGCAAAGAAAACAAATGTGCTTAAAATTATTTATTTCGATAATATTCATTCACATGACACGTATAACAACCATACTTTTTAGATTAAACTTATTACTAAACACACAAACCATCACTCTGACGGAATTTGGTCGTACTGAATTAGTTCATCAACTTGCACTCGGGTCATTCACGCACGCTGGAAAGGTAGAAGGAGATAAAAAAATGGGTCATTTCAATGAGAAGGCTAAAATTTAGATTCAGTCTTGATTGAATGACGAAAGTTTCCGTGAAAAAGAGCGGGCGTTCTAAGGGAGACGAACATTTGATTTAGTGGAGAACACTTCATGTAAGGCGTGGCTAAAACTTCAGAGAAGGAGAAAATAAAAACGATACAAGAGAAGTGCGAACCCTGAAATCTTCATGTTTGACGAAAAGGAAGTGACGGCCAAGTAATTGTACCTGGTATTCAAATAGTTTTAAAAAAAGCCTTCGATTTCAATTTTATTATCTAAATGATACATGGAGTAAAGACTACTTCAGAAATGTAGTTGAAAAACTCTCCCGTAGGCCATACAAGGCAATGTAGCAATCGAAATGGGAAGAAATATTTTTCTTAAGACCATTTGCGAGGCGTAACTAAAAGGGTAGCTTCAATAAATTATAGAGCTAAATAAAACTCAAGGATTCTCGGAACTCGGAAAATATTTTCAAATTTTTCATAAATATAATTTTCATATCAGACAAGTGGAATTGGTTGTAAAGAATTACTGCAATGTAAGACATTAAAATGCAACAGCAAGTGCGTAGCACCTTCTGACAATACAATACCACGGTATTTCATGGTAATTTCGTTTTTTACAACGTAGTTCACGGAATAAAGACGACCTTAACTAAAGATATGATTATTGCAGAAAAAGAATAGCGTACATGCATGCATATGTCGTTCTCCACCCATAAAAATTCAGTGTGGAACAATATTTTACCTGAGGAAATCAAGGTATGGAATTAAAGGAGTCGTATTTAGATGACTTCTTTTTAGATACTGGCCAACGATAGAGTATGGTTCAATTTCATATCCCATTAAGATAACTTTCTGTAATAAGCTCCCTAAAAACGAAATTTCAAGGAAATTTTACTGATTTTGAGACAGATTTTTGACAGCAACTCCTTCCTCCATCCAGGGTTTTCAGACAGAATGATTTAATTACATGAAATGATATCTGATTGAAATATTTCACGAACTCGTGAGATACGTCCCTAAACTCACGTCTCCACATGGTATAATGCTGAGGCAAAAATTACGAAACATTTACTGACCATCAATGAAAAACAAAGGTCACGCAAATGGTCACGAAAAATAAAATGACGACATATAACTCAAGACCCCGTTGAAAACGGGAAGAAGACAACGGATGGATGAACAGAGAAAAGTCCTAGGGAACAAATTTTAACACCTTACTCGTCACATTGGGCATTGCACTATTCTCAGGGAGCACACACTAGGAGTTAAACATCATTCATAAACTCAATGCACCTTTCGGGCTTCAGTTAGCTAAAGCATATAAATCGATGCCCTGGTAATGTAACTCTTCAAGTTTTCATCAAAATGACCAAATATTGACGCTTTTACCAGGTCCCTTGATAAATATTCAAACTGACGATCAGCTTGATGGATTTTGTGAAATGAGAATCGTAAATTAAATGTTATAGAACTAACTGAATCCGGAAACATTTACAAATGAAATCGATTTTTGTGAATAAGGGCCCGGACTAAACCTTTTGTACAAAGAAAAAAATAGACTGCACATCGTCATGTTTCCGAAAAAAAACGCATAAAATATCTAGTCCCAATTGGAATATTTAATTAATTTTTTTTATCAGAAAGGAGGAAATGGGTCGTGAACTCATCAAGGTTATATCGTATTTTATACAGCATCGTGAAATTAGAGTATTTAAATCTCAATCTTAGATAAGAAGACACTGGCTGTAGGAGCCTATTTTCCTATTTTCCTGTAGGACCAATTTTCATTTCCTGATCTTCTGAGTCCATGAATCCTTAATGCGATAATTGAAAGTATAAATGCCTTCAGAGCCACGTGCGTGTTCCAAAAACATATATTACTTGTGATGTCAAATATTTAATATTATCAATGATCGTGGACCTAAATTGGAATTAGAGATAATTAAAAAATTATCTTGTTATGCCATCAGGACCATTAAAAAATAAAAACATGGAAAGTATTGAAAGACAAAAATATTTCTTATATTAATCACAAGAATAAAACAGATATTTTGATTTAAACTACTGGGAAAATAATAATGTGAACATAATTACGTTCACTGCCGCAACGAAGTAAGCGCACAACGCGATTAAATAAAGCTGATGATTTCAAAATTAATCTAATCTGCATGAAAAATGCTTTAAACATAGGTACTCATCAGAACTGATTCATAAATAAGTTATTAGATTGATTGTAACTTAATAAAATGCCATTTAAATACATGCCATGCTCTTTCAAATTAATTATGCCCCGAGGCATATAGTAAAACTAAGATAAAGCTTTTCTCTAGGGATATCATCTGAATTTTTGTCTCGATATGGGCAAGATATTTTAGGGACACCTATTTGGTTACATTAATTCACAACCTGAATGAAAAAATGAACTAAATTTTCATACTTTATAGTTTAAATGCCTAGTTTTTACTTTTTGAATGAATTTTCATCTACTTTCTTGAATTTAGTATGACAGAGGCGCAAAATTTTACATAAAATCTTATACCAAAGGGGAGGGAATTTCCTTACCCCGCCGAGCACCTGAAATCAATAATCTTTTCTAATTAAAGCCTCTACTTTCTTTCTCACGGTTCGCAGGGAAACTGCAACTTCGATAAGGATGGGAGGTAACAGGTCAACGTAGAAAATAAGTTCCCAAAAAAACTCAAGAATAAAAAAAAAACCGTAAAATCCATTAATACCTCTGAAAGAACGGAAAATTTTGCTACTTTCTTTTACTGGGAAAGATGAACCCAAGAAGCGAACTCCATTGGAGATTTTATTTGACAGTCGAAATGAGAAAGTCTGGGAACATTATATGTATTAGCAGATCTCCTTTTATTATATATATTTATAACGTTAAATCAAAATTCGTCAAGTTATTTAAACCATAAAAACATCATCCGAGGAAGACGAAAAATAATCTTTCTCAAGTTGTTTTACTATACAAAGGACAGATATTAAAAAAGTTTACCTTCGTCGAATAGTATTATAGATACCATAACACTTTGGACTTGATGAGGAGCCATTAGGCTTTACGATCGGAAAAATATTTTTGAAAATTAATATCGTATACCGTTGAATCGTTGGAAATTCAAAGAACACTAAAGTTGAAGTGATATATAAACGATGGAAAGGGTTTAATGATTACGATAGGACATCTAAATGCCATACAAGATTTGCGAGTAAGCCGAATGCCGCACAATTGGATTAAAAGTTATTATGTTACTAATTGTCATCAATGCTCTTCACTTAAATATTTAAGCAGGGAACATTGCAGTGAACATCTACTTCCTAACTTTTCTCGTTTATGAAAGATTGAACACGAGGTAAATGGCACTATTTTCTTCAAGTACGAGGGGATACTTGAAAGACTATTGCGCGTTAAATAATTTCAAGATTTCATGAAAAATAAAATTCATGTTCCCAAATGATTCAATAACGTATGAGGAGGTCAATAACGTACGGTGGTATGGACACAGGTTGTTGCTACCTCGAGAGTTAGGGCCCATTAAAAATATTAGCCAACAACGGTCTAAAAGTTCTATATTGATTTTATAACTGTACATACATTACATTTTTAATGGCTTAGAATTCAGTACTCTCTTCGAGCTATGTAAAGAGATGTAACATATTCTATTATCTGTAATACGTAATCACTCTGATTCATTATTTGAAGACACCGTATACAAAATTCATCATGCCATGAAATGCTTCGACTTGTCATTCATTTTATGATTTTCGGTTGGTGATTTCTGCTTTTCAACTCTAATGCATTTTCTTTGCTTATCTCCTTCCCTTCTACTGCAAAGGCTAGAGAAACAGAGCTGATTCTCCAATCTAAATATCTTTTTGCAGACGATTTATTTTATGATTAGAATATGACGCTCATATACTTAGGTTTTGAAATAGTTAGAATTGATTAAGATTAAGTCCGAATGATTGGTGCAAACTTATGCGACGATTCTTGTAATTAAAACACATAAAACATTTAGCAATTGATATAAAAACTAAGTGTTCAGAATCCACGTTCAGAGTTTCAATCAAGTGTTCTTCTTTTGAGAGGAAAAAGAAATGAGGAAAATAAATTTGAAGAGTCATTTATGAAAGTGACATTCATTCATCCGTGCTCTTGAGAAATGCGCAACATATCTCCATTTTAACATAACAATGTGTCGTAAGCCCGTAACTTACACTTAAGAGCTGACCACAAACTTTCTTGAGATCTTTCACCAGCATTTCGAACACCAAAAAATGACAATAAATAGCACACAATCTTGCATGTATATCATGCGAGGGTAGTTAAATAATAATAAAAGCTACATTATGATAATATTATAGTTCGTTACCTGAATGATTTTTGTTTTAATTTACACGCTCACGTAAATTTACGTCCGCTTTCACCTGTAACACGAAAATGTGGCGTAAATTACTAGGTGGATATTGAAAGAAAGCATGTCTTAGGCACCTACGCTCCACCCGCCCGTTTATTTTCCGGATACCAGCCGTCCTCAACCACTCTCGTAAGTCTTGTCGCCATTCGACTAAGGACTGGCGAATCTGAACAGGAACTCTTAAACAAGTTTAGATCTCCTGTATCAATTCCTCTATAATCCAACCTGGAGAGTCCTATTCCCTGACTGCTGGATCGCTACGAGACTAATGGGAAGACGTGTTTGCTCAGAGAAATATTTCCCCGCCGGCCACCACTTGTTCCACCACCACCGAGGCCTTGGGTAGAGAGGGTACGGCGCAAGACCCGGCGGCGACGACAGCCGCCCCGGCCGCCGCCGCCTCGGAGCTCCTCGCCTCCCCACCTGAGGCCGCTTCCTCCAAGGTGGACAGTTTAGGCACGTCCGCTTTCAAACTCTTCCCCCGACTACTCCGGAAGGTCCGGGAGAAGGAGGAAGACCTCGTGGAGGCCGCCAGCGGCGAGGAGGTCGCGCCGTTCCTCGTGGTCCCGCCCAGCTCCGAGCCGATCGCGTACTCCCCCGGGGACCTCATCCGGTAGCATCGACGGAGCTTCCTGCCCCTTCTCCAGGTGCAGAACAGTCGGGCAAAACCCCTCCTGAACTTGGAGGACATGAGGCTGTAGAGGCAGGGGTTAAGGGCGGAGTGGATGTAGATCAGCATGCGGCAGCCGAACACCAGTGGGTAGTAGGTCTCCGCTCCCAATGACCCCAGCACCCCGACGTCCTTGGTTATAATGAGGAGCGTGAGGATGCGGAAGGGGAAGAGGCAAACGAAGAAGGACGCCACCACGGTGCCCAGCATGAGCACCACCTGGCGCCGGGAGCGGCGGACGGCCGCCCCATCGCCCCCACCGCCCCCGCCCCTCCCCGAGCCGCTCCCCCCATGGACGCTGCTCCCTCCCCTGAGGGTGGCCCCGCCACGGATTGTGGTTCCTAGGGTGGCCCGGACGAGGGCCCTGACGGCGGCTCCGTCCCCAGTGCTGCCGCCGGCCGCCGTGCCGGAATCGCCGCCTCCGGCCTTCCTGGGGCCGGCGAGCATCAGGTGCCTCGCGATGACGGAATAGAGGACGAGGAGGACGGCGAAGGGAAGGAAGAAGAATAGGGTGATGATGCCGAGGAAATAGGCGGCGGGCAAGGTATCCTTGACTTCCAGGAAGCAGGCGGGAACGCTGCTGCCGTCGAAATACTTGTGGGAGCTGTTGTACTCCGGAAACATCAAGGTGGGGCTGTTAGAGGAATAAAGAAAGAGAGAAAGAGAGAGAGAGAGAGAGAAAGAAAGGGAAAGAGAGGGGTGGGAGAGGGGAAAGTTTGAGAGAATGCTCTAGATATTTTGCATTGATGAAGGCGAGACTATGACCTATTGTAAGACATCCACCATCTGCTGGGTTGTTTTACCCAACAGAATATGGGGGCATCACTGGACACAAACGTGAAGAAACTTGGAAGCTTGAGACATGTCGCAAGGCAATTGAAAATTTAGAAATGTTTACGTCAAGGCACTGAAGCGTGCATTCAATGGCAATTATTTGTAAGGGTATTTCACAGTCAATAGTGGATTGTTAACTCTTAAGATTGAATTACTTCAATCGATTCCAGTTGGATGTGACAGTCGGTCTAATGCTCGACTTTTGCCAGATGAACTTTCAGAAACATGGTGAAATTGGGAAGAAATGGGATTAAATTATCCCTGAATTTTCAAGTAATGAGTAATGGAGGAAATAACGGTCCAAGGCATGACTATCCTCTCAAACACATTTGTGTCACACCGCGATCATTGGGGTCCCAAGTTTCCACGATTGTATCCAGCATAATGGATATGCAGGAAGAGACTAGACTATCCAAATAATGGACGTTGAAGGCACATCTGCGAGCATAGTGTGACTAAGACTTAGCTACTATTCACATTATTAACAGGATCCATGCGTTATGTCTTCAATATCACTGCCCGCTGGTGCGTGCGATGCTTGATGGGGAAGCATTAGTTGAATACCGAACAATTACAGCTACAACACGCTCAGCATCAAAAAGCGTTAACTTGACAAGGACAGGACGTAGAATAAAATTGAATGAAAAATAAAATACGGCGAAGCTTTGGAAACCAAGGGATTAAATGAATGACATATTCAACTATTTTATTCAAATATGCATTGCATTTTAGCAGACATGAAGTTTTTTTCCCAAAATTTTGTGTTTACTCAGAAATGGAGAAGGCTAGAGATTTTTTTTAGCATGTTTAAATTAAGTTTCTATTTATTAAAGAGAGAATTAAAGTCTAATTACACTTTGATCTTAATTTATATTTTGAAAAATCATAGTTTCCTACGTCTATGACTTTGAACTAAAATGTTTTCTAGGCTACCTCATAAAAAAATAGAAAACACCCACTAATTTTTTAAGCACACCTACGTTCTTCGCCCATTGTGTATTATCTCATGATTCTAAAGTGGAGTATTATTGAGATAAGCGCGGTATGTACAGTTTTAAAAACTTAAGAATGAGTTGATAATAATGAAAGGAGGCCAATAATTAATTTATTTTTTATAATAAAAACGCTGTTGGACAAAGGATCACCGAGTGCGCTTCAATTATCGGGAAGTCTTTAAAGAAAGCATTTTCGCGACGAAAACAAGAATCCGGATGTATGAACTAGTAATATTTTGAAGATGACTCCCAGTCCAGCAATTGGAATATTCACGCTATCGAGTCCCCAACTGAGTACAATGGTCAATGGAATGTATCCGCTGCTTCGGCTAAAAAGAGACGTCACATTTTAAAACAAATGAAACACACCGAGATTTTTAAGACACAGCAGACGGCACGAGGATAAACAACATATAGATATATAAGTTGAGACATGTATATACAAAAAACACACACGGAATCGTCCAAGAGACTAAGGTTAAAAAAAAATTAAAGACAGGGAAAAGGATAACGTCGGCATTCTTAAAGTGCTCATGCACATAGACGAGCAAAGACGACACACTATAATTTTTTATGTTTGTTTCTGCTCTTCAAGAAATCTCTTTCTCTCTTTTCCCTCCTCTTCTTGGCTTGCCCTAGGCTTTTGGTTTCAACTAGAGCCTATTCACCTTTTTTTTTTCTCTCTCTCTCTCTCTCTCTCTCTCCTTTATTCGGAGGAAAAAAAAGTATTCCCCGAGCAATTAAGAGTGTAATTGAACGGGAGAGTGCGCTTTGTGCACAAGAAACTTAAAAAAAAGAGAGAGGGAGTGAGAGAAACGGAGATGGGTTCGAAGAAAAAGAGAGCAAACGAGATACTTCGGGTGACCGCTGCGCTAAAACTAGGACAATGGATGGTTAGGGAGGAAAACAATGCATCATGCCCCAAGCCACGACACGGAAAATAGATCCACGGGTCCGTCGTCCAGGACGTAGAAGACGGATGGGAGACGGAAACAGAGAGAAAGAGAATCGCGCTGAATGAGAAAGGTGAGACGGGTGGAGAAAGGTGGAAAACGTGGAATGATGGGAGTTCTAAAAACGGCAAAAGCAAAAATAAAAGATCATTACGGCTACATTCTCAGGTGACCCATTTCTTAGGAAATATCGGTTGTGCGTCATGCCTCTTTGAAAGTGGATCTTACGGTTGCTAGCCAAGGACACATGAGAACCATAGGTACCCGGGCGACACTTAAAATTCAGTCGCAGTATTTGTACGTCAAAGAGACTTTCGAACAAAGGCCTTTCTAACTGTTAATCAACTAAGCCGGAGAAAAATAGATTCTCACTCTATCCAGGTATGCGTACTGTTCGGCGACAATGAATTTACCTCTCCATCGCAATCGCGGGAGATAGGTTTGCGCTGGCATAAATGCACGACATTCTGAATGACCAAATACCTGCATGAAATTATTACAGTCGTCCATATGAAGGGAGCCATTTGTATATTAATTTAAATAACTCCGACCAAAGTCAATGAGGAAAGAATTTTTTATCTAAGAGAAATAGGGTGATGTCGTTTATGCTCCTAAATCACCGAACATCTGAATTGATCATCTCCGGAGTGAATTGTGAACAGTTTTGTGATTGAAGGCAGAAGAAAATTGGATTCAACAGTGGATAGATGACGGGGCATGATCAGTGAAATTTCAGAATGAAATTGGGAAAAGTTGGTATTGGTGCACGAATCAAACGTAAATACGAAAAATGGTCGGGTAAGACAAGGTATAATTACACCATTTATTGAAAAATGCGGTAAAGTAAAGCGAAAAAACATTGCATAAATGATATGGAAGTACAATACAAATCAATCAATTTCATTGGATATCGATGCTTGATTTTGCCAAACTCTTTTGCTAATTACTGCAAAGAATGACTGTAGTTATAACGAAACAGATGCACATCCAGTTTTTTATATTTCACAACAGATGGATTGATTTGTTTCGATTTGAGAAGTACTAAAAAAAGGGGTGCTATCACAGAAGTAATTCTGTTTAGAATCAGAAGTAAAAAGGTTTGGTTCGGACTGCCAACGATATTGCCAACAATCACATAGTAAAAAAGCATCGTTGCGGCATTTTAGAATTAAATTACCTTAGATTGGCTCGTCATAGAAGAATGAACCTGGAGATTTCAAATGCGTAGCAGTTACCTACTTTAGCGATAATAAACAAGTTTAACTATGAAGGAAGACTCCAGGAGTGCTACGTAAATGAGGCAATGAATATCTAGGAAAGAATAAAAGAGATGGCATGATGAGGTCATTGGGTTATTGAGAATACAGATATGAAGTAAATCAGACTGAAATTGATGACTTATGATGATGCTGAAAAACCGAGTGTGAGTTTAATATTGACAGTTTGACAGTGATCTGTTTGACCAGCTTAGGGTTACTTAAAACGACTTTAAACAAAAAGTTGATTCTCCTATGAGCAAAATGCGTACGCCGAGCTGAGAGATTAAATTTCCTAGCTAAGTGGAAGCTTTCTAAACAATTTGGAGAAAGGAACAAAGAATCTTTAAGTCCAGCTTTGTGGTGGCAATTTTTGCTGGAAATGTTGAAATAACTTTTTAACTTAAGGTTTGAATTATGAAATCTGAAAATTATGGAAGGTAGAGGGAAAAATTCATATACAAAATGGCGAATTTGCTGCCGATTCTGTTACATAAATCGCAAGGCAAAGAGAAGAATGGATATTATAATTAAAATTGAAAAACTGAAGCAGTGCAATGACGAATAATTGCCACAAAAACACAATATAGAGGCGCATAGTGAGGGCAAAAGGATTACCAAGAACCAGCTGTTAGGAGTGTGCGGATTAATTTGACCATTTTCGAAGTTTTTAACCCTTCAAACCTTCCACTGCTTTTGACCGCATCCCTTCAGCGAAAATGAGAAAATAAGAAACATTTGATTACACGTCATACGGTTAACTACAATTTGTGCCAATTTTTCTTCTTAATGTTTCCACAGAGGCTAATCAGAATTCGGCGTCGTAATTTCACTGGAAAATCATTAATTTGGCACGAGGGAAATTAATTGATTTGAAAGGGAAAATTCGTTGTTATAACTTCTTTCAACCAGTTGTCCGTACATTTAGGAAGGCACAAGGAGAAACAAATCCTCCATCAAAAATCAAGCTGATGACCGTGGAAAAAGAGTATCAACGAAGGAAATAAACAGAACTTAAAAATCTAGGCAGAGCGAATGAGAATTTAATGATCCGCAACTGGAGGGAATGGCAAAACGAATGAAACAGTGAGATTGGAATATCGGATGTTTGTCAAATGGCGTAATTATGAATCAGGAACATTACGCTGGGTGTAGTGAGAAAGGAGTTCCCGGGGGGGGGGGGGAGGGGGTGGTGGTGGTGTGGGGCGATATGGGAACGACGAAGGAGGGAGAGTGGTTTTATCGTGCAGAGGGGCTCGTGCGGTAAATATATATATATGTAAATAAAGATGCAGAGAAGTATTTACATCCATCCCATTTCCCATCATCCAATACAACTACAAAGCAAGCAAATGTGCAGGTCCATTCATTAACAAGAAAACAAGAATAAAAAGGGAATGAATAATTTTGAGAGCGCGTTGCCTCTTTGAAAAGTGTCTTACCTGATTCCTTCCTCTCTTCTCTCCTCCTCCAATATCATTCACTTTCTTTCTCTCTCCTCACAAAACCTTCCTCTCGAAGGCCACTCCATACGAGACGCGTCAATTAAGAGAAAAAGACAAATCCACACACGGAACGATGGACATCGTGACCAATGGCACGGATATTTCAAGGAACTTCATACGCTACGCATTTTATAATCCCGCAGTTTTTATTAGGAATCCGCACGATAGGTACATTAATGTGCACAGGGCCAGTTCAACACCGGATTGCAATTACTGCGCAAGACATAGATTAGCATTTTACCGGGTGATATCCGCAAATCAACCCTATATTATTATACCGCTCACCGATAAAAAAACTATGGATGGTATTATTAAAGTAGATGAAGCAAATGGCGTCATATCCTTATGAACATAGCCGTATATCAAAACGTGGTGCCTCGTATCCGAAAGCAGACACGGACCGTAAAGACTTCTTCATACATGAATGATGCACGTTGAAAAGTCGTCATGCTTCAACATTTCAAAACACCCTACTACTCTGAAGGTAAAGATCCCGAAATTGCAGACGGCATGCCTAATCTTGCATAGCAAAACCTTCAACACGCCAAGCCAATGGGTGTTGCAAACCAAAAGTGCATTCCCATATATTTGCGAGAATGTATCACATTTAGAGTATTAAAAAAATTACAAATCTAATTATTAAAAAAAAGGAAGGTATGAGAATTTAAAAAACATTAATGTTCGCTCATTTGACTAATACAGAAGTATACGTACATGGTAAGTTTTTATAGTAGATATAAAATACTTTTGAACAAACTTAATGGTCCACAGTATAAAAGACAACCATACAATTATTTTGACCATGTCGCAAACGGAAATATTACACTTCGCCTCTTTTGAGCAAGTACTCTTCATGGATGTTTTTATCCAGGTTTAATAAATTAATTACATTCACTCGTATTTGCATTGACGTACGTTACCAGAATATTTATTTTAGAGAGCAAACACGCTAAAGAAATAGTAACATTTCAACGCATTGAGCTTGTTAACACCATTAGAGGACACTTTTATGCAAGGAAATTCCTTCGAAAAGTAATGAGTTGAACAATCCTCTGTGACAAGCAAAATATTTATCTCTGCCAAACAAGTTCCGTAAACATTTTCTCAAAAGTAATGATGCTTCATTGGTAAGTTTATGTGATCTAATTTCTTGAATGGCCCAATAATAAAATGACACTGATTCTTGGTGAGATCTATGCAGGGGAACGATGATATTTAGCAACGAGGTATGTACATATATAGTATAGGTGACTAACAGAACATAACTAAAACAATGAAAGGTACGGTTTGAGCCTGTCACATCAATATATTTCGGAGCTCTGAAAAATTTATATTTGAGCATTTCAATTGTTCAATTTATTCTTGACATTAAATCTTTCACACAGCCACCGAAATTTCACCGATGGATCTACTAGGGGTTGTTAATCCTGAGCCTCATATATCCTTCCTTAGACGTGCTCATTCAAACATACCATTGAGAGGGTACAACTTCCGTCAAATATTTTTATCATTTCTATCATAAGATTCCTGGCCAAAACCATAAGATGTTTCAATTGCATTCAGGGGGACGGCGACAAGGGATACTATTTTCAATACTTATACTTCAGATTTCATAATTTATAAAATTTGTATGCCGTCCTACAATTTATCATCGTCATAGAAAGACTACCGCTCATTAATGGTTCAATTTCGACGGTCATCAATAACTGTGATAAATTTTCGTGGCAAGAAATTCCTTCTTATGAGCTCTAATACTTTCTTTCTTCAGTTCTTCATACTTTTTATCAGACATCAAGCCGTTCAAAATGCCTATGTTCTTCAATGTTCAGCCGAAAATCTCACTTTATTTTTCTTCACATTCCCCCTATCATCTTTCCACTTTTTCCCCACCACTTATGCCTCTTCGTCGTCCATCTTCCTCTCCATCCAAATTATTTTCTCCATTCCCAGCCCATTCATAAAAATTTTTATACTAGCGTGTGAAATCTTTAGAACCTTCTCATTTTCTTGAGAGAATTTTCGCCATTCTTTGAAAACAAAAGGATGTGATCTCGCGAAGGTTATAGTCTTTCGGGAGACTGAAGTGAACATACGCAGCTGTTCTTTTCGAAACGATGGCGGTAAATGGGTTATCAAACGAAAATGCGTGCTATCGTTAACGTATCCGCCCTCATCATATGGGCCACATCGAAACCCATATGATTTTCTAACACTCTCGTAAAGTAATATAACGAGCGTTCAGACGCATTGTTGAGGTCATAAGTTCTGAAGGAGATTAAAAAAAAATCTAATGGGACTTGTACTGCAGCCGTTAATGACAAGGCCAACATGGCCGACACTTCATATAAGCAATTATTTTCACAATAAAATTTGCAGTTGTTGTTTTGGCGGCGTTCACTCCCTTATGGACACAGCTTGGAGATATTGCTCCTGAATTAACGAGCGAGACATCTGTCTGCATGGAAGTGTTCTAACAAATCTACCACCCTCAAAACCCCTGGATATGAACTAATGATTAAGTTTGCTCGACATTTTTCCTTCCATCTTGACTCATCCTGTTCATGAAAACTGTAATTTAAGATTATATGGAACAATGACTTTTGAGAAAAAATCATTGGAAGAACAGTATTATAATACTGGTGACTTGACTCGAAGGGTTATTTCCTGACGTGAGATACCATCGAGGTAATTCAGCCCATCTCTGCACCACGACAGTTCAAATCTTTCGACCGATATCTTCTCGTGGATATTCTGTGCCTCTGTTTTCTCTAGAAGGCACCGACGCCATTGCAATAGTCTCGGGTAGTTGGTCGCAATAAAGGTGCTCGAGCACGTCTTGAGAAAACACGACTTACATATATGGCATTAAAAATTATCTCCCAAATTTTAGGATAGTAATGCTTTAAATGCTAAGTGCGTTTCGATATGTCCACCTCATTAGTCTTAAATGATATTAAAGACGCCTTCGAAACAGTTTTTGTTCTGTAATCTCAGCCAGACAAACTATGACCAAAGCCTTAAACTCCAAAATGAGCATGGACACATTGCATTAAGACCTATATGACATGAATTTCACGTATTCAGTGTAGGTGGGCCAATTCCTATTAATTAGTCGCCTGCAGTTGTTCTGAAGTTCTGGTTAAAAATTACACAACGTGTCCATAGCACAAGCATCCCTCCATCAGTGAAGGCGTCAGAGAATTATAGAGTGATTCTCTATCACTGCCAATCAATTCTTCGGATGCGATTTATCAAGGGGCAATATTCTATCCAAACGTATGGCATCGAACTTGAGACTTCCGTTTTAGGCAGCCATTGCAATAGCTAACTGGAAAGGAAAACGTTTCCTGGAACAATTTATATCAATATTCAAATTGCAATGCAAGAAGGGGATGGAGATACAGGTGCGGAGAGAGACAAAAGGAAAATGTAGCAGAAAATATAATCAATTTAAAATTGATAAATACAGGGTTCGTCCGGAAAATAAGTGTACTGAGCTCAGGAAAAAAAAATTATTACACTTTTACATATCTTAAGCTAATATTCCTCAAAATAGGACCCTTGTGAGTCGATACACTTGTTCCAGCGGCGTTCCCATTCCTGGAACGCTCCCGCGAAGGCATCATCGGGAACCTCTCGAAGACACGTCGTCACGGCCTCTTAGACGGCGTCCAAAGTCCCGTATCGCGTTCCTTTCAAACTCCTCTTTATCTTCGGGAACAGAAAGAAGTCCGGTGGTGCCAAGTCCGGGCTGTAGGGCGGGTGCGGCAGCGTTGCCACGCCTTGCTTGGCCAAGAAGTCCGACACGACAAGCGCGGTGTGAGACGGCGCATTGTCGTGATGCAGCCGCCAGATGTTTTTGATCGCTGGCAGGACGCGGGCGACTCGTTTTCGAAGCCTGTCGAGCACTTGGACGTAAAATGCAGCATTTACAGTTGGTCGTTCAGGTACAAATTCGTAGTGGACGACTCCCCTTTTGTCAAAAAAGACAATGAGCATCGCCTTGATCCGAGATTTGCTCATGCGAGCTTTCTTTTGACGGGGTGATGATGGGGTGTGCCACTCCGCACTTTGTCTCTTCGACTCCGGGTCGTACTCAAAGATCCACGTCTCGTCACCCGAAACAACGTTCTCTAAAAAATGTGGATCATTTTTGCAGTGATCCGCAAGTTGTGTCGCGATTTCCAAACGATTGAGTCTTTGATCATCACTTAGCACTTTCGGCACCAACTTTGTACAAATTTTTCGCATCTGTAATTGCTCCCTAATAATCTCGTGCACTATTGTTTTTGGCACATTACACTGCTCTGCTATCATCCGAACACTAAGACGACGATCAGAGTTCAGTACATCGCGAACTTTTCGCACATTTTCGTCGGTGAGTGTCGTTGATGGGCCTCCAGGCCGTGGTTCGTCGTCGACCTCTTCTCTGCCCTCCACGAACATCTTGTGCCACCGAAAGATCATGTTTCTGGACATGGCTGACCCCCCGTAAGCCTGGTTAATCATACCGACAGTTTCGGTAGACGATTTCCCAAGCTTTACCGCAAATTTGATGGAATAACGCTGCTCCAAAAACTTCGGCATCGCGTTCCGTGAGGTGGGTCGAGCGTGGAGGTTCGCGTTAACAGAGCTCCTCACTACACCACAGCTCAGAGCCGACTGCCTTTTTCAGCGTCGCTTGCCAACATACCCCCCTCCAATCGCAGCCCGTCAGAGCGGTTCTGGGCGCGCCTGGAGCGGCGGGAAAAAATCAGTACACTTATTTTGCGGACGAACCCTGTATACTATGGTTATAGCATTCCTCTTTACTAATTGTAATATGAGTATCTCTGTAGCCTATTGCGTGACTGGAGAGAGCGTAAAAAACCGCTGACATATCTAAATCCGTATATGTATGGTGTGTTTCACATGTGTATATTTTGGGGTAGACTACCCTTCTATCTGATATAACCTTCGGGTTCACTACAGTAGCGGCAAACTATTATATCGAAATAAAGAATTTGGAGGATATACTTTTTCATACTGCGGATATACCATCCGTACGAGAATCATTGGAGTACCCCCACTTTTCGCTGCTTCAGAGGACACGACCACGCGAAAGTTTCTCTCGAGCAAAGCAAACGCAAATATTTTAATCTAATAAGTATTACCGAGTCTTAATGTTGTAATTATGAAAGAATTAAAGAATAACTTATCTCACTGCAGAACCGCTCTACTTCTAACATATCATCTCATTTTAGTCCTTTAAACGATATTGATATTGAGGGAAAAAGTCCCCGCCCTGTATCCCGAGAAATCCCAGTCTTCATAAATGATGTTAGGCTTAACTCGAATATTACCTCCTTCAGTATCTCCGTAAGCGGGGTGATCCGAATACTTTCCGAGCCGAGGAGGTGTTTTACAGGTTTTTGAGCCGATAACTTACCACGGCACTTTCTGTTTGCCCCCACATTCAGAAACTCCGACGGGACGGTTTCCTGAACGCACGGTGCGTCACCGTGCTCCTAGGATTGCGGGCGCGGCAGGGAAATTCGAGAACTGATAAACAATAAGGCCCTTCGTCATTACGACTTCACCCTGCGACGGCGATGTGTGGGGGCGGGAGGTATAGGATCCCTTGGAAGGAAAAAGAGGAAGATTTTCTGGGGAGACATTAGGGGAGACATGGGCATCGTAAGAAGGGATGAAAACCCGAGGCGGATGGGGAAGATTTTAGATTTCGAGCCAAGGGTGCGATTACCGACCAGCCTCACCGTTAAAACGAGCCGCCGAATCCAATAACTGGGATGATACGACTTACGTATCCTTTGACGACCCTCGGATGTGCGATGACTTATCTTCTCACGCGCTGCTGGCGCAGTTGCGAGAGGGCGGTAGGCCTCGGAGCTCATAGTCGAGCACATTAAAATAAGAGAACCCGCTGCCGCCTTCATTGAACAAAGAGTGCATTTTTACGAGTGTCCGATTTAAGTGCGGAAGTTTTGGGTGGGACATCAAGGGAGGGGAGGCACCAAGATGGTTCACCCTGTCCCAACTAACTTCGTCCTCCCCTTCGATCCACCTCCCCCTGGCCAACCGACCCCTTCCCGTTCCGCTGTCACCCAACCCCCAACTCCATCTCCTCCTTCCTTTGAAACCCACTCCATCCTCCTCCTCACTGAGTCCTCGACGAGTCAATGGCCGCTTCACAAAATAACGAACGAAGCGAAAAAAAAAGATTGGGGGGAAGTGGGAGAGAATTTGATCGAATCGGGAGGCTGGCCGTGGAACGCTCCTATATCTTCCCGTCGTGTTCCCGCGATCCGCGATCTTTTTTTTTAATTCTTTTTTCTCTTCATCACAATTTCGCTTGCCGACAACACATCAATGAAGTTTGACAACGAAATCCTCCCTACTCCCAAGGCCCGTTACACGCGAGCGAACTTTTATCGCGTGATAATTTTTCCGAACGTCAAAAAAAAAAAAATAAAAAAATCTCGCTGACGCTCGAGATGAGTACATTAGTTTCAATCAGCGGTTTCAAAGGGCCCGCGGATGACATTCGCATATTTCCCGCGCATCAACTTTTGGATTTGGACGCCTGGACTCCCGACAGGTCGCATGGTCAATGCACCGACCGATAATCGTTCACTCATGTAAAAGGTTCGCCGACTTTTTGTCCCTCGATTTTTCGGACGCTGGGAAAAAATTATCGCGCGATAAGTTTATTAAGCACCGCCCACACCGAAGTCATTTTAACTTGATCAGCATGCAGTCCGGCTGAGTATGAAGTGCTGCGTAATGAATGAATGGGGGAGCAGGTCATTCTATCAGGGCTATAGGGGTTTAATTTCAAGCTAGTAATAGATCGGGAACTTCCAGAGTCTTCTAATTGGCAGCTTTATTTTTCATAAAGTCTCTCTCAAAGGTAAGATAGTAATAGGGTACCAATGCTAAGATCAAGGTGAAAGGAAACCATAGTAGTAAAAAATAAGATTTATACGATAGGATAAGCCAGAGTTCAACTCGTGCAGTCTATCATTTTGCAGTCATCTGGGCCGAGGGTACAATTTATTTCCGAATGCTGTGTCAATGCTGCGGTTCCCCAGAATGAACTTACACCCGGAAACGAAGTTTAGATGAAACTGGTGGGCGTCCAGAGACGCTAATCGAACCTTACCCTTCCGGCCAGCAGCAGAACGTTCTACTCGCTTGGTCACCACGCCCTGCTTCAAATTGCCAAATGATGGCTTATTAAAGTTGAATGTTTTTTAAAAAATTAATATATTTTTGCGAGAAACACCTTGAAAATACTTTACTAGCTGTCGGTAGTTGTAGTGAAAAGTAATTAGTTATATTTGAGAGAAGAAGCGACCGACAGGTGAAGTCATGTGATTCTTAGGGATAGGCAAGTAATGTGATTATAGGAAGTACTTTCAAGAAATGGGGGAAGGGAGGTTCGAGAGAAATATAGCTGTGCATTAGACTAATCATGACGAAAGGTATCAAGAGATACACGGTTTTTAAAGTCCGACGCGAAGGGCTGCGTTCTCTACTTGAAGTGCCCTCCACAAGTCACCCAAATAGTGTTCGGGATACTCAGAAAATAATGCCACCATCGGGATTGTAATAGAAAGTCCATCAGCTAATAAATCAAACCGATCCCCGTAAAAAATAAAAATTAGAAGGCTGGAATTTAAGATTTTAAAATCATTCAATACAAGACAATAGCCCTCGCAGTGCCTTCCATTCTATCCAGTCAATTTTCTCAGGAACGCGAATTTATAGAAACAGGGTCTGTACCATTAGTATCGGGACTGGTTCCAAAGCTCAAAATTTACTGCAGTTATCATCACAACTACTTAATAATCGTCAAAACACATTCTACCTCCGTCGATATATGCTCAGTTCGGCGCGTCTGCCAGTCGTCAAAAGCCCGCTGGAAGTCGGTTTCCGGAATACTGTTGAGAGCCTTTATCGTCGCCGCTTCAACCGCTTCGATGGAGTCGAACCGATATCATTTGAGCTCGTTTTGAGCTATTCTTTGAGGTAATAACGTTGTCGAGAAAATCTTCATTTTCTTGGAAGCAGTTCAAAACTTCTTGCGAAATTTCCGGTTCGACTCCATCGAGGTGGTTCAAGTGGTGACGACAAAGGCTCTCAACAGTATTCCGAAAACCGACTTCCATCGGGCTTTTGACGAGTGGAAGACACGCCGAAATACAGGTGTATCGATGCAAGAGGAATGTATGCTGAAGATTATTAAGTAATTGTAATGATAACTTAATTTTGATTTGAATTTTGGAACCAGTCCCGATACTTATTGTACGGACCCTGTATACTATATATATGTACCAACAATGAAAGATTCCTCTGATGTTGTGGCTCCGATGCTCTTAGAGATACGCGGCTCAAAGCATTGATGTTACTGAAGATTGCCGTCGTCTTCCGATTCTACTGCTTATTCTGAACGAAACACAAAATTACCTAATTTTGGCGGATAAATGTTACTACCAGATCACAAAAATCTTTATCAAAACTTAAGCAAACCTATTTTAACACACGCATTTCATAGTATGAATTAAATAAAGGGGGAAATTGCTCCATACACTCATGAATTTTTATTCGAATGAAGGGATCGAGAAATTAAAAAAGGCCCACTTAATACGACCAAGAATACGTAAACTCGCCCCTGAGGTATGCTGTAAACAAAATATCGGTATGCATAATCTTAATTCTTCC
Source organism: Hetaerina americana (assembly GCF_022747635.1). Lineage (NCBI taxonomy): Eukaryota > Metazoa > Arthropoda > Insecta > Odonata > Calopterygidae > Hetaerina > Hetaerina americana. The sequence continues at coordinate 50,964,127 of NW_027286763.1, read as the reverse complement.
GTAGACAATTATGATAATGCATTTCGTTATTTATTTCTGACGGTGGCACTTTATAGTCACAATTTAAAATGTCTATTCAGTAAATCGGTGTTGGATAAGAAGAAAAGTCAAATACTCTCAAGTGATACTTATGCTAATGCGTATTTCCCAAGATGGCATTTTTGCCACGGGTGGAACACGTAAAATATATAACATATGACTGTATTTAGAATTGGAAATTATTCTATTAAAAATAACATTTTTGAGCGCATAATGCATATATAGTTCATAGTTATTCGTAGTCGTTCACCCTTGCAACTAAGACATAATATGTACCATTTTTGTAGTCGATTTTAGCATTGCCTATGGTCTTCCATTGAAAATTATGTCAATGGTTTTCATTTTTCGGTGAAAAATGACCTTCAGTTAATCATAACTGTGGATATATCCTTCCTCAATAGTAGTCTCTTTTTTGGGCAGCTATAATAATAGCTAGTAGTTGGCAGTCCAGGGGTAGAGCGTTGGACTACTGACCGGAGAGCCCGGGTTCGATTCATGGTCACACCTCTGGGCGCCTTTAGCTTCACCAGAGCTGTGCGATTTTTCGGGTATCAGAACTTCCTGGGAAAATAAAGCTGGCACAGGGGCTGTGAAAGGGCAAGGAACTGGCCCCCTACCCTGATGTGTGAACTTCATAAGACGTTGGGCTTAGTACTGGGTGAACTAGGTGACATCACCTAGCAAACCGACCTCAGGGTTGATAACCGTGTTCATAGTTCATAATAATAACTATAAACTTAAGAAATTCCATGATATTACCGCGCGTGGTAAGGTAAAGGTTTTGGGTTCGAACCAAAATGAGGTTCTTAACGCCGCGAAGATGAAATGTGAGAGGACATGTCTCAGGAAGAAGTTCGAGATGGCAGCACGACATCTAGAGCGAATTAAAATAGTTTCCCGAAGAGAAACTTATTCACTCCTTAATAATTTACATTTGACAAAGACTAGGAAAGGAATAGCGGCGCACAAAACGTCATTCATTCTACTTTCGAAATATGGCGTTATTATTGTGAAATTTCTTTAGAAATATATCAACCTCCTCATTAAATATGTGATTTTCCGCTCTTTCCATATTTAAGGATCCTTCTAAGTATTTCCAGAACTCAATATTTCCCATGCTCCACATTGACACGAACTGAAGGCTCTCTCCCTCCCACAGCAAGGATAATCATCATTATATGCTAAAGGCGGAGCCTTGTCTCTCTCTCAATTGACATTCTTTCCAGTTCATTGTATGTTGTTACTCTCCTAGTACTTTTTATATCATCCATACATTTATTTCTCGCCTTTCCTCTCCCGTTGCTTCCTATTATTTCCCCCCATTATATTTTCCAGGAAGTTGTTGTGTAACCTGAATAATATCATATTCTTATCGTTCCAAGCATCACAACCTGGTGGCATCTTAAATAAACTAAAGTTTTTTATCCGTTACTTCACCAGTTTTAAGGGTAAATTCAGACCACAACGGAGAGCGCTAGACCCCTTACTTTGTAGGAAAAGCACCTTATCGTTGGATAGAGAAAACTTCTATACTCCTCGATCATCCATCCTACCGTCATTTATGCCAGTCAAAACTGGTCTTCCTTCCTTATACCTACCCTCTCACCTCACCCAATTACTGGCCCAACGAAACCTCGGCCTCCGATCTATATTACAAGTTCCATTGTGAGCTCGGTATTCCGCTTAAGTTCCTTCTTCTCCCAGAAGCTTACAGTTTTCACTCTGAACTGAAACCAAATACGATATCAAATCCGCAATCAAATCCCCTCATCAATACAATAAGGATATTTGGTGACAAATTAAATCTACCGGTCAAAAATATTCCATTAAAGTTTCCCCTCGCGAAAACTGATTTAAAAATCCAGCCATCCTTGACGCGTTTAAATACACATAGCATTTGACCAGTTTATTACGAGGGTCATCCGGAAAGTAGTACCCGTTCGTGAAATAAAGACGCAAAAGTAAATATTAACAAACATAAAAAATTTTATTTGAAAGAGGATACTTTAAACTACTTGTCAACATAATCTCCAAGCAAATTAAGGCATTTGTCATAACGTGTGACAAGTTTCTGTATTCCTGCTGCATAGTCCTTCGCCGCCAGCTCATTGAGATACGCGAGGGACCCATCTTGCACAAATTTTTGCATAATGCAGATGGTGTTTAACAATTTCATGAACAATTGTTCGAGAAACATTGGGAAAATGCTCACAGATGTCATCAATTGTGACGCGCCGATCGTTCCTCACGAATTCGTCAACTGAGCTCACCAGTTGGTCTGTAATGACAGACGGTCTCCCCGAACGCTCATCGTCGTGTGTGTTCCCCCTCCCCATGTTGAAGTTGCGACACCACCGCCGAACAGACGACTCGTCCATTACATTGTCTCCATACACCTCCTTTAATTGGCGATGAATATCACATGGGCGAACGTTTCTTGCATTGAGGAATTTAATCACTGCCCTCACTTCACAACTGGCGGCGTTCTCAATTTTTTTAAACATTGTAAACAATCACAGAAACAACACAGGCAATGCTAGCGTCACGCAACTTGGCTCAGAGAAGGCAGACAAGCCACTGAAGCTATCTGACCTCGTCCAGCGGCTACTCGCGTCTTCAGCACTTCATGCGGCACGAACGGGTACTACTTTCCGGATGACCCTCGTACTTTTCAGTTAACCAACTTCACGAGCAGCAACTAAATCCCTCCGCATTATCTTCCTCGCTGGATAAAAATGCACAATTCAATGTTCATCTTTCATTAGCCTATCCACGAAAAAGATTAAAAATTTTGTTGAAAGCATGACGACAGCCAGTAAAAATTGAGTGTAAACTCCGATCAGAAAACAAAAATCTATGCTTAATTCCGTTGTAATCGGTTTTTTAGACGATTTGATGGAAAAACGGATATTTACATTGAAGACCTAGCGTGAAAATGCATCAAATTTTCACTCGATCCACATGAAAATAAATATGTATCAATGACTCAATAACATGAAAGGCTCAAACCTTTAAAATTATTATTTGCAATACCAAATCACACTCTTAAATATTTCACACAAAGAAGCGAAATTTCACTTGCCAAAAATCCAATATCAGAAAAATCCAATCGCCAAAAAATCCAGCAAAAAATAACTCTAAAAGATGCATAATGAGGTCAAACTTGAACGACGTAACAATTTAAAATTCGTAGGAAATGCAGTCCATACCACATTCAAAAGTGTAGCTAAAAAAATATTAGGAAAATAGTAACTATTCTTAATAATTAACATATTTTGATAAAAAACAAACATTTAAGATAAACAGTTTTAGTTACCCCTTAAAGCACACAAAAAGAGCATATTAATTATTTTGCCACCAAAAAAAATAACACCAGAACAATTTATGTTCACATGAAAACATTCAAGAAGAACAAACCACATTATTAAAGAGTTGTATTTCACCAAATTATTACACATAATTTATTAATGGTGAGTAGCCCTCGTGTTAATACAGAATGCATTAGCGACACAAAAGAGGTTATGTATTTGCGTATTAGCGATTCTCAAACTTCTTATACCAAAATATGGCAGATTACGGTACAGATGAATAATTGATCTGGCAAAATAATGCAGTGCCGAAATAATAGGATTAAGTAAAATTTTCCGCACAAGAGTTTGAAAAGGAAACTAGTTTTACTTGAAGATATTGCCTTTCCAAAGGCTGGATTTCTAATCATCCTAAACACTGAAAATATAGAGAAAGCCATTTATATTTAGTTCAGGTCTACAGTAACATGAAAAATTGACTGCCTTATTAGTTTAACTGTATAATAGAGATAGAAACGAGGATGCAACTAAAATTGGCAAGTTGTATAGTTAAGAATTATTAAATTAATAATAGTTGAATGTTTTATCGTGATTTCATCGGCGGTTTAATACGTTGATTGTGATACAGAAAAGCTTGACTCAGAAAGATGTCATGCATGTTCTTCCGATGAAATCCTAAAGAAAACAGCTGAGAAGAATTTTAATGACATTGTTAATAATAAGTAAAAATATGACTCGAATTGAGGTCTATTCAAATTGGAAGAAATATTTGTGAATTTCATGGAAAATTTAATAATTTTTTGGCTACAATAAGTCTAGTTATGAGTGTTAAATTGTTCAAGAACTAACAAGTCCAGTGATGCGCAAACACACTTGTTCGATAATAATATTTCAAAACAAAAAGAATTATTAGCTATTTAGGACTCTTCTTTGTTTATTACAGAGTGTATGAGAGCTTTTCACTCTGCTCCTGTTGAGATTCCGAACGTTTAAAGCCATTTCAAGAGCAAGTATTCATATTCAATTTGCTGATTGGTTTGAGAAGCACCCATACGTCAACAGATATTCAGAAGTAATCTTAACACTATACAAATAGCTAAACCGAAAAGAAGAAAATAATGAATGTACCAAAATTTTCCCGATAATTACACAAACATCAGGCTCACCCAACCTCTTCAGTAACCACACTGCCAAATAGCATCTTCCACTCCGCCAAATTTGAAATTTTACGCTTTAACAGAGACATCTCTCGGAGTTTTCCGGAGAAGTTTGGATGACTCATGAGTTCGGGATTTCGGCGATAGGTGGTGGTATCTTACCTCGTGAAAACCGCCGCGACGGCCCATGAGAGTAGGCAGAGAAGGAATGCCCTCCCTTTGGTGCAGACGTAGCCAGCCTTCAGGGGCTCACATATGGCGTAATACCTCTCGAAGGATATGGCCAGGATGGTTAATACGGATGCGTGGGCCACCGTAAGTTCGACGAAGGGGACGGCTTTGCCTGCAGAAGCACGAGAAAATTTAAATTGAGTAAATCACACATACTTTATTAAGCTAACTGAAGCGTTAAGTTAATGTCCCAATGTCAGACGCGTAAAGATCATCAGGTTTAACTTTACTCTTTACAATATATTTTACAAGAAAAATAGAGGGCAATAAAAGGACGTACTAATCAAGCTCGGAACACCATACAATTATATCGGCTACGTACATAAATATTTATACACCAGAGTACATATTTGCTGATGCCGTAATATCATAAACAGACGTAATAAGGTGATTTTTGAATTACGATTCAATCAACAACAAGTTGTCCAAGTTGTGGATAGAGTATAGTCTATCAATAGTATAGAATATTGTTTATCCATATCTCTAGTATGGATACACATTTCCATTCTCCATTTCAGTTATATTTTCAATATTTAAATATCTCTATAAAATATTTTACGCAATTTTTTTCTGCTCTACTGCCTTTTTTCAGAGATACATAATCGCGGTGAAGGAATGACGTGGGTACCGAAAATACAGAAAACATTTATCATAGTGGAATGATAAAATTGAGACTTGATCGAAGTAATAATATTTAACTTTATTTCCAATCTGGCAAAACATACTATGCCTACGCACAAACAGAGTTCGCTAAGCGTCGATCCCATTTTCATCTCGTAAATCCGTCGAATAATTCGTAGTTTGACATCAACGATTCATTAAACCGTCTTCATCATCAGTTCATGGTAAAATGTAACGAGTTTTTCTTCACATTTTTTTCATCGTCAACTATTTTAAATGTAATATTTAAGGTTGTTATGCACAGAAATGAATGAACATATTATTTTCAACATGAGGACTTGGACGTGAATTTTCAATGGGAATAATTATGGATATTATTCCTAGAGAAACTGCATAGATCGATATATTTGTGAGAGAAGAGATGCCTTTGCACCGCAGTTTTTGGAAAAGTGCGTAAATGTAAAAGAAAGACCACGCAACATAGCATATAATCGTTACGAGATAATTGAGGAGAAACTCACTGCTTTTGATGAAAACTAATCCTGTAAATATAATTGTAATCTTACACTTTGGAAACAGTATTCAAATTTCTATAGCTATTTAATAATTTCATTGAAAACTGAGAAAATTATTCACTGGTATCATTCAATCGAAGGAAAAATAGAAGGGAAGATTCCACGAGGACGACCAAGAGACATGTACATAGGACAAATTGAGGAGGACGTAAAACAGAGAGGGAATCAAGGATTGAGGGCATTGACATTAAATAGAGTAGAATGGAGGGCCGCACTAAACCAATCCTAGGATTGAAATACTGATGATGATGATCATTCAATTACGTACCCGGGGAATTTAAGCGGAATGCGTTTTGGCAAAGTTGGGTAAATCTATGTCAAATACTTAAGTAATCAACGTGCTAAATTCAAATAGAAAAAGGGTTGGTTTGACGGAATTGAAAATCTTAAATTCCATCAAATTTTCAACTTCCTTTTTATAATGGAATAATGCAAAAAAAGAAAATAACACAACATTCAAAGAAATTTTTCCTGGTGTCATTGGAGCCTTGAGATTCTCCGTTTAGCTCAGGTTATTTCGAACCAAAAAGTCAGATCCTCATTATGAGAAGACCTAACATCTAGTACTACGTTCGTAGGATTCGAAGTCGGTTCATCACACGCGCAAAATACGTATCGAACTTAACAGATATATAAAAGACATTTGGTTGATCACAAATACTTCACAAAAAACCCGTCCCTTTATCAAATGCACCCGCATGATTTGACATATTTTTACAAATATTTCTTATCCCATCAATTAACGTTTTATTCGATCCAGAAACAGTTTGAGTGGATAGATAGGTAGAATGATAAAAAAGTATAGTCAAGGAGAAATTCCCAAAAATAAATATCCTAAATCAACTTGTTTTACCGTGAGACATAATGTACGATATAATTTTTTGCCTCATCGGAATGAGGAAAGAAACAAAACACGAGTGAGACGGCGGCGAGATTGAAAGAATGAGATTCCGGTGCGCTCTGGAGGGGAGTTGGCTTTTCAAATGTGGCACGTTCGAAACACACGTTCTTCAAAGCAAGATGGAAGCTTCGCGTGAGCTCTTTTTCTGACACGTGGCGACCAACTTTGAGACATAACCCTGACAGATGACAAGTAACGGAACACTCCTCTTCCCACTTTCAAAATTGATACCCGTCCTCTGTAATGCCTTTCCCTCGAGGAACAAGAATGAATGAACACGGGACATGCTTCGCGAGCATTGGGCAGGGAGGATCCGTGGACAAAAAAAAAATATATACGAGGGTCATCCGGAAAGTAGTACCCGTTCGTGCCGCATGAAGTGCTGACGACGCGAGTAGCCGCTGGACGAGGTCAGATAGCTTCAGTGGCTTGTCTGCCTTCTCTGAGCCAAGTTGCGTGACGCTAGCATTGCCTGTGTTGTTTCTGTGATTGTTTACAATGTTTAAAAAAATTGAGAACGCCGCCAGTTGTGAAGTGAGGGCAGTGATTAAATTCCTCAATGCAAGAAACGTTCGCCCATGTGATATTCATCGCCAATTAAAGGAGGTGTATGGAGACAATGTAATGGACGAGTCGTCTGTTCGGCGGTGGTGTCGCAACTTCAACATGGGGAGGGGGAACACACACGACGATGAGCGTTCGGAGAGACCGTCTGTCATTACAGACCAACTGGTGAGCTCAGTTGACGAATTCGTGAGGAACGATCGGCGCGTCACAATTGATGACATCTGTGAGCATTTTCCCAATGTTTCTCGAACAATTGTTCATGAAATTGTTAAACACCATCTGCATTATGCAAAAATTTGTGCAAGATGGGTCCCTCGCGTATCTCAATGAGCTGGCGGCGAAGGACTATGCAGCAGGAATACAGAAACTTGTCACACGTTATGACAAATGCCTTAATTTGCTTGGAGATTATGTTGAGAAGTAGTTTAAAGTATCCTCTTTCAAATAAAATTTTTTATGTTTGTTAATATTTACTTTTGTGTCTTTATTTCACGAACGGGTACTACTTTCCGGATGACCCTCGTGTGTGTGTGTGTATATATATATATATCTCACCATAAAACTATTCCTCATAGATGCTTATTATTAGACCTTTGCGGATCGTATATCATCTCTCTTAATGACCTCCCAGCTGCTGGATACTTTCGGAGACAGCCAAACGCGGTCGGCCTGTGTTTGACACAGAAGTCATAAGTCTCCCTGCCGAGAATATTTCACCCCTGCTCTATGGCCGCTTGAGGTAATTAGTCAAGGGAGATAAATTGATAAACGCTAGTGGAAGTTTTCTCCTTCTCGCGAAATTGTTTTATCGCGCGAAAAGAGCTCGTCGGGTGGAAAGGAATCGCGGACGTGGGAACAATGAAAAGGAGGAGAGGACAAGGGTCGAGAAGGACATACTATTAAGATTAATTGAAGGCAATGTAAAAGCAAAACCGCGTCTGAAAACTTTCAAAAGGTCCTGTCGGTTGTGGTTGAATAACCACCTGATTTTTGATGGTGGAAAATTGTGTCAAATAAAAAAATATAATCACGTCATTTTCAGAGAAATAATCCTTTCATGAATTTAGCAAAAGAACGAAAATTCCGATGAAATAATGGGGCCCTCATTGAATCCGGTGCGTATGTTATTGCCCAAACACATCTACGGTCTGGACTCTATACCTAGGAAGTTGCATGTGTTTGAATGGTGTTCGAATTCTTCCTTGAGAGTCGTTTTGCGGACATTAGAGCAGCCATATTGAATGTTGATATTTGAGCACACTGACCCCATTCGTTTATCCTGATCTAGCACTCACAAAAATTTTCGTCTGTTTCCCACCTCTCCATTATTCTTGCCGATACCATCTAAACTGATCATCCTCGATGTATCCTCCGCCATATATCGCAAATGACCTCGGCGGCCACGTACTTTGCATGCCTATAACTTAACCTCTCTAAAATATACCTTAAAACTCTCTAAACATATATTATACCACCCTCTCACCCGTATTATTGGCAACTGAAGAATAGAAGAAGTATAAATAATTATTTCCACAAAAAAATGAAAACTGTTTGCGAACAGATTAATAGGATCCACTCGTGAAATCAGCAGGGATCTATTTTATTTTTCTATCGCCATACACATTTTAGGGATGTATTTGTTAAAGATTAATTAATAAGCTAAGGTTATATATATTTAAAAGATAATGTAAAGACCCTGCATAGGAAGGTAGTGATATGAATAGAAAAATTTGATTAAATAATTAAACAACATCCGTATTGAATAACCCATTCCTTGCGCAAGACATGGACAAAGCAAAGTAACTTCACTCAATAAACAAAATTCTTGTAGTTCCCATGAGTGAGAACTAATTAATTACTGCTTTCGTAATTGATAATTAACTTATGCAATTCACTTCAATTGATGAATTTATATAAGCGTGTATATCTCACTTAACGAATAAAGCGGCTTTAAAATTCCGACCGGTGAATTAATGGAGCATCACTTCATTAGCAATTCTCTCTGTCCGGCAATTAAGCCAGATTTATTCCTTCGATAGCAAACGGGAAAAAAAGGGAGGAGTAAAAAAATATAGACGGAACTGAATTTTAAGTAATGAGTTTTCATTTTCCAACAAATAATGGGGTGGATCGTATCGGAGGTGGGCGGGGCTGGAGAGAGACGACGTTTCGGCGCCGTCAGGAGATGCCGACGGGGAAGAGAGAAATCGACCGGGACTAATAGATAAAGCGGGTCCGTTCTCCTCAAATTAGCACGCCGTTCCCAGGTCTTCCCCGCCCAAACGGTGCTATTCGGGAGAGCCGAAAGCGTCTTGATGGCAGTTCGGTAAAGAGTGAAGGAGGAGGAGTCGGTAGTCAATAGAAGGAGACACGGGGACGACGAGAGGGGAGACAGGGAATGAGAGAGGAAGATTGGGAAGCGGACTAGCTGGGACAAAAACAATCCCTATTCCCCCTCCCAAAGACCGGTGGCTACGCTTCGGCCGCCCATCATTCCGATGGAGTTGATTTCCTACATGATGGCGGCTGCCGTCGACGGTCGATTGCATCGAAATATCGATGGTATGAAGCCAATGTCCGATTGTTCCATTATCGATGGTAATGATCGATAGCATTTGCCGTCAATGGCGAGCAACTAGTTCTTATTTAGGGAGGCAATCGATAGGCAAAGGGACGGTGGATAGTTAGGAGAGTTCTGGGACTACCAACCACATTTGCTCCTCTTGGACTTTTATGTCGTTTCTACTTGCTTAAATGCACGCAATGACAGGAACACTAACAGTTACTCATCCTTCGGATAGTGAGAGTATTTAGTGATCATCGACTAAGACCAATTTTCATTTTTGACGACATTTATATCCACATCGGTGATAATTTTCGGTTATTCCCGCATGAAATCAACAAGGGAACCAAACAATTGGTGTAAAAGTCGTAGGCATTGAAAGTGTAAAAAAATGCAACATATAATACAACTGTTTTTTACGAGATTTCCGATAATAATTAGTTTTTGAATAATGCGCATATTTTTCCTTATTAAACGATCACTTAAGGAAGCCTTTTTTTTAACAGGGAACGTGCTCACAATGTAAGTTCAATATGCCGGCGTGGCTTACGGTATACATTGGGTAAAGCGATCGCCCATTGACCAGAGTATACAGAGGGCGGTGACCCTTGAGAATAAAAGAACTCGGGTGCTGCTCCTGCAAAACCCCATTTAAAAATCCTAACGACGCAGTTTTTGTGGGAAACCACCAGTGGCACAGGATGGTGAGCTGCTTTCTGCCATGAATGTGAAAATTTTACACTCAGTAGGACTTATTGGTTCGAAGTTAACTCTACCCTCTCCTATCAGAAGAGCATAAGACAAATTACTGATATTAGTGTTCATTACACAGATTAACCAGGATAGTTTGACCTGGTAGCAGGTAAATTTGAAAAATGAATGCATAATTATATTAAAATGACGGAAAAAATATTTTTTTCGCAAAAAACTGCAGTGATGTGTGTGGCCGATGGCTTTCCTTCTACGGCGGTTAATACTTTTAAGTTGTTGGGAAGATCGAATGCTGGTTATGGATGCCCGAAACTCAATTCCATACCACTGGCAACCGACAGGCGTAATATTGGCGGGTATGAGGAGCTGAAGGTGAAGTTTCCACCCCTTCACTCACACACCCATCCTCCTAACCCCCTCCCGAGCAGGGCAGGGTAATGGGACTGAGGAAAAGGAGACCGGGCATCTAGGGGGAGATGGGTGAGAGGTAGAATGGGGGAAGGGTGAAATGAGCCACGCGGCACCAAACCACCCATCCTGTGCCCACCTCCCATCGCCCACTCTTACACGTTTCGTCCGCGGAACCGAGCCAGTGCACGTGACAAGTGGGAGCATTGCCCAGCCTCGAGGTTCCCACAACATACTTCTCAAATGGGATTTTTATCTATCTCTACGTGTGCAGAGCGATGGTGCGAGGATACTGTTTGCTGCGGGGAGGAAGGAGACGGTGGCTAAGGCAGATTGAGGGAGAAATGTAGAGAGAGAGAGAGAAAAAAGTTTGAATCGGCTTATTCAATTATCGCGTTTGCCCAAAGCTGCCAATAGAAGTGAATCGCTTCAAATTCGCTCCAAAACATTTTAACCAAAACCACTGAATCCGTAATGGAATAAAAACGATAAATGATTCACTCACGGGAATGCCTCTCTGATGACCCTAATTGCGGCTTACATTCACTCATTTGTCCATTTTTAATAAAGATTTAATATGCGACGCATAAGTATCCACAATTAACTTACTGAAATCATCCACCTACAGTTAGTTTACCAATTGGGGATCAACGCTATAAATGTTTATAGATACTTCGAAAGGAATTGTCTTTTGTGAGCTGTGGCATCCATTGTTACAACTTAACTTCAAGGTATAGCTTTTAAAAAATATTAACAGAAAGCTTTAGAATTAAAAAAACTACTGTGCTTCGAAGAAATAAGTTTAAAAAGCATATGTTAACTATGGTAAAAATCTGAGTAGCTGCGAGCAATTCAAGATTCCGCAATATTCTAAATAAAATCATTCAAAAATTTGGAAAACTTTACTTTTCCTAAAAATCTAAGAAGAGATTCTTTATTTTTGGGGTCAAATCCCACAATATCTTTCTGCTCGTGGAGGATATGAGACTGTTTGCGACATCGTCCGAGTTTAAGAGTATTAGCACCCAATGGAAGGAATGTGGAAGTGAAGTGCAGATACATATTGTGACTCAGTGAAGGGTAAGAACGGAGTGCCCTAGTGGAGTGTAGACCAGCTTCGTCATTACAATTCCTGCATCCGTTCTTTCATCAAATGTTTCCGACCACTGAGTGACATCCTTGGGTAACTAATGTGAATACACATCCAAGATCATACGACAGAGAGAATCCCGGAGGAAGAGCGGTGAGACGGACTTAGATCAAATAATGGACTACGCCATGCTCCTGTACTGCGTGTTGCGGGGCGAGTGAAAAGAACAAAACATCACAATCCGCAGCACGGGGAAGGACAGGGTACTCGTACGGTGCAGCGACGTCGTCGTCTGAGATTTCGGAATTGCTTCATGGAGTGAAAAGACCACCTCACCAGTCGACATCTCCGCGGAAACGTCAGAAATTCCTTCCAGTTGCGGGAGATCGTAGTACGGTAGGAGGACTAGGAGTTGGTCATACAATGCAGAAAGGAAGAAGTGCAGGAAGGGAGAAGGAGATCTCCGAAAAATGAATCGAATCTTATTCCTCCGCAGAGGAACATGTTCGCGCGGGAGACCAAGGAATCCGATTTCACAAAACCAGGGTTTTGATTTAGAAAAAGAAATAATTCCTTTCAAGGCCTGAGATATCGGAAAGGGATACACAAACTCGAACCAAGTGGATGGGTACAAGTTACCTTTTGCTCGCATTTTACTCCGTGATAACGTATAAGCCACCAGTGGAAGGAAGCATAACATAAAATGGTACAGAGTGTACTATAGGAAATGTTCAAAGGAAATTGAAATGTATATCTGAACACACAAAAATTATTTGTTTGAAACGAAAGCAAAGCAATTATACAAATTTGTTTACAATTCAACCAAGCATTTTTAAAATAATTAAAAAAACAATTAGCGTAAACTTTATTTTCGTGAAGAGAATAATTTAACATGGCGGTGAAGATATCTATAGGTAACCAAAGAGAATCACGTAGATGATCACTACTTGAACCATCCAAAATACTTGGTTGCGCATTAAAAGGTTAATTGTGAAAAAGAAAAACAAAGGTGGATGACTTAAAATAGCTAAATATTCACCTTGGATGGCAATAGAGTATAATATTTCACAAATGTACGAGTGGATAAAGCATTCTGTCTTATACATTGAATATTTTTATGGTGGTCACAAAATATAATGTTACTTGTACAATTAGGTTACTTACTTGTGTAATATGTTTGTTGTTACTTTCAAAATAAGGGTAGAGGAATAATAAAACAATTTTTTCAGCTACGACTTGTAACAAGTATCTTAATGATTATCTGACCCCACTCCGACAGTGAACGAACCTACTGTATTTACTGATTCACACATCATCCGCTCTTTAACATTAAGGATAAGTAAGTGGAGATAATACTAATTCAAAGATACTTGGATAAAGATAATTGGAAGATAATACTAATTCAAACTGATACTGTGGCCTAAGTATCCGTCAGTAAAAAATTGAAGTACTTGGAAAAATGAAATTAGATATATCAATTTTAAATGTTAAATAATTTTGACTTTCGTCAGAATTTTATCAATATAATAGGGTTTCTATGAACAATTTAGGGTATAAGGCGTCTCATGATAATCATCGAAACGGAAGCGGAACATCACTTCGGCTTTTTACTCGACTTGTTTGTTCCTAGGTACAACCCCTGGGAATGTGGATCAGCCTTCCAGATTACCAACCGCTGACGTACTTAATCGCTTCAGTCTGGCTAAAATGTATGATATGTAAGCATTTATCGACGTAACCTAAGTTTCCACGCCACTTGAAGAACTTTCTTTGTTCCACATGTCACAATAGCAAAATCGGAATATCTGGTATTTTCCGTTCCACTGAAGTGGTGGCCGGGAATGAATGACAGGAACGACGAATTATTTTCCTTTGTCTACAGAGACCGTCTCTTTCCGTACTCGATCGGAAAGTATATAGAGTCGGACGAAAGGAAAGGAGTCAGCGGATCCACAATTTCTCTGGGATTGCGTTTGCTTTTATCCCTCTCCTTCCTGCTCTCCCGTCTGGTGGCCCGAAAAGATTTGACAAGTTGGATCCTTGATCAGCTCCACTCGGAAACTCCTGGATAACTATTTACATCCTTCATTTGGATGAAGTTCTTGCAGTCAGTCAAACATGAATTCACGATGTACCCGAAGATGATGCCTGTACGCCGAAACTAGTCGTAACGTAAATAAAAGTGTAAGGAAAAACACATTGTATTATTCATTCCTCAGGAAAATTTCATATCTTACGCATTATAATAGAATAATAAATTTATTCTATCAAGGAAATGAACTGTGCAAAGGACAAAAAAAATCCATGAGTCAAAAGTCAAGCGCGTCTGCACGACGCTATTCTCTTCTGCAAAATTTAGTTTCTTGAAATATCCAATTAGAATGTTAATCCATAAATACAGGATTATTCAAAATTAGACGATATCCATAGTAATATTAATTTTAATTGAAATATTATACGTGGAATATAGATTAAGGACCAATTTAATAACTACACCTATATGGCAATATTTGTACCAATATTACAATTAAGAATACCGTACACAACTAACGCTAAAAAAATTCTGATGCAATAACATACGAGGGTCATCCGGAAAGTAGTACCCGTTCGTGCCGCATGAAGTGCTGACGACGCGAGTAGCCGCTGGACGAGGTCAGATAGCTTCAGTGGCTTGTCTGCCTTCTCTGAGCCAAGTTGCGTGACGCTAGCATTGCCTGTGTTGTTTCTGTGATTGTTTACAATGTTTAAAAAAATTGAGAACGCCGCCAGTTGTGAAGTGAGGGCAGTGATTAAATTCCTCAATGCAAGAAACGTTCGCCCATGTGATATTCATCGCCAATTAAAGGAGGTGTATGGAGACAATGTAATGGACGAGTCGTCTGTTCGGCGGTGGTGTCGCAACTTCAACATGGGGAGGGGGAACACACACGACGATGAGCGTTCGGAGAGACCGTCTGTCATTACAGACCAACTGGTGAGCTCAGTTGACGAATTCGTGAGGAACGATCGGCGCGTCACAATTGATGACATCTGTGAGCATTTTCCCAATGTTTCTCGAACAATTGTTCATGAAATTGTTAAACACCATCTGCATTATGCAAAAATTTGTGCAAGATGGGTCCCTCGCGTATCTCAATGAGCTGGCGGCGAAGGACTATGCAGCAGGAATACAGAAACTTGTCACACGTTATGACAAATGCCTTAATTTGCTTGGAGATTATGTTGAGAAGTAGTTTAAAGTATCCTCTTTCAAATAAAATTTTTTATGTTTGTTAATATTTACTTTTGTGTCTTTATTTCACGAACGGGTACTACTTTCCGGATGACCCTCGTATATTAATGAGAGTCTAGAATAATGAAGTTTAGAAACCAACAAAACGAGTGAAGACCTTGAAAAAAATCTAATCCATATTTTTAATGGATATTAAAGTCTTAATAATCAGGCTTTAACGACACATTTAAACGACTATTCAAAACTCATTGTGGCCATCACTAGAGAGAGATAAAATGACGTCAAGACTAACGCTCTCTGAAGGGAACGTCTGAATATAAATTCCATGTGCCCATATAGTCAGTTTTGATGTCTTAGTTCACTTTTTATTTTTTTTAAATAAACCTCAGGGGTAGAGTAATTGATTAATATACAGTCATGATGACAAAGAAAGATATAAATGTCGTGTAATATATGTAAATAGAATACGCGTTGCCAAACATTTTTTCAAATTTACACCGCATTATAATGGTAATAAAGACGGATATCTATTTAAAACAAGACATTTTAAAATATAAGACAATATTTAAATGGAAATAAAAAAGAGGATTAAATCTCATATTTTCTTGACTGCTGAGAAATTTTGATAGAAAGGGGATAAACAATTCGAACAGTTTGCCTCCATTTTCATTACGGAAAATCGACAACAATAAAATACTCGTATATACTAGACAGCTATTACAACAGTGTAAAAAAATGTCTTCCCGCGGAAAGGATTTTCACAAGAAGAGTAAAATTACAACTTAGAGCAAAAGTATACTATCTGACTTTTAAATTGTTCACCGAGGATTAAACGTCGTGTAAAATAATTTTTTCCTAATGCCATTAATCGCGTTCACTTACGTGTTAGGAAACCTGAGAATGAAGAATGTGAGACAAAATTTCTGGCTTAGTGCCATTTTCCCATGTTTTTTGAAATCAAGTCCAAAAAAATCTTTTATAAAATACAGGCGTAACATACGGTTCTTGTCTTATTCAGAACTTTCGCTCACACCATGACAAATTATCAACGGTTATTATGCCTAACGCAAATATTCAAAAACAATGAAATGACTAATAACGGTTTCCCCTATTATTTCTCAAACCGCTATCACTAAAAAGACACACTTGTCTGCCAGTCATCGTCTGTATAAACCTATTAATCATTTTTTATCTCCTGAAATACCTAATTAATCTCCTGTCATTTACGACACAAGCGCATCGTGAATTGATGTCAATAAGACTTTCAGCTTGCGAAAAAAGCTTTGCATTACGCCAATGTAAAGCTATATGAGAGAACTCATGTGGAATAGAGCATGAATTATTTTTAAGCGTGCGGTGAAAATGAATTGTCCGAAGGAATTAGTGAGGAAGAATACAGGGATGAAATTTGGAGTGACAAGTTATGATAGGGATGGAGTAGATAAAAAAATTAGAGGAAAACAAATTAGATGCAACGCAATTTTAAATTTCATCTTTATTCTTAAAATGTTCAAAATTCAAAAAATTTAAATGAGTTAGGAAAACAACGGAAAGAGAGTTAAGCTTTCATCATATATATATGTATATATATGTATATATATATATATATATATATATATATATATACGTATATACGTATATCCTCAGCCGTCTGAAATTTACATATTCATAGAAGGGGACCCAGTTGCCTTGTCTACGCCGCACGTAGTTTACGCCACTAAACCTAAGTTACACAACTAGGGCTCGTTTAAGGATGTCCAGAAGCGAAATCGGACGAATTCATAACCTACTCATCCATTTTCAAAACATCAACAATGCGTAAATGTATTTTTTCATATTTTGTACCAATATCGAAAAAAAACCCAGGATATCACGAACCAAGTGCGTTGTTTTTGCTTTTGAATTTCGGTCAATGTATTGTAATCCATTTGCGTTACGAGATATTGCACTTATCATGTCGATTATTCCTATGTGAAGATATCTAAAACAATGATCACAGAGAACTATCGCATATTTTATGGCCCTTACATCTAGCGAGTTTATGACCATTCATCCTTTTTAAATGTATGTTCGCGTTTTTATTTCCACTCAAGGGATCCCTCTTTATAGAGCATCCCTTTTCTTGACCTTCAGTGACCAAGCGGAAACAAAACAAAAGGGGAATCACTTTCCCCGAGGGGAGGGGGGTCCCTCGCATTGCGCACTCTCCAATAAATTTTCCTCCCGAATGTTCCCATTTTCCCTTTTCTCCGCGGACGACCTTTTTCTTTCCTTCCTCCGCACCTTTCCTTTCTTCTATTTGTTTCGGCCATAGAGGGGTAAGATTCTTCGACCTTGAAACCTTTTCACATCCTTTTTACCAACCTTCCTCTCAAACCCCGCGTCCTCGTCCTACGTGGGTGGGAGGGTAGGGGGAGCCACCATCCATCTCCATCTCGGCGCCGTTTGCTCCGGATGAAGCTTCCGACATCGCGACGACGCCTATCCCCATAAATCCGAATAATTCGGTGGCAATTACTGGCGATGGCTTTAAGGGATGGGGCTTGGGTGGGGCTATAGAGAAGCGGGAGGGAAATGAGATCGAGCGGCGGAGGAAAGCGAGGGATATTAAGGGTCCTACACATACCACGTCCCATCAGTGCATCGTTAATAGAGACCTGAATTTGTGAATTTCCCTTTCTATTACGTGTTTACAGGCCCAAATATTTTTTTCCCGACGTGGATATTCTGGAAGGAGAATTTATTAGACCTGGTATTCGGCACTCCAAAGATCTGAATAGTTCTGAATTAACTGCCCCAGGATCCCTGGAGAAGAAAATTTATCGAGCATATGTAGATGAAGGGCTGATGCTTACTTTTCTGAGTGTATTCAAATTTGAAGAATTTTTGAATCGTCATATGGATGGTGAATCTTATTTGGGTGTATATATACTCGTATATCTATGATGTAGAAGCACTCACGAGAGCAATAAAACATTTGGACGGCACCATAGAACACAAAAGTAAAATAGATACATGTAAAAGGGACACTCACATTTCAGAAAGCTTAAACTTTTTACTTTTTAAAAAGTAAAATAGAAAACACATTAAAGGGCATATTTCAGTATAGGAACACATATAAAGGACGAACACAGGAGAGGTGGGGAAGGCGGAATCGAGCAAATCACTAACGCAAAAATATTTCATATATATATATATATATATAGTATATATATATATATATATATATATATACACATTTTTATATGCATATACATACCGATACATTTATATATCCACTTTCATTTTATATATATATATATATATATATAGTATATATATATATATAGTGTATATATATATATATATATATATATAGTATATATATATATAGTGTATATATATATATATATATATATATATATATACACTCACACCCACACACGCATACATACACAACACCACCAGCTTCCTTAATGCTTATCCTAAACTTTCAAGGTTATTCAGAGATAATATTTTATTTCCATGACTTATCTAAGCATTCCATATTTCTCAAGATTCAAGAATATGGACCCTTGCATCCCTTAGTTTGAAGTATTGGTGGGGTAACTGTCGAAAGATGGGAGTAACCGTTCCACAACTCCGAAGGCATCGTCTTCATCTTGGATCCACCCAGTGCGACTTCGAGAAAGATCTCCTTGTCATCCTTATACTCATTTCTCTTTCTTCCTTTCCTCTGGCCCGAGGCCATTCATAATGATGGGTGTAGTTTCCCTCCTTTTCAATATACTCGATCGTATAAAAACCTAGCCAAATGGCGGTGGCCGCCCTCTTCGAGTATGGAGTATATAAAGGTCCGATTGCAACTCGCCAAAAAAATGAATTGGGGATTGATGGAGAAGCACTTAGAGATGAAAAAACGAAAATGAAGTATGATTCATCGTCACTGCCTGCAGAGCAGCGATAGCAGAAGACGTGGTCGCAAATACATATCTCGGACTCCTGGCATTGTTTTTGCGCACATTGGGTGGGCAGAGACGATATCAACATTTGAATACTCTCAGTATTTTTAAGTTATAAAATAAAAATATCAACAAATAAATAACCTACAATAATGTATAGAAAAGGTTTTTCTGTATACATTTTACAACAGCAGCTAAATGTGGTGCTTACATAGCCATAACTTTACTCTTATACATGCATTTATATATATATATATATATATATATATATATATATATATATATATATACATATACACACACACATACATGCATGAATATATGCATATATAAGACTATATACATGGATGCATACACATATATTTATTTAAAAATTATAAATAAGTATGTGTATATGTTGAGAGTGCGTACAATTTATTTTTATACCATCATTTTATGTGATAAACACGCTTTGAGTCCTCTGTCGCTGTAACCCATTCGTTTCGAACACTTCCTGGAGATTAATTTTAATAATATACTCACATTATCTTTCCAACTTATTTAACATAATACGTTTCCCTCTCATTAAAATGGTTCAATACGGTCACCCAGTTGATAAATTTTATGATGGTGAAATAAAGAATGATATTTTGGAGGAACAGGAATAATATTACATAGATATAAATGTGAAAAGAAAATAATTAAATGTTTTAGGATAAATAATAAAAGTCCTTAAATCAATCAGTAGATGCTAATAATGGTTAACTAGTTTCACACGAATGAAACTGCTCGATTATTTAGTAAGAGCTAAACATAAATAAAGCCTTATTGGTGGGAAGTTTAATAGGAAAATGGAAATGCGGAATTCGACCCACGCTTTGCTTGTTTTATTGAAACTGACGCAGCCCATCTTGTGATTTAGATTATTAGTCTGACATGTTTGAGAATCTTCACTGTCTTTCAACACAGTCTTCTCTGATATGCTAGTTCTGGACGGAATGATATAAGAAAACATTTTTGGGATAAGTTAAAATAAACAAAGCAAAGAAATGAAATTGTGGGTTTAATAATACGTAGGTACACACATGACGTCGGATTCGACGCAATGCTCATTTAGTATTTATATTTCGCCTGAAACAAACGGAGCGGACCAAATTTAACGTTAGACATGGACATTGTGTCTGTTTGTGGTTTTTTATATCATGAACTTCACTTCAAATGAGCAGTACATAGAAAACATTAAACCTATCATTTAAGCTAATAATAAATATAAAACTCTGACGAATTGGTGGGGTTATTGTTAATTTTATGAACTGAAGAGATATCATCGGATAGTAGAGAAAAATTAGGTCGGCCACGTTGACTCTTAGGAGCGCCAAGTAAAATTGCCAACACTAAATTTGAAATCGTCTTTAATCTCAGGGACTATTTTTTGTCAAAATCCTTAGGCAGGTACTGACAAACTTGTCTCAATAATTTGTACACGATACATTAAAAAATTTAACGATGCTAATCAACATTCACACTTTGGTATCCTTGATAATCACGATTTTTTAATAATATCGCTTCGATAAATTATTCGATTAATCGAGTTTATCAAATTAATCAAGTTGATTGGAAGTATATCGATTTGACTCGAGCATATGTAATTTAGAGATTTTTTGTTGAAAATTGGCTGCTTTATATAGCGAGTGAAAGTTGTTCACAAAACCATTTTCAGCAACCGTCCTTCGTGACGTTGGGAGCTATATGCGTGTGTAATTCTGCACCCTTACCCTCAAGGCTGTCTCCAGATTCGTGACTCGACTGTTTCTACCACCTACTGCTTCCTTCCGATGATCCACTATCTTGGGGGCTCCTTTCCTCATTCACACTTCACTTACTCTCCTTCTGAAAATCGAATTTCCACCAACATTTTTTCTTTAACTATAACCCTCCATCCCTATCCATTTCCTTCCTCCATTTCCTTCTTTATCTCCCCATGTATCTTCCCTCACCGAGGAACACTGCAGGTACACGTTCGAGGCCTTTCTCCTAGACCCTATCATTATTTGATCCCTAGAGGGAAGCCTTAATTCACCAGCATGCATCCCGAAGATATACGAAAACTTCCAAAACCGGTATTTCGGCACATAATTGCGTTGGCCTTTCCGTTGATTTGAGGACGTACCCGCTCTTCCTGTGCAGTAATAATGGGATGGGAAAAGAAGGGTGGGTGAGGGGCTGAATCGACACGGCTCTGTCTTTGATAAAAAAAATAATTAAGCTATTAAGTCTTGGGTATCTTATTTAAAAAGTCAGCCACTTTGCGTTTTATATTCTCTCTCCTATATCGCCCTCTCCAATGCACTTCTCGCTTCCTTTCCTGCCGCAGTGCTCGCGATTCTCACGCCATATGGCCACGTATCTCCTTTTCCTGTTTTTTTTTTTTAAATCGCTGAAATTTCGAGCTAATCTGCTCCCTCCACCCCTTCGCGCTACAACGCGGGCTCCTGTTCCAATTCCCTGTTGCTGTATATATGTGATATACCTGTATGATGCCTATATTGTTTATAAACCCTACTTTCTCCACCCTCTTTACACCATTGTCCACTTCACATCCTCCTCCGTTCTCAACACGCTTAATTTTCTGACTCATTTCACCTCCTTTTTATGGCTCAAGGTCCATTTCGCTCACGTTCCATTATTTGACCAGGAAGCACCAGCCGTACATCCACGTCCTCATTTTCTGGCGCTTTCTTCGTCTGTGGAGGTACTCGTATCCCCACATCTCTGTACGAGGGTCATCCGGAAAGTAGTACCCGTTCGTGAAATAAAGACACAAAAGTAAATATTAACAAACATAAAAAATTTTATTTGAAAGAGGATACTTTAAACTACTTCTCAACATAATCTCCAAGCAAATTAAGGCATTTGTCATAACGTGTGACAAGTTTCTGTATTCCTGCTGCATAGTCCTTCGCCGCCAGCTCATTGAGATACGCGAGGGACCCATCTTGCACAAATTTTTGCATAATGCAGATGGTGTTTAACAATTTCATGAACAATTGTTCGAGAAACATTGGGAAAATGCTCACAGATGTCATCAATTGTGACGCGCCGATCGTTCCTCACGAATTCGTCAACTGAGCTCACCAGTTGGTCTGTAATGACAGACGGTCTCTCCGAACGCTCATCGTCGTGTGTGTTCCCCCTCCCCATGTTGAAGTTGCGACACCACCGCCGAACAGACGACTCGTCCATTACATTGTCTCCATACACCTCCTTTAATTGGCGATGAATATCACATGGGCGAACGTTTCTTGCATTGAGGAATTTAATCACTGCCCTCACTTCACAACTGGCGGCGTTCTCAATTTTTTTAAACATTGTAAACAATCACAGAAACAACACAGGCAATGCTAGCGTCACGCAACTTGGCTCAGAGAAGGCAGACAAGCCACTGAAGCTATCTGACCTCGTCCAGCGGCTACTCGCGTCGTCAGCACTTCATGCGGCACGAACGGGTACTACTTTCCGGATGACCCTCGTATTTAGCTTTTTGTCCATGAATGAAGCGAGTAACATTGTTACACACAGTTACTTCATTTCACAATATTAATTGCTGATTATTACTCCTGTCCTCAACTCTCGCCTGCTTAAGAAGGATGCAATGCTGAGTTACACATTTCAGCATGTAATGCGGGTTTAATATTTGATTGGCATCAAATTCTTCAAATATAGATATTTATCACAATAATACCCATATTTGTTGAAGTTTTTAAAATGCGCTACCTCAAAGTGACCGAACGTAGTTCTCCAATATTATTATAATGACATTAATAGCATTATTTTCTTTCTGCATTTCTGATAGTATACTGAGTAGTTTAATACCTAAATATCCTTGATTGATTACATGTGATTCTGTTAATGGAAAAATCTGGCTTTGTAATCCGTATGTTGGATCAGTATTAGTTATCAACCAGATACGGCAATATACTCTTAATTAATTTTTTTGTTGAATATGTATTTATATAGAAATTAGTTATAAAGAACTAAGTAAAAAGATATATTTAATGGAAAAGAAGATGCATTGAAAATCTTTCTCCATGACTAAACAATGATTTTACATATTTCGCCATGGCATCGCTTTTAGTGACAGAAAACCTCTTGCTATTTTATTTATATCCTTCGAATAAAAACTAACGCAAATATTCAAACGATAACATACACGTATATATTTCCAAGGTATTATTAAAAATATTTTTTCATTAACTAAAATTTGTCTCATGATACTTCTTAGAATTGTATTTTTGACCATATTAAGCATTGATAAACTTCTAAAAAGTCTTTTGCTGCTTCAAGCACGAACTCTTGGGTACAGGGTATGGCGAGCTGTGTGATCCGATGCACAGCTCAATATGTTTTGGAATTACGAAGTTTTTAGTCCTGGACGTCGCGGGGCGCCGACTGGGTGAACATCTATGCCATTCAATGAGCCAAAGACGCATGAAATAGTAGGTACATGCTCTTTTTGAGTGATTTCTCCGTTATTTTCACTTACGGGGCTTCTAATTATGGCTTCCCTTGCTTCACCAATTAATCTAATTAGCAATGTGGATGATATGTACTAACCGTTTGAAGTGTTTTCTTCTTAGAACTCCGTTTCTCACCCACGATTTGATCTCTCGTATAACGCATACCTCAGCATAGATCCACTTACACAATATCCACACTACAACCTCTTGTCCCACGTGTAGTTTGCGTGACTTGACTCATGTAAGGTCTGACTTTCTCTGGAGTCTTTGCTCAGTTTATCCCAAAATATTTCAAAAAGAATTCAACGTATTACTCCTATATGGATTTGAATAACGAGTAACTGCCAAAGAGAATTCCAGAAAATCACCGAACTTGCCGTGAAATGTTCGACCTACTTTAGTATTTTCGTTCGAATAATTGAATTCATTTGATTTGTGAGGCATTTAATGGTAACATTTTATTTGAATTCATGAAATTTTAAACCGGCATACTCTTTGAAATCTATCTCCTTGAGTCCATTCATAGCAAATCAGTTTAAGGGGTATTATTGATCCATGCTGAAAGGCGGTGAGCTCCCGCAAAGGCATGTACCCATGTTGTGATCACTGGTTTTCTGGTGCCTGTACCAATAAGATAACCAAGGTGGTTTTACCCTACTGTCGAATAACATTAGGTATTCTGAGAATTTCACCCAAAGATATCTAAAACTCACTTTATATCTCTGAGAAATGTTTTGACGACTGTGCTTTCCTTAAAACTGCACTATTGTCCCCGTAATTATTCCTAGAAAAATCAAGTTTAATGTGAGCTCGTATGGTCAATGTATCTTCAGTAAAACTTCTTTTTTAAATAAGGAGGAATGTTTCATGTTTTTATAAAATATCATATCAACAAGATTAATATGTAATTTTTCATTTGAAGAATTATACATGATTCTCACGTCACCGAGGGAGAGCTGATTACAAGTGCTTAAAATCCCTAAATTCTTGAACTTTTCTATCTGTCTGTAGGATAATACCATTTAAGTCCAGCATTTGCTGCTTCTATCAGTTGAAACTTAAAGCATTCTTTATTTTGATAGCTGCAGAACGGCAATTTTTATATTTATATTATTAAATAAGGATAAAATTATATTTTAGAAGTAAATCCAGACATATTTATGATAAAAGATAATTTGATCAAAATCTACTTTTAAATTGTTGCATTTTGCTGGCAATGTCGAGTCCAGATTTAAAATACGTCATCATCTTTATCGTATCATATACATTATTTTTAATCCCTATTAGTAATGTCATTCATAAATAAAATTAATGACATACTCATGTCACCTTTGCCAAAGTAAAATCAATTTCTATTTGATATATACTAAGCTCGTGAAAAGTGTTATATTGCTAGATTCTTAAGTAGCAAACCCAGAACCACCTCATTCTTAACCATTAGGTAGTTTAAAAACAGAGATCTTGAATGTAAGCAATTATTGTTAGAACAGTATGAGCCTTACATTTTTTATAAAAATATCTAATCAAATGTCCATTAAAGAGAATCAAGATTTTTTTTAGCTTCAGCTCTTTCGAATTCAAGCCCCAAGAGAATTACTATCCGAAACTGCCAGAATGGACGTTTTATTACCAATTTGCTAATGGGTTTCCACAAACTAAGTAGTAAATAGACAGATATGAGCTCCTAGAAAAATGGGAGCTCCTAGAAAAATGGAATTTTAAAGGCCTGCTTGGCTACTTTAAAAAAGATATCATTGTTGAAAAATTGGAAGCTAACGAAGCGGACAGGTAATTCTGATTTGAGCTGGTTTCTCTTTGCACCCATGCCCTCTTTTTGATTAATTATTTGATAACAACTTCGTCTATATCAATTATAATGGAAAAAAAGTTGCAGTAGAAAGCAACAATGTTTGATGGGTGAAATTCTTTTATTAAGGAATGGTAAGGAAGGATAAATTTCCGTAGATTAAATTAAGCAGATTAAATGATATTATTCCGTCATGCATGGGTGCGATTTCTAAATTAATAAGTTTTTGATAAGGTGGTCTATCTGGAATCTTCAAATGTGTGATGACAATGGTTGCATTTCATTATTCATTTTCATCAACGTTTACCTGATAGAGAGTGAAACAGTGTAATATTTGGTTAGTGGAAATGTTATTATTGCAATGATAACTTCGTTGCTTTGGGGTAGATTAATCAAAAGTAGCTGCGGAGTACTTTAAAAAAGACTATTATGATTTTAACGTAATTAATCTTATAATTTAGCTTGATGCAATATGAGTGAAAATAAAATATTGTTAGGCTCGGTAAGTTACTGTTGAGCTTTAATAGTAATACTATTATTAAGACCTTTGCAGCCGCACAGGCTGTATTTCCTTTACACACAACTATAATGGATGACTTACTCAATGGCTTTATAACGACAGTTATTGGGGTCGTGGTAAACAAAATTTCAAGTCATAACAGACCGAGCGGTAACTGCATAATTATTCATAACTATAGTGAACTTCAGTTCATGGAGCTGACCAAGGACGCTACCTTCGTTTATTATCCACCCATTCTTATCTTCCTCTCTCGAAGTCCTTCATTTCCTCCATCCTCTCGATATGACTCCTCCCCGCAACCTCAACCGACCCGAAACAACCTTCTACATTCCGTTTTTTGGCAAAGGGAAATCGAGCCTACGCCCCCTTCTCCTATCTCCTCCCCTAACCTTTCCCCTAACCTCTCATCCCCCCTGCTCCCTCCCTATGTTATTGTCCCGCTCTTCCCCCTAGGAACGATCGGCGAATCGAATTCCTGGCCCTATTTGCGCCCCTATGACGTCATCCCATGAGCTCTGGGCGAGGGGAAGGGTTTATGGTGGAGGGATGGAAAAAGTGGCGAGGCGGCTGGGAGGCGGGAGGAAGGGGTGGAGGAAGGGGGGGAGGAATGGAAAGAGTTCGGGGGCGTCGAGGGGGAGGGCAGGAAAAGCGAAGGAGAGCCAAGTGGAGGGGAGAGGGACACCGACTTTTAGAGTTTTTAGGGCCAGGGGTGAGAAACGGGGCGCGGGGGATGAAGGCGGAAGGTTAGGCGTCCTTGCATCCTAAAATGAGATTTCGGATTCGCAGAAGAAAGAGGGAGGAAACAACCATGTAGGGTTTTGGGAAAAGGTGGGTGGACGGGGCAGAGTGTTCATGTGTACTTTGTAATTATAGTGACGCCGATGGATAGGAACAAGACGAGATATGATCAGACGTCTAACCCTTCAATATAAGTTCCCCGTTAAATATATTGAAATTCCATTTGAAAGTGTAGCGATCACAACAAACAATACCTGCAATAAGAAATCCAAAGGGTCCGTTCGTATGATAGGAGTAATCTCAAGCCTTAAATCGAGATGGGAGTGAGTCCTGATACGATGTTAATCTACACGGGGTGGTTGAATTTGCAGAATGCACAATGCACATCACACATGTTCTCATGAATTTTTCATCTTCTCCAGTTTCGTGGAAAATTGGATATCCAACAGCATGTTAGTTTGTATAAATTGAAAT
The DNA here is from genome assembly GCF_022747635.1 of Hetaerina americana. Taxonomy (NCBI): domain Eukaryota; kingdom Metazoa; phylum Arthropoda; class Insecta; order Odonata; family Calopterygidae; genus Hetaerina; species Hetaerina americana. Next base: position 50,936,748 of record NW_027286763.1, on the reverse strand, counting down.
GAGTAGAAGTAGATGTGTGAGAGAGATTAAAGAGGAAGATGCGATTCATATTTGTAGAGCGGGGGTAAAATTTGTCAAAAAATGTGGGTAATGAGAGTAGGGTTGCATAATAAATATAAATAAAAGACGTATTACATATGGATACCAACTTATAAACCTACACCGTTACTCTCTGGACTGCCACTTATATACCTAGCTGTGTAATATTACGGTAAGATACCACCAACTGGACAATGCATTTGTAAATATTCATGAATGAATGGATAACCTCTCAGTGCAACATGCTACTGTCATATTGAGCCCAAAACCCACCCACATCCGCCAACAAGAACTCTGAATGTTGCAGTGCAATAAATACATCGACAAAATTCCAAAGAAACTGCGGGAGATGCCGCAACAGTAACTTTTAACGGAGTCATCCGCTAATGTACATTTCAATGCAACCAATTCAGAAACCATTCACCTTGACTGGGATTCGAACCCAGATCCCTCAATGTCCGGTCGAGTGCTTTAGCCGGTTAAGCTATCGAGGCATCCTCTTAAACTCAGAAATTTTGGGGGCTTTAAAGGAACAAGATGTTGTGACGAAATACCGTACATACAATGTCACAGTCATTCGTAGTCGTGCGCGACGCGCCACAGTCCACGAGGTTAAAGCAAACTTTTAAACACTTAGTCTGATTATACCTTGACAAATTCTGGTACCATGAACTGTCCTGGCGAATTAGGTAAAAACGAATCACTATTGAAAACAGCCAACTGTGCATAAAATATTAAAAATTTATATTAAAAACCACTTAGCAGAATTTTCTTTCCGTTAAATAGGATTTGGAGAGATTCTCGAGGAACATTCTTGAAAACATTTTGAATTACGTTTTGTTATTTAAGAGTTAAGTGGAATATTGAAAAGGAATCTTCAAAACGATACAGCTACAGTACAGGGTTAGATAACACCACTTTGGAATATCACTATTTGGTATTTTAGAAAAATATAGGGCAAACATACCGATAAAACAAATCTACTAATTAAGTGAACCATTCCATCCGATGCCAAGCGAAATGCTTGAGCGAGTTTAAAATTTGCGTCGTGTTCCCTTCTCCCCATTTCAATCTAAGCGAATAATTTCCAGGGTGACTCGAAAAAGAATTCCCCCAATGACCTCTTCATTCAAGCTGATTCTCGGACGTGTTAACTTTTCGAAACTAGAGCCAACAGTTTTATTTGCATATTTATTGGATCTCCGGGACGTGGCTGAACGCGATAAGCGTCAAACGAAGAGGGAACCCATTGGCTGAGTCGGAATTCCGGGCTGCACTCTCGTTAAAATGCGCGCGATTCTGGAGGTTACGGTGTATCGACGTGGCTCTTAGGTGTGAGTGCAAGGTTTATTTAATAGGGAGCGCTTTTTTGTAAGCACCGCACGTTTATCCGCGCGAGGCTTCAAATTGATTTCCGGCGGAATGGTCACGCCTGCACACACACAGCGGCAGGGAAATTGGAAGAGAGAGGAAAAAAAGCAAAGCACAGAGCGAACGAGCCATGAATTATTTACGAGTATCTGCTCTTTATCAGCGTGGTTTCTGCATAGCTGTCTTCATGGTAAATAAATAACGACACTTGAACTTGACTTCCGAGCTCATATTGTCGACCTGATCACACGCTGGAATGAACTTCGCAATCTCATGAACGGGATCTTATCAGCAAAAAAACAGGATATTTAAGTTCCATTATATTGGTTTTACACAAAAATGTCCTCTGATACGATAATTATATGCTCACAGATATGACTTTCTTAAAATTAGTACTTGAATCTGATTGTAGACTTTTAAATCCATTTCAATCGCAGACGGATATTTTTCGTGTACATGAATTACTTCGACAATTAATGAAATAGGATAGTATCAAAATTGTATTGCATCGGCATCCACTCAAATAAAGCTTAAATGTTTAAGTTGTGAAATATTAGAAATGTATCCCCAAAATGTTTAAACTATTTAACACATTACCAGAAATTCACTCTAAATCAACGATTATGGGCACTAGGGATAATCTTTGAAAAAATTAATTAAGATCAATTTTTAATCTTCATTCTCAATACGACGAACAGTAAGCATGGTAACGCGTTTTATCAATTAATTGATGGACGTGCATACACAAGTAATTCAAGTTGTTAGAATTGCCAAAGATAGTGGACAAACGAGAACGACCCATGCTCAACACTGTGTTAATGTGCTAATTGGGCGTGAATGTATTAACACGTTTAGAGATATTTAATTCCAAAAATTTCGTTCGCAGTGTTAGTTCCTACTCAATTGACCCCGATTGTTGAGAGGGAGAGAGGAAATACGAAGGTGCAGCCATGAACGGTTGACGCCCATCACTACTAACGGAAATACTTTGGAAATTGACCATTGAAAATTATCAATTTTAGAAAATTCACATTTCCCTTGTGCTATATATGAAATGACGAATCTGAACACGATTGATGGGATGTAATTATTCCGTAATGTTTGGAAATTCCGAAAGGAATGCACTTAATGCTGTGCTGAATAGCGTAAAAAGATCGGGGGTTTGGTGATGGGAATCGGGCGTGATCCATGTGAAAATGCACGGATAAACAATTCTCTGGTTGCAATTAGACCGCCGTTACTGGGATAATTATCCAACATTCAGATAACTACCTCGATCTAATGAGGTTATTTTGGCGTTTAATACGAACGCAATCAGATCCAAATAGCTGTTGAAACGGGAAATGGGGCCTAACAGCGATCAGAAAAGATATCAGTACCTAATACACCGGAACCATTAGGTACTACAACCGGGATTCCTGAATTGTTCCCTTCAATCGTGCCAATGAGTTCATTGTCCAGAAAATATTCTACCATGATTCGAAAATGCCTTAATTTCAATGGCACCATCAAGGCTTTAGAGAGAATAATTATCTGAACAAGGTTTCGTTTCTCGGAAACTCCATTATATGCTCAAAAGACTAAGTATCTCATACTAAGGTTCCTCGAAAGCCCATGATTTCTTCACATTCATCCCCTTAAATTTCACATTTTTTATAAAAATTAGAGGACAGAATGACTTGAATTTTAGGTTCCAAATCTTGATCCCTAAAGTTAACTAGCAAAGTTAAAAGACAACATGCGACCCGCATTGAAGTCCACCTTTATGGAGCCACACATCATAGTTTTATTAAAGGTCAATTTTCGTATTAAAAATTTAAGCCTGTTGCATAGCAGAACGGTCAAATACTACTCGGCTGAGCTATAACAAGTACTGGCGATGTGATCAACATACTTGAATTAGTTGGCTAAGAAACAAATTTCGCGAATATCAGATAAAACTAAATTTTCATGATCATTAACAGAAAATGAGGTAATGAAGTAGAATTCCTAAAAAAACACAGTCGAGAAAAAATTTACGCAAATGATTCCAAATTAAGCAGAGTACTCATAAAATAGATTATAGTATACATATCTTTCTCGTAAAGAAAAATTGCAACTTCATTGCTTCTACTCAATATTTTAATCCTACTGTAACCTTAGTAAGATTAAAATATGAAATGGAATTGGCAAAATTGCAATTTTTCTTTTAGTAATGGATAATTTCTATAAAGTAAACTCTGAAATTACTAATTGTATAGTACGAGGGTCATCCGGAAAGTAGTACCCGTTCGTGCCGCATGAAGTGCTGACGACGCGAGTAGCCGCTGGACGAGGTCAGATAGCTTCAGTGGCTTGTCTGCCTTCTCTGAGCCAAGTTGCGTGACGCTAGCATCGCCTGTGTTGTTTCTGTGATTGTTTACAATGTTTAAAAAAATTGAGAACGCCGCCAGTTGTGAAGTGAGGGCAGTGATTAAATTCCTCAATGCAAGAAACGTTCGCCCATGTGATATTCATCGCCAATTAAAGGAGGTGTATGGAGACAATGTAATGGACGTATCTTTCAAAAATTATTAAATACATTGAAGATTTATGTAACGGTGATCATTATAGAAACAATGTATTCGAATGCAGCGAAGACGTGGATATCGACTAGGCGAGTGAAGGGAGGAAAAGAATCATTTTGAGGAATATAAAGGGCATCTTAAACATGAGATACCGAAAAAGGAAATATTATTTATCTCAGAAAAATGCATTTACCTTACGTAGAAGTTTTTTGGAAACCCACGGCGATGCATGCGAACAACATTTCAGGCATTCGTAGAGCCCAAGGCTACCTTTTCCGGCAGAACACATATAAAAATATTCAGGAAGTATTGTGCAAAAGGTCATTGGTGCCACTAAATTTCCACTCAACCTTTCAGGAAATCGAGGACCGATTCATACATGGAGAATATAAAATAGAATTCACATAAAATTTACAAATGGGTATGCCTACCGTGATGTAATTCGTAACGGGTAAAAATACAAATGATACCACTATAGCGTCACAGTATTGAGCATCCAAAGAAGACTTAAAGTTAAACTTTTACATTTGAGGCACATTTTTTCAATCATTAACTATGTGCTGCTTGTAATGAGACCGTAAACCACGTAAACTAGAATTATTTCATTATCCTTTAGAGTCGTCAGTTTATACTAGAAGTACGTCCCTTCATTTTAATCGCAAATAAAGAATTTTCCAAATTAGCTACTGTCTCAGAGTATAAAAAAGTGATAACATTTGCAATTTCCCCCAAAATTAATGTTGGGGAAAGACAAAAGGAAGGAGAAACCTATTCAATGGAGGAGAGTTAAACTCATCAACAAAAGGCTTAGCGGAATGGGTGCATTGACTCAGAAACGAAAGAACAAGGAAAACTTTAAATTGAGTTTTACAAAGCAGTACTTTATAAAGTTTCGTTAATTGGTTAGGTAAAATTTTCCAAGCAGCATAAATGGTATCATCAATGAACTTTTCATTATAATATTGAAGTGTTTTAATAAGGTTTAACGCACTCTTCTCGATGGCTTAAATGTACTTTTCCTGAGGAAAGATGACTCGGGCCACTTGTCTCAATGATTCTCATCATTCGCCCAATGTCATTTGCTTAAATCGCTTGCGGAATTGGTAGCTGGGGAGAGTGATGGGGAGAGTCCCTTACGCATTCCATCGGCACTCTGTCCTAGGCCGCCTCCTGATTTGGCCTTATCCATAATCCCTGTCTCCTTGCCTCATTTAGTCCTCGCTTTTTATCTCACTCATCGTCTTGCCATTGCCTTGCCTGCTCTAAATGGTTCTACCGCAACGGATCGTATCACAGCTACCCGAATGTAGAATGGATATAGTTGCACAGGCGTAATCATTTTTATCCAAAGCAACTAGTCGCAAACTAAGTCCTTTTTAAAACCATTAATCTTCGAAAAAAATCTATCCCATTAAGATTTTATTGATATTACAGTCAATGGATCCTAAGGCTTATTAAAAACCAGTTCTATCAACAAGGCTTCTCCTGTGTTATTTCCCAGCGCTATATTCCAATGTTGTTATGATTGATTGAATGCCATCAAAGTTCTTTGGTTTCCAATCAAAGTGATCAGAGCGGTGAGTCGAAGAAATTGCTCGTTTAAAAATCGGTACGATTTCAATTTTTGGCTGGTTTTTCATTTTAAAAAAAGTGTGGCACGAACGTTTTAAATTGCAGATTTTTCTTTGAATGATGCATACATGCATCCTTATAATCTTTCCCAATGCCATGTTCCCAGTTACTCTCCGACTCCATGTTATGCCCTATAATCCGAAATTTGTAACATTCTTTCACCTACCTCTACACTATGCGTGCTCCTATTTCTCTACTTCCTTCGAGAAACACTAACTAATATTTGAATCATCCTAATGTCCGTCGCAATATGACCCTTTTCACTAGCCAAACCACTTTCTACAGTCTTATTTTCTTGTGTCTATATTCTCTAACAAGACATCTTTCCCCACGTTATAGCTAAGCGATGAAATTCTCTCTCTTCGTCCATTTTGTTTTTTTTTCCTCTTTAAGGTCTCCTTTTTATTTTAAAATGCGTCACAGCTATCTTCCAAGAAGCAAATTTCCTTTTTTTACATTGTAACTGTCATTTTAATGCTGTATATATATATTTTTATGCTGTCATTTTCATGTAACTGTCATTTAACTGTCATTGTAATTGTCATTATAATGTCATTATTTAATTAAGTATATTCTGTCACATGGATAGGTTCTAAAAAAGTCCCAAACGCGATTCAACTTCATTGCAGAAACAGGGGATTAAAGCGAATCAACTTCATGGTTACCAATTCCGAAATTAAGTTTTGGAAGGACAAAGCAGACCTCAACCGAGGCAAGTGTCAGAGAATATGACATTCATACATACGGGCAAGGAGGACCATTACTAACCATTTAGAGCATGTGGTTTGTAAAAGAAGTTTAAATAATCAGAATAAGGCACATCTTCAATATTTGACTAGGGTTTTCTAAACGTAACAGCAAGGATTTGAGAACGGCACTCCCGGGTCATTGGTCCAACGCTCACTAGGCTACAGCGCTTCCAATGGAGTTCAGTGATTAAAGAGTACACTAAAAAACCAACGTTTAAACTTCTTGCGTTTTTTCGACTTCGTCCAGCACATATTAAACAAAGCAACTTCACTACTCCTACCCCGAATGCAAGAAGTTTATAAAATCAATACACCACTGCAAAGAAATAAGAACTTTACTGCTTAATTTGGTAACACTACCTATAACCATGGGTGTTTTCAACTCCAGCAAGAATAGTTTCTAGCAGCAATATATTTTTTCCACAGTGCAGTGAAAGAAAGGATATATTTGATAGTTACTCAAGAAACAGGGTCACACACACACTATTTCAAATCCACCGTGACACAACTTTAATTTTACTTGACATTACATTTATTTTGGACTAATTATGCACCCAAACAAATGAGCTTTAAGGTTAATGAGTTTTAAAGGTAATAATTTAAAATGATATCTAAAGATTACCATATATAAATAAAATGAACTTTGGAATGATTTCGGTTTCTTTTTATCTTATTTTTCCTTTACGAATAGTCTCTTTTAAACATTTAAAACTAAATGCATGCCTTACGTGGAATTTTCACTTGACTTGGCATGCTAGTATATCTAATTCGTAAGTACAAATAATTTCAAAATGCCTTTGATGCTTTGTATCTCGGCAAAAATAAAGATAGCTGCGTCGTTTAAAGCCTTTCCATTTTCCTCGTCACAAGAATCACTTTCGTTCGATCTCTTCCGCCGCCTTAAACTTCATTTTATCACGAAACTCTCTCCTTACTTAAATCTGACTATCTCCCATTCTTCTCCATATACTTTCACTGCCCTTCCTCTTCTATCAATCTCCTCACTTTCTCTTTCCGTTCCGTTAGTTTCCTCGTATTTATTCTTGGTGTCTCATATCTCCCCTAACGCCTACTTCGTTTGTCGGAGCGTCTTCCCTATCCACAGCGAAAAGAATTAAAAATCAATCAATGTCTTTCGACTTTCGTTTTCAGGGCTCCTGCACAGTTTCTGATTCCGCAGGAAGGAGTGTGGTTATAGCTAATCATATTTTCCTCCCACAGAATTTCACCTCCCAGGGCGATGGAGTTGTCCTTGTCAAATTCTTATCGGAGGCTATTAACTGGCATGATTTAGACCTGCGTAGAGACATGCTGAAATCATTTTTCGTTTATACCATGTCCATATCTTGTTCAACAGAAAATACTACAAATAAAACTGACTTGATAATAAAAATAGTGAATCAACATGAACATCTTTCAAAATATTTAGTTTTTAATAATTAAAAAACACAAGTAAAGATTTAAAAATATTTTTACTACTTTTTGAGAGTAATTTTCCACCCTATTCAATCGAATACCGCCATTAAACACAACTAATTAAACATTGCACTGAAATTAGGTTATTCAGAAATAAAATAGATCTTCTGAATTTGTTGTAATATCGCGTAATATGTACAAAAACTTTGATTAATAGTGAATATTTCTTTTCTATTCTGGTTAAGAAGGTCAATTAAGCTTAAATTCAGTAGCTTCAGGCTCGATTTGGTGGAAGTCGAACATGATGAATAACTGATCGTAGCAGTGCTCCGATTAGTTATGCGTCAATTAAGCTGTTTATTTATCTACATTCGTTGCGAAGGCAGTCGATTGTGTAAGCAAGATTTGATATTGAAATATGGATAAGGTTACCTTCTTAATGAAAGACACAAGGTTCACTAGGCTAATAACTACGCCATGGATTCATAAATGTAATATTACCTGATCTAGTACAAATAAATTAAAATTCAGATGCCTAATGAAAACTAGGAATGAATTTACTAAGGATAAAACCCCCATCTCCTGAAATATCAAATTTCAATATTCGGAATAAAGACGTCCGTGTCTTATCTGCGCACGAAACACTGTAATTATTAACCTACTAATACGCTCCAAAAAAGGTACGTATAGTAATTTTTATAACGTTATTTTCCATTCTAATGGAAAAAAGCAATTGGAGGAATTCGAACTCAAAGCTTATCGCCATTGAATGCTACCGATTCTGAAGCAGAGGGGAGAATCCATTTTGGAGTGATCTCTCGTTCCAATACTGTATAGCAGTCGAAATTATTTCATCTCAGTTCTCAGCGTCAAAAATGTATCAAAGACAGAGGCACGAAGGAACATTCAAGTAGCATCACAGTCGACAACAACATGATTATTCATCTATGGCGGATATAAAGCGGCCTCGATCCAATGAAATTCGCTATTTTTGGCGCAAACTAAAATGAATATGTATAAGAGAATAGCCTCCTTCCATCAAAACTGCCATCGTTTTCCTCGCAGAATCTACGTCAATTTATCCTTCTCGATCTGGAGCCCCAATTTTGCGATTCCGCCTTACCGACAGGCTTCGAGAAAATAAGAGAGAGATCGATGGCGTCCCAGTTGAGCCGTCGAATTTCAATGTCCCGTAAGCAGGCATTGGCACCTTTGATCCTCTATGTATCCCCTTTGTGCGCTCACGGAGGATAAGTCCGCCTTGTAACCGTTATCGGACTTAGCGAGGGATTACGAAGGCACAGCATGGAGAGCTCGTCGACCCAATTGAAAGCTCAATTATAACGGATTAATTTAAACCCTTTTCTTGTTCTTTTCCTTTCTCCCTACTCTTCGGTCTTTTTTTTATTTTTTGCATAGCCCTATTTTCGTGCACCTCCATTTAATTAGAAAGTTCTAGTGTGTAATTTCATTTTTTTTATAATTAGTTCCATGAGTTTCTTTTGGTCCCATATGACCCGATTTCACAATTTTTACAAAAATATACATATATTGAAATTTCCAGTGTACCAACCGGACGATGAAACACTCAGAAGAGTTCTAAAGACTCGAGGTCCGGTGTTTTCCTGAGAAATTCCTTAAATTTTAATTACATGAATTGTAATTACATGAAATTATAAAATTTAAATTAGAAAGTTATTAACTTGCTATCACAAAGAAACTTGGATTTGATTTTTGATAATTCGTCCCTGTTTTAAATAATAGGGTAGGATATAAGTCATCGTCCATTTTGATTTCAGTGAAGCACTGATACCAAAAATCGTAATTCTACACTGTAACCAAAACTCTCGCAAATTATTGACGTTGTGTAGTGACGTAATTTGAATTATTCAGGACAGAGAAACCTCATGCCAGTGAATACGGTTAAGAGATGCAAATATTAGATTTTGGGTTAAGTATTTAAAAATATACATCACTTATATTTACGAATTATGTGATTATATTACTCCTAGAAATAAAAACTAACATTTTTGCAAGTTCTCAAATTTATTGTTTAACTTTTGCTTTGTCTCAAAGTGAAATTAACTTTTAAGTTGGAACGATTGCTGATAACTCGTCTTTCAGCTGAAGCAAGAGCAGGAGCAAACTTAGTGGAGACGAGATATCAAGGACGTGTTTAGAATCAACCTGACTTAAATACGTACGCCGTGACAAATGCATGAACCAATGTTCTCTCCTTACGCATTTATAGAGAAGGTTTAAAGCCATTCAGGAATATTACCTGAAAACTTACGTACTTCAAAAATATTAGTTCCAAGGCTTCGCCAACTCGTACGGATGCAATGACTATCATTAATAAATACTTTGTACTAAACATTGAACATTCAAGACGCAACGATATCAAATGGGATATAGGAATCATACCATTCCTGTCCTCCTTCAACCAACACAGACTGGACCCGACAACTAGAATTTAAGAGGCCGGAGAACAAAACGTCCTAAACTTCAGAACCCTGGTGTCCCTTCGGTGAGGGAAATTTTTTGGCTCCCTCAGTCCAAGGAACCACGCCTTCTTCCCAATCCCTTCGTCACCATTATAGATCCTTCTACATTTATTTCTTCTATTCCCATAACATCTCCCCTTAAACTCCCTCCGCCGCAAACCCTACTTTCGCCTATCGTGTTTAATGGTGCGGGGAACCTATAAGCCACCATTCGGCCTCCTCCCTCCCCCGCAGTCCCCACTCTCCATGACTTCGCTTATCTTAAATGATTCCGACGGATTTTTTCTCCTCTCTCTAAACCACCCCTTAACGCCCCCAGACCGTGTTTCTTCCTACCGCTCTACTCTCAAAACTTTTTGTTCAAACCCTTCTCCCATTTTATCTCTCATTACGCCCCGGTCTCTCGGGCCTTAAATGATCCGTTATTTCACCATTACTATCGTGATATCTTTCTTACCAAACCCATCCGTTGCAACTACACCGACCACACACCAACGCAGTGAGCATCACCTTTTTGGCCTCCCTTTTTGCTTAATGAAGTCACCGCGACTTATGGGCATAGTTTGAGTCCTTGCATAGTTAAATATTAACACGGACGGTGCCAGTTTACCTAATTCCCTTGATAAGAGACAGAATTTAGTTCACTTTGTTTTATTATCGCGTTACGACTGGTACCTATTGTATAGAAAGCCCAAAACAATTATGGTATGCAAGGAGAGATCATTAAGGGAAATGGTTGGAGCAGAAAAATGCGCGTTTTTTATGTAAGCTTGACTTAGGGAAGATTCGATAGGAAAGCGAATGCTTTGAAAATTTAGGAATTTCATAAAGTAAACAGAAGCATACTTGTTTAAAGATACCGATCCATAAGGTTTCACATTCAAGTTCATATTATATCAGCTGTATTACTCCGCTAAAATCCCCGCTGATAATACTGACTAATAAAGCGGCAAAGCTGCCTTGACCTCCCACGACAAAACTTTTACCCAATATTTGATTACAGTTAGGATTTTTCAGTCACATTACGTTGCCTTTCTGTTGGCTCCAGTGATTACTTCGAACACGTCACACCGTCTGTCGAATGGGAAGATTAAAAATGGGAAGTCTCTTGGTGACTGTAGGAAGCAATAATAGCACCAGATTTTCTTATCAATAATATTATCTTTAAGGAGTTTTTTTTACAAGAAAAATAATTTTTTTCTATTTAATTTCCTCTAATGGGCTTCTTTATCTTCTAATTTAACAGTTATCCAAAATGGCTCCTAGAAGGTTGCCTTGTAGCTTTAACTTCTACAGAAATGACTAAAAGGAAAGGATAAAGTTACAAGGAGAAGGGGCTTTGCTAATTACATCCAACATAATTGTATGTTTTTGCGCGTAGAATTTGATCAAAATTCCAGACAATGACTGGATTATTGAAAAACGAAACATCATTATCCACAATAGTATTGTGTATAAGATCTGATTGGCAATATGCGCATACGAAATAAATACTTAAATCTTCAGTGCTATTACATGAAAATACTTTTTTAAAAATGTCACCTACCAATTGAATACCACAGGAAACTTACATAAGAATCGGATAAAAATTAATATATAACTAATATTAAAATACATGGCTTTAATTATATGTTACAGGTCCCCTGAAAAGGCGTGTTGCCTAAAACAGGGCTTCCTTGTAGGTGCACTGTTAAATTTTATGAAATGCTATTGTTAAAATTGTTACTTGTTAAATGTATGTACACCTACTTGGATAAATAAACACTTGAAATTGAAAAAAAATATGCTACAGATTTTCCTTAATTGCTTCCATTTTAACATTTGATATTTTTAATTTTCTCAGCAATTAGTTGAAATAAAGTCAACTTATCGCAGATACCTGTACCTGTATACCTTCGTATATGAGATTGTATTACTTTCAGCATGATCACAGTCATAGGTAAGTATTTTTGAACAGTATAACTTCGATTCCAAAAAGAAGAATTTTTGTCGAGCTGCATTGTTCAAAGAATATTACACTTCCTAGTGAAATTCATTCACAAAATGCTGCAAGGAGTTTAGAAACTTTTTTAATGTTACCCTGTGGTATCCTTCAATTTCTCTAGATTTTGACACTCTTACCTCATCGTGCCAACAAACTTATTCCCTTCCCCTCTCTTCTGCCTCCCAAGTATTCTCCAAGTTTTGCGGCAGCTTTTAACATCTGGCCACCCCTAACATATCCTGGATAAGATTTTCCAGTCCTCCACGTAGTTTTTCCACCAATGACCTCCGTTTTTTTACCGTAAGTGGCACTTTTTAGTTTTTTTCTCTCAATTCAACTTTTTTTCCGCCCTTTTCATTCTTTAACAGCGAGTGATATACATATGTTTCCTCTCATATGCACTTCAAGGAAGCGTCTGTTTTTGCAGCCGCATAATTAAAGTATTTTGTCGACACTTTCGTAAAAATTACCTTAACGAACAATATGTAAAAGCAAGGCGTGAAAATTTTCCACAGGCGATACATATGGCCTCTGGGTTCAACTTGATTTAAATCAAATGAGACTTAAAGGATATAAAAACCATAAACACAGTCATCAACCCGAAGGTCGGTTTGGTAGGTGATGGCAGAGTTCACCCAGTACTAAGCCCTATACGGCGTGAGAAACGGCGAGAAAAGTGAGATACGGCGCGAAAATTCACACATCAGGGTAGGGGGGCCAGTTCCTTTCCCTGTGCCGGTTATGGTTTCCCAGGGAGACCTGATATAGCTTGGGTGAAGCTGCAGGTGCCCAGAGTGACTTGCTCGGGAATCGAACCTGGGACCCTCCGGTCAGCAGTCCAACGCTCTACCCACTGGACTACCGCGACCCACTTAAAGGATATAATAATCATTATTATTATGACTGAATTAAGTATATTTTCAAAAGGTGAAGTATGTAAGAACAAAATTGGCTGTGTGTTGAGCACTGCAGGAAGAACTAAACCATACTCTGCAATCGAGTCGAAGAAACTGGAATAGAATATCATGGATGCTATGCAATCGGAGGATCGTTCGTGCGAGTTACGGAGAAGAGGTATAAGGGATCAGTCAGGCAAGCATTTATCTTTGAAGTAGAGTAAAAAAAATATTGTCAGAAGAAAATGGATGTGATTGAGACATGGATGTTACTATACGCATGTAGAGGAACTTGAAATAAATTAGAGGCACGAAAGAGAGAGAATTCTCAACGAAATCACAAGGGATAAAATGGAATGGGCATGTAATGTGTGTGGAAGAAGGCTACGAAGGGAAGAATTTAATGGAGACATAAGTGCAGAGGAAAAATAAATTGTTTGTGTATCTATGCCTTTCATTCCGCAGAAGTAAACATAAAAGTTGATAGATGGTTTCTTAAATCAAGCACAAATTAAGGTTACAGTCGAAATGAATTTTTGAAATCTCTTTGAATAAACAATTGATGAGAGAAGAAAGAGGAATTATTAAGGAACGGGTACGGACTAGGATGCACGGCAAAACCAGGATAAAAGAACAGTGGCTAGGAAGGGTATAAAAGTTGTATATGTGGGAGGGAAAATAGTACCAGGAGGAATGATCCGGTATTTTCCCTGCGAATAATGTTTTCCAAGATTATTCGGGTCTCCCACCGGGTCCACGTTCGTAGGTTTGCCGACGTTTCGATGGCCGAGTCGTCCATCGTCTTCAGGGCATGTTCTGAAGACGACGGTGGGAGACCCGAATAATCTTGGAAAGTACCAGGAGGAAAAGAGGGTTCAGGGTATCGGTCGTGGGTGGGGACCGCGGTGAAGGAGAGGATGCTACAATACCATATATTCAGTCCCGAATAAAAAAATATTTGGAGAAAACAAATAGATGCTTCTAATGCTTGAAATAGAAGCGGTATGGCTTTAGATCAGAGATGACTGATTTTAAGTCGTAATCCATTACCTTTCCTGCCCTTAAATCTACGTATATGTACCATTTATCTTTCAAACCCTAATATCAGTGTGTGTACCATATATACACGTGTAATAAAAACCGATATACAAAGGCAGTAAGAGCAGTGCTTTCTCGTAGACTTGATATGATGTAAATTATCAAATGCACATTAGTAAGACATATAATGCCTCATCAACAGCGGCAATAAAAGCGACTCAGAATCTCCCACGCCTTTTAGAGCACACTCAAGAAAAAAAAGCCCGATACAAAACGTTTATCAAAAAAGGACGATGCCAACAGCCATAGGACTAGAGAAATTCCCCGGTGTAGAGGCATTTTGCGCGGGGAAGTGATAGATAGGGCATAGCGAAAAAGCGAGATGCCCAAGGGGGACACGAGAGGATGCCGAACGGAAAAAGGTTGGTTAAGAATCGGACAGGTATTTCGTCCTCAATCACTCCTTTAGTCCGAATCATCTTCGCAGCCGGAGGATAGATTTCGGAATACGCTTCCACAGTCCTACGCCGCTCGCCAATTTTCCCACGCCGACGCAGCGGCGGATCGGCGGCGGCGCCTAATCCCAGTTATCGCCGGCCGCAATCTTCACGCTTCGCCAAATACTTATCCCCGGTCGATTAATTCCCTTTAGCCGCACATAGCTCCTCAATATCCATGCCGACACCCGACATTCTCTCACCTCCATCCACCTCCTCCCTTCCACCACTCAGAACAACGCCCCCTCGACCGCACGTCTCGATCGATCACGGCGAAGACTAAAGGAGAGGAAATAGCCTATCGGACACCTGTTCTAATCCCCCCTCCCCCTTCTATCCATTTTACCACTCCCTACTCTATATTCCCAAGCTTCTCACCCATCCGCCCATTAATCACCCGTGGCCAAAATCCGACTTGCTCGAATTTATGACGCACGCACACCTTTCACGGCCTTTCGATCGACCCCCCCCCTCCTCCCTCCGTTCACGGCCGATTTAGTGGCTTTTGTTTCACAGGTACCTATGCCCTTCACGTGTTCGAGGGGTCGTTGGAAGTCCACCGCTTGCCATTTGGTCTCTTAGTAGAATATAACAACCGTTCCCGCACGTGATGGACCATCGTAAGGACCCTTATTGGCGAATTTTACAGTGGAATCGTGAAAAAGCCAACGGAATAAAGAAACCAGCTGAATATAGATAATCTATTATTCAAAATAAAAAAATCGGTCATGAATACGGGTTATCTTTTTGGTACAGTGCTTTTAAAAATATACAACTTTTACACGAAACGATAACCTTGTACTCAGCTGGTAAACTCATATCACCCTGGAGCCTCCAGCTCTATAATTACGTCACTGAGGGGAAAATATATTTCAAGGAAACTCCATTACAAAACTTCATTTTATAGAGCGCGTTAAATGCAATTTTCGTGTGAAAAATATTTTATATAACTTTACACTCGATGGGTTGTGGTGGTTCAACAAATAGAGCGCTGGACTACCGACCGAATGACCTGGGTTTGATTTCCGGGGACTCTTCTGATCACCCTTAGCTTGACTCCATCTCGGCGATTTTTCGGGGGCAGATCTTTTTGGTGTCGAGGGAACGGAACTGGCAAGTCCACTCTGGTGATTGAGTTTCGCACGCCGTTGGGCTTAGTAATAAGTGAGCTCTACCCTCGCCTATCGAAACGACCTTCGGGATGATAATTATGGTTTTATTGCTTTACTATCACCGAAAAAAGATAATGAAATCCCATCAAATATTTCCTATATTTTACTGGTGGTAAAAATAGTAAAACGCTGCTAAAGCATGTATCTCATAATATTCTCTAAAGAAACAGCAGAAATGAGGAAAAGTGTAACTGCGTTGGATGAGAGGAGATTGACAAAAAATTACTTGATAAAAACTTTATTAATATATATATTAATTTATCGAAGATGATAAGTATAGGTCATCAGAAGAAAATTAAGACTTGGAAGACTTGGATTAATACGAAATAAATCGCACCAAAAGGACGAATGAAATGAAACGCTCTTTAGCTGTAATCACAAAACGGATAATATTAATAGTATTGAATTCCGTATTGTTATACTTCCATCAGAATGATACAGAAATTGAGTGGGCAACTCATTTTAAATTAAATGCTAAATTCCTTGCTCATACCGTTTAAGTTCCACCTTTAATCTTATACTCTACTAACACCCTCGACTTGAGCATAAATTCCCCGATAGGGTTTTTTTTTCTTAAATTTAATAAAATATATATTCGGCAGGTTTTCCAAACAGTCTAGGAATTTCCTTATGTATTTTCTAGAAATGACTTAATGTATTTGACCGTGCTTATATTTTTTCTAAATTAAATATTTAATTTTGGAATAACCTGCGTGATATATTTTATCCTCTTTTATTCCTTTAAACGTATAGTCAGTTCAAGAATGTTAATTTGATAAAAATGGAGCACTTCACAAAGTATCTCGGTTTATTCCTTTGCCCGTAGAATCAATCGTTTATTAATGTTAAATACTAAGTGAAAACCTGTTGAATCTAAGAAAATAATTATTTAACTTTCATTATCTACTCATGAAAATCTGAGAAAGGCATTCAAGAGGATTTTCTCTGTAATCGAATTTTCAAAGGGAAGAGATGAATTGGCACTCAGTCAATTCCTCTGAAAGAGACGACCCATCACACGCTCCCAGAAAGTCGTCGATTCCCACGGCATAAGCTTCCACGGATATCATCGAAAAGAAGACATCTTTATTTCAAATTGAAGACCGAATTATTTATATCCAAAACATTCTACCATTTGATTTTTTGAACATTTAGCTTTGACAAAAATAAAGAAAGAGCTGCGGATGATGATGTCTTCCAAGTTCTTTCAAAGTATACGAGTATCTTATTCGTATCTTATTAGTTACGTCATTTCGTTTTGTCTCAACCCGTTGTTTAGCCCACAAAAACCTTCCTTTCATCATAAATTTTTTTTATCAAACACAACTTTACTTAAACGACCTTCACCTTTGTCTTTTGAACTTCATGTGACCTTTCCTTCGATTATTTCATCCAAAACATTATGATAATTGATATTCTACCGGTTAAGGCAGGTTTTGATGGACAGGTAATACAACGGTACCCTAATACGTGCACTTCCTTAAATTAATGAACTCCACCACTTGCCTCTACTTGCTTAAGTTCCAAGAAATTCACATTGGCTCTTGAAAAAGAAAATGTTCAAAATTTTCCGAGTCTATTTCCTGGATCTCCATGATTATAAAAAAATAATACTCGAGTTTCCCCATAAAACTCAATTCATTAAAAATCCCGGTTTCGTTATAGGGTAACGCCACGAGGTGATCTGATAAGCATTGGAGTTATTATTGATACCTCAGACTGAAAATCGCCTTTTCAGCTTCTACATCCTGGAAATTTTTTAATTTCTGATTAAACATAATCCTAATTCATCTTCAGCCTGCTCTTTTAGGACCAGGTTTTGAAGGCGGTGATCTAAATTTTCTATAGACCATTTCTTCCATTCATAGACGGTGACGCGAACGACTTTACGTAAGTACTACTTTTGTCGTTATACGAAATCATATCTTCTTTGAGCACAGTCCCTCTTTCTCAGTCATAAAGGACTTTCGCTGTATCTACCCTAAGCGTCTTGTCCATCGAACTTGTTCCACATTATGTTATATTCCTTCCAAGGTGAAAGATTCCACTTGTCCTAATTCCTTTCTACGAATTGTATTAATAAAAAAATCTTTTATATCTTTATAGAATATATCAAATTTGAACATATATTGAAAAAAACTCGAATGCTAACCGGTGTCTGTAATCAGTAATCAACTCCATTAAAGATTAAGGCTCTACACTTTTCTACTACTTTTTCAAAGATCACACTACTTTTTTAAAGATTAAGGCTCCACCTTCTTTTCTCAACCAGCCTCATATTTCATCGTCACTACCCCTGTTTATATTTCATTCTTACTACCAAATTGAAACATTAATATTCTCAAACCTATATTGAAATTTCACTAGACCACAAATATGCTTATTTTGACTAATAAAAACCTTAAAGGATGCATATAGTTTTCTGATTCACTGTAAATTTGATAAATCTTTTTCTTCTACCACGATTCGCTCGTTTTCATCGGTGATTGGTACCGTGCGGATGTGGATATCTTAGATTGTGAAGAAAAGGGACTGATAAGTTGATATTTTCTAGAGTGTTGAACCCCTTAAGGAAAGTCATTCAGCCAGAAAGATAAAAAAGCAATGCCTACGGGCGAACGCGCGTACCACTGTGAGCTATTTATATAAATTTACATCGAAAATTTGATGTCTATTGGAGAAACGTTGATGATTCGTTTATGTCCTTATCTGATGCTAGCTACCAACGACCAGGAAGTTTTCAAGGAGCCTCATATCTTTTTTTCTGAGAAAATAAGAAGTCGCATGGCTATCTCGCATTATGCACGAGACAGTGGGGTGGGTTGGCGGGGAGGGAAGAGGGGAAGTCGGGAACAAAAGGGAAGGCGACGCAGAAGCACATCGAGGGACGTATTTCACGCAAAATTCCGTCTCAGTAGTCATATTTTCTTCTCAAGAACGGACTCCTTTTCACAAGGAGACTAAGACAGCTTCTTCTCTCACACCCTCCGCCCCTTCTCCGCCCCTTCTCCGCCCCCTCGCCGAACCCTCTGAAATCTGCGGCGACGGATGCGGCTGGCAGTAATGCGACGCGGAAAAATAAAGAGACGAATGCCGATTATTTATGGAAGGCGAGGGAGAAAGGGAAAGCGAGGAAGGGGGAGGAAAATGAAAAGAGAGGAGGGCGAGGGAGGGGGGCGTGTATATTGGGAGGCGAAGTGGGGATGAGGAGAGAGAGAGAGAGAGAGCTGGGGCAGGAAGGATGGAGTGCGTGGGTTTTTCGCGGACGGTTGTCGGGTGGGTCGTGAAAGCTGTTTAAGGGGCCTCGTGGGGAGGTGGAATAGGAGTTGGGGGAATTCAGAAAGGGTTGGAAAGGAAGGCGCTCTTACGGTCCTTTGTGAGAAATCGGAAAAAGGACCTTCCTTTCACACCCTCCGATGGAAAGGTCGAGTAAAATGACAAGAGCCATGGAGCAGCGAAGGGGAGGGGAAGAAACGCGACGATGGGGGGAGGGGGGCGGCGAGGCAGGATAAGGAGTGTGAGGATAAGGAGAAGAGAGGATGGGAGAGGGGAGGGAGGGAGACATCTCTATGGCTCCAGTCATTATATCATCGCTTTGGCGTGTTTTATGACGACGGCGCTCTTCGGGTGTCAACTTGAAACGGGCGCGCTTGCTTGCACTTAAATAAAAATTTTCAAAGCATCGGATTGAAAATTATATCTTTTTTGCATGATATATTCAAAGGGAATGGTCAAACGACTTCCTAAATATATCATTCGCATAACCATGCGTATATTTGGACTCACTTGCGAAATCGTGTGCCGGGAATTGTTGCTGTTTAATGCCCTCCAGGAATATTTTCGGTTGCATGCTTGGTCTCGCGGTAATTTTCATTCAAATGGAATCCACTAATACTGAATTACCTTCTTTTAATATCCCGAATTTTTCCTTCTCCATTAAACATCCTCACAGTGGAACGTTTTCAAGACTCCAGGCACCGTAATAAAATTAGCAATTTCATTAAAAATACAATAAATTTTCATTAACATTTCTTGGCAGCAAAGGATCTCAGGCCTTATTATCATTAATAACAATAAAACACGAATTTTTCAAATAAGAAGTTTTTTATCCATCAGAGTAAAATAATTTTTTACTCATCAGACTAAAAAAGTGATACTTTGAGTGATTCTTTTAAATTTGAGATTTTCAAGGAATATTTGTACTTTTCTTGACTCTATTTCACTGCCACCCTATGGGAGGTAGTCAAATGAAAACTATGTGCATGTGAGTTGTCACAATGCAGTTCTCCTATCACAGTGATGGCAAAATCGATACGAAAAAGCTAGCCTCCAGATTTTAGCGAACTGTGCGTTACGACAGGTGTTCGGTTTTCATTTAACTGCCCTTAATATGTACATATTTACGCTATAGACCATACCATAGACCATTAGCATGGATGGCGTGTATTTTTAGCGCGATAATACTTATTTAAGTATTTAGAGTTAAGTAAGGAAGTAATTTGCTTCGGCCTTTTTATTTTCCGCTTATTTGTCGGTAAAAAATTCAGTTTCCATGCACATAGAGTTTATTTCATCAGATTCAAGACCTTTGGCTAGAATTATCAACATTTCATGGGTTGCTGAAAATCTTCACTTAAGAGGAATGAATTTTAATATCTCCTCGTGTCAGCAGTTGTTAAATATTCTCATGAGAAAAAACGAAGAACATTCCGGTTTGATTTATGATGGGTTTACCATACTCTCGAGATAATTCATTCCTTTCACGACCCCCCCATGGCACTTTACTTGACCGTGGATGTTGGGAAATGCACTTGGAGCAGGAACGGGAAAGGAGCCTAAGTCAGGATAAGAGATGGTGAAATTGTGGGATACCTAGATAAGTAGATAATAACGTTTATATTTGGGGCGAGACTTAAGTGTCCTTTTTACCATCCGTCTCCTTTCAAATTTTTGTGAAAGTATATTTCATAAAAAATACATTTGATGTAAAGCATTACTTTACGTAACATGCTTTCACTGAGTTTGATGGTTCGTAAGTTTCACGTTTACCCTTCTTTACTTCCATCTAAACTATTTTTTGTAGCATTTGTACATTTACTTTTTACACTCGTTACATTAATCATGTGAGCTCTCTCAATTCTGCATGTGTGCGTGTGCGCGTGTAAATGTGCGTGTGAATGTGTGCACATATGTATAACAAGTCTCGGTCAATTCATGTTTGTTTCTATACGTTTTTCTTACATCTATATCCGTGTGAAATTGTATTTGCCATTTTGTGGGTTTTCTTGTTTGAATGCTCAGATTAAATGTAGATTCAGCCCTTCGTGCGTAAACTAACCCTTGGCTTCCTTCTTTTTTCCTAAAAAAAATTACTATCCCTTTTTTCCCCTGCAGCCTTCCTTCTGGGATGATACATTGATAATATATGTATTCTTTCTCCGGCCACACAGCATTGATTCACTTAAAACATTTATTTACTCCATCGGCACTTTTTCTTCTCTCTCCTTCACCTCCGCTAAGTCTTTCTCAGAAATTACTTTCCTCGACGTTAATATATATCTCTCCAAACTAAACTATACCCGTCTGTTCACATGTTATCTACTAATAGGTAATTGAACCACCACTAAACCTGTATCCACCCATCGCACACTACACGCTCCCTTCCGGACTCACTCTCCATCTACGGTTACTGCATCTGTAACAATCCCTGACTTTGTTCCTAATGTGTAACAAAACAAAACCTTATACGACCGTACAACAAACCCTAATTCAACACCGCATGATTACTTTTTTCCTTCAACCTGTCCAACATAGCTATTACATTCATACCCCTTCCTCGCTTGTCTAACCTTTCCCACTCTCGCTGTCTACAAACATGCTCTTATCAATCAAAACGCACTATGTTCAAATTTCTTGCCAAATTTTTCGCACAATCTCCGCACAATCTCCTTCCCCACATCAAGAGCACGCCCTCGTTTGTTTTCCTTTTTGTCCAACGTACTTGTTCTATCCAACTCCACTTTCACACTTCAGAAGTCTCAATATCTCCAATCTGCACCGATCAGCTTGCTTCCATAACCAAGTTTCCGTACCGTTTGAAACTACGCTCCATACCGAATTTTAAACGTGGCTTTTCTTAGCATCCTTATTCAATGTTCCTATCACCAATTCCATTCTCCTTGCGTAAGGTTCTTCACCTAAAAGCATTCTTCTTCTTATTTTACTCCTAGCTAGACTATTTCGGTAAAAAATACGTCCGAGATAAGTAAATACTCCGCTCCAATTACTCTAGTTTATGACCTATTTTAACGTTTAATTGAGCATATGAAGCGTCCAGTCCTTCCCATGCCCCTTTAACCATGTTCTCGATATATAATTTGAAAAGGATGGGCCATATTGGATACCTCTACCTCACTCCTCTTCCTAACACTGCCCATCCCGACTATCCGTCCCCCAATCGCAATTGAGCAGTCTGAAATACACATTGAAGATAACTTACCTACCTCTTCCATCCACTCCTACCTATTGTAATATGCGGACATTCATTAATTAGACCAAATTTTCTCTATCAAATGATAAAGATTGACATTAAAACATATATAATTAACCCACAGCAAAGAAATTACCACATGGAAATCCACGGAAGAGGGGCGCATTGGGTGGGATTGAAGAGGAAGCAGCGGAGATCGGGATTTGAACCAGTCGACGGAAGGAGAGAGAAAACTACAGGGATGGCTATCTCATGGATTCCTTCTGACTCCTCGTCGGAGACTTCTCTACTCGAGTGGTCCGCCTGGACGTACAGGATCGGACGACCACGCCCGCGCTCGGGACATAAGTTCCCTCGTACCATCCTGGTCGATCAGAAATGAGGGAATGAAAGAGAGGATATGATTCTCCCGTACCTATTTGCCTCTTTGCCTGCAACCATCACGCCCCATTTTTCGCGATCCCTTCCATTCTCCCACCCCCTGCTCTTCGACCTACCCCATTTTCTGGGTTCGGGAGTCCCTCACACCCTTTCCCATCCCCCACTTTTAATGGGACGATAAAGCAAAGCGATCGTCGGGAAAGGGGAAGGAGGGGGGGGAGAGAGAGGAAGTGGCACGGAGGAGACGGTCAGTTAACGATGCGCGCCCCCCGAGTGCAAAGGATCCCTCCACATGTCCCCGTTACTCGAGGCTCGGCGGGAGATTAAGCGTCTCGTTTCAAAATCCAGCTCGACCGGCGAATGTGTTGGTCTATTTTTGGAAGATGGTGGGTTTTTATTTTTAATCACTGCCACCCAAAAAAAATGCCTGAGTCAAGGTCGATTTCGGAGACAAATTATGTGGAGTGTAATACGTCAAACGTGTTAGTATTAACGTTGGAGGTCATATCGTATTTTATATCTGTCGATATAATATTCACAGCGTGGGTTTACTCACGGTATTTAAGTGGCTTAGATGGTAAGTTACCCAGAAGCTAACTAATTAGTTAATATAATTAATAAAATAACTAATTAAATAATATTAAACTGGATACATTTTCAATTACGAAAGAAAAAGTATACCAGCATACGTAAATTTGTTACTGTTCCTAGCCCATCGTAAAATGTGCATGTAAATCCAATATTTCGTCACAATTATGAATGTGAAAGTACTTATCAAAGACAGAGGCGAGGAAAAGGCAAAAACAGGATTATTAACTTATGATTATAAATGCATGTTTACAACAGAAACACTTCCATCTGCAGTTCACAAAATCTTTAGTGGAAATAAATCTGTAACTCGGACAGCAGTACTTTGTAAGTAATTACTTTTATCGCTGAAGAGCATTCAAAGCTAGATATAATAAATGAGACAATCTTTGTGATACAGCTTTTTGGAGATATTTTGCTTTATTAACATCGTCAGAATCAGATTTAAAAAGAGTGAGGGATTGGGCGATGGGTAACTTGCAGGGAAATGTATATAAAAGTAAAAGCAGTCAAAGGGACTGTAAGAATGGAGTATTTTCATATTGTACATTTTTCTCATACCTGCTATTCCCCGTAAAATGTACACCGATCCCTTTTCACCGACATGCAATTGCAACTAATGTAACTCATTCGTTAACGTTATTTCTGAACAGCTATTCCAATTGAATAAATACGAACCCTATGGCCTAAATAGAAAATAAAGGAAGATAATAGATATATTTATGGAAAATATGACTCATTCATTAAGCTTTGAACCTATAAAATCATGTGGCGTAATAGCTACCATGCCATAATGTCTTATAGCACGTAATATGTTTTATAATATGAATAAGATGGGTTTCGAATTAGAAAAATTCTTGGTGATAAAATGATCTGCGCACTCGAATAGCAAGTGATATGCCTATTCAAAGGAAGTCTTTATTCATTAGATATCAAACTCGTAGGCCTATCTTAATCACCCTTTCTCTGCCTTATCTTTGCGACGCCATCAAAAGGTAACGATATTATGCCACATAATCCATGACGCTGAGGGAGATATTCAATATTATTTCATACGTAACCATTCATGGGGAAAATTTTCGAATCGGAAATCGGCTAACCCTCTTAGTGCTCTTTGAATTGTGACCTTGTCGAAAGACCTTCGATCTGTTCAGTGGATAGAACGATCCTCTTCCCTTTAAAATACTCCGTTCAAAGACAGGGTCCCATCAACCGCTGCCAAAGATAAGTGGCTCTTCCGCCCGGCTCGGTAAAGCAAGCCAATCGAATAGAATATGACGCAAATGAAGCGCAAGGAGGAAGATGAGAGAAAGTGTCGTCGATAAGATCACGATAAGACATTTCAAGCGTCTTAAATAATGGGGAGCACTACCCAAGAGAAATGAAATGGGAAACTTCTAGTAAGTTAATGCTAGAGAAAACTAAACTGCCCATTTATCAGCAGCCTTGGTGCAACTAACTCAAGCAATAATAAGAATAACTGATGCCAGTTGTGGTATATTATTTTGGCATGAATAAAAATAGCAATGGAATATATTTAGGAGCAAAGAGAGCTGGAGACTAAGGGGCCAACTTCGGGTTCTGGAGCATCGCGTTCGTAAGTTCTGATTTTTTATTTTATCTACCTTTCTTCTTTGCCATATATTCTCACAGGATAACAGAATGCCTATAGCCGTAATGGTAAAGATCTTTCCCCTCATGCGCGCGCATTTCACGATGCGGGTGCATCAAAATACGCATATGCCATTACGTTTAAATTATTTCATTGATATTTTGTATAAATATAAATGTAATTACAATACGTAATTATGCGCGTGAATACAAGTATAGCCGTACAAAAACATGAAATAACGTCTCTAATATTTAGAAACTCAATCTACAATTACCTGCTCTTAGCTAATAAAGTTAGCCTTCTTATGACGGTAAATGGGCAACTGACGAATGCTTACTTTACCTATATCACATGATGAGATACCGAAATCCTTAAATTATGTATTACCTGTTAATGGGCGGATTAAAGGCAGTTAGGTAGAATGGACGTCATATTGGAAGATAACATACACTTTAACTGGATGTTTACAACACTAACGAGCTCTCTTGTTATAGGAAAGATAATAACATCAATTTACTATTCCACAGTGGACTCCCATTGTACGCTAAGTAAAGCGATGGTGGTTCTCCATATCCAGGAGTAGTTAGCTTATGAATTGGTGCTGATTACGAAAATTTCTGCCCTTAAGTTTCCCTCTTCACAAACCGAAAAAATCACTTCCACGTGTCTCTCCACCTTGGTCTCATCCCCTCTCATCTTTTCTCCCTCCCCATCACCCTCAAACAGGGTCAAGCGAGGATAACCCTCGCACGGAGAAAATCAACCGCGACCGACGGAAGTTTTCTCTTTTTTTTTAAAGCGACGTACACTCGCGTCGAGTGCGGGAAAGAGAAAGGGGAATTGGGAGGGATAGAGGACAAATGGGCGGATTTTTAAGCGAAATTGAGGGGAAGAGGTGGGAGATAGAGATAGAGAGAGTAGAAAAGAGGGAGGGAGAAAGGAGGAGATGAAGAGGATCGGGGTGATCGGAAAGGAGGTAGAGCAGAAAGAGAAAGGTCAAAAGGGATATGGAGGGGAGCATCCTAGGAGTCATATGGCGCCAGCACTACTACAACTCTACTACTCCCTTACAGCTGCAAGCAGAGCAGGGCCGACCGAAAGCCCACATATCACGATCCCTTCCCGCCCGACTTCGACCCTTTCAAGTTCTCCGCCTCCCCTCGTCCCCCCACTCCCCTCCAGACCTTTCCCTTTGGTTCTTTCTCATTCCCTCTCTCGACGTCCCAGTCGATTTCGGCTCTGCCGGGACGGAAAATGATAAGAGAAATAAATCAAGAGTTTTTAAAATGGGGAAACGTACAACAATTTTTTTTTTATTTTTGAAGAGGAGGGAGGAAAAATGAAAAATAACTCTCCCATCTCCCTTCTCTCTCTCTCTCTCTCAGAACAACTACACACTGCCTTTTGTTTCTGGAAGTGAGAATCGAGGTTGTTGAATGCGAGAGAGTGAGAGAGATGAGATATATATGTACAGGGAGCGTGGAAGGAGATAAAAAAAATGGAGGTAACTTTGTCGTAAACAACGCCGGGAAATGTTCCGTGTTCTGACACTCGTCCTCCGGACAAAAAAAATACTTGGTCTGACGCAGGAGTCGTTCCGGAAAGGAATGGATCTCTATTTCGTATCCCCTCCTTTAAATCATATCTGGAACAATTAGCGGCTATTGAGATTGGACACGGTGCGTTATTCAAACAATCAAGTCATTCAAACATTTTCCGAAAATGCTGTATATTCACAAATAATAATTAGCTCAAGTTCCTTCCGTTGAGAAATGTGGTTTGGACACCAAAAAATTAAAAAAACTAAAACTGTGAAAGTCTCTATTTTGTGTTGCTAAGTTCTATGACTCATCTCCACACTCGTGACTGATCTAATATTAATAGAAAAAATAGTTCCCGTAAATATATAAGAGCAAACATCCTGTTTACGTGAAAGTGAAGCCGTAACGACAATGGGGTATCTAGTGTGATTCAAGGGTCCCATCGTCACCGCAAGCATTCTTCCGTATGAATGAGTGTGATTGCTCACCCGGGTGAAATAACTTGAGAATAATGAATCCCCAAAAGTCAAGACATGGCAGTGATATCATAAACCTTTAGAAATGATAGGTTAAAAATTAAATAATAATGATCTTATGTCCATAGTGAATAAATTCTTACAGTAAGGTCAATGATTTTAATGCATTTTCTAAAATTAATCACAGTTTTAAGAAGTTGTTGCCTTCGAATCGAAAGGTCTTGAAGTAGACGTAGATTGGAGGCTTTTGAAATGTGGGTATGGAGAAGAATGGAGAAGGTGAAATGGACCGAGAGGAAAACAAATGAGGAAGTACTTGGCATAGTGGGCGAAGAGAGGGGTTTGTTGGGAGAAATACAATGGAGGCAGGAAAAGTGGACGAAGGGGGTATTGGCCGGCAGTGGGATGTTGAAGACTGTAATTAAGGGGAGAATGTTAGGCAAACGAGGAAAGGGAAGGAAGAGGATACGGATGTTGGACGGGATGAAGGGAGGAAGAAAGTACTCAGAGATGAAGAGGGACCTGATATAGAATAGGATGCTGGATTTTGTGTTTTGTTAGGAGTCACAAAATGTTTTATTTATTAGCTGAGTTCATCCAAAAACCTACCTTAACCGGTAGATTACCTAATAATAAATAATAATATATATAAACATATATATACATACACATATATATACATATATATATATATATATATATATATATATATATGTATATATATATATATATATATACATATATACATAAAGAGGACAAGTAGGAGGTTCCTCGTCTCCACGCACCCCTTATCTCAATATGCGTACCCTCACCATTCTGAGACCGTCCTGCACATTGTTGAGAAACAGAGAGACGGAAAGAAAAGGAGGGGAGAAGGTGTTAGAAAGCTGCCGCAAGTGCCACTTCGGGAGTTGTGACTGATCTCCCGTCGGGGTCTTTTATTCGCGAGGGCTCTGCCCACCCTTATTTTTATGTGGGCACGCACCGTGCCGTCTGCTGGTGGGGGTGGGACGGGCTGCCTTCTACGTCTTTTGGGGAAACGCGGCCGAAAAACCAAATCAACACAAAATGCTACATCTCTGGGATGGAGAGGGTTGGGGGAATCCAAGATAGTTGACGCACACCAGCGAAGACATAAGCCGTCCAATTCCCACTTCCCCTCTCCCCAACCACCAATCTCAACGTCTCCGTATATCTTACTACAGTCGACACACACAAGGAGAGCTTAAAGATACATTCGCATGCATGAGATTTTGCCTCGCCGGAGGCAATCAGAACCTATATCATCTTCAGGGGCCGTCATAACTCAGCATATGTCCAACTTGGAGGGTAAATGCAAATTGCATCGCGACAATAGTAGCAGCATGCGACAACTGACGCTGACCATCGTCCATTTCCTCTTCCCTTTAGACTCACGGGCTGGCCGGATTTACTGCAGCTTTACTGCCACTCCCACCAATGCTGTGCCTATGGAGCGTAAACACTGTGTGCTTTGTCTTACTGAGGTTTTGATATAGTGTGGTACATGCCACAAAACTGTCTACCCTGCTCGTCAGAGAATACGGCTAACATGTGAGTCCTTGTATTATTATTTTATTTCCTATGTTAAATATGAGTGGTGACCACAGCCAAATGGTCAGCGTTGTTGACGCAACGAAAATTTGTGACCATGAAAACGACCCATACGCGATGAAAACTCCCTCCGATTTTCTCTTTTTCTCTTTACTCTCCGTCTTGAAAGATGAGACCTCTTTTATCCTCCTTTCGCTGATTAAACGGCGTCACCGCCATTTCCTCGACGTTGCAGTCTCCACACTTAACATCCTCCAATTATCATTTCCCACCACTCCTTTTACGCAATTAGTTCCTGCGATCGACCCATTCCGTGAACGCCTGACTCGAGTCGTAATTGTCGCCGTGTGACTTCCATTATTATTTTTTCTTTTTTTTTGGTACGCGGCGGGCCAAATCTTCCATTGGGCAGTTATATGTACAGGGTCGCACCCAAAAGTGGTAGGACTGATTTTCTCTGCCGCGAACGGAGCGGTGGAGGGGGGTCTGCCTGGTAGGGTAAGGTGGAGGGGGGTCTGCCTGGTAGGGTAAGGTGGAGGGGGCTCTTAGCAACAGACCGACACCAACCTCAGTCGCCTGCAGGCTGTCGTTGAGTGAGGGACACCG
Organism: Hetaerina americana; assembly: GCF_022747635.1. Classification (NCBI taxonomy): domain Eukaryota; kingdom Metazoa; phylum Arthropoda; class Insecta; order Odonata; family Calopterygidae; genus Hetaerina; species Hetaerina americana. Next base: position 50,907,638 of record NW_027286763.1, on the reverse strand, counting down.
TTTTTAGTGAAGCAAGTTTTTTGTCTGCGTCGAAAAACAAAATGAATCTGAATTTAGAGCAACGTTATTCCGTGAAGTTTTGTGCGAAACTCGGGAAGACGGCAACTGAGACCCTCGATATGATCAAGCAGGCTTATGGGGACACTGCCTTAAGCCGTTCCACAGTATTTGAGTGGCACAAGTTGTTTAAAGAGGGTAGGGAGCTCGTTGAAGACGACCATCGCTCCGGACGGCCGTCGACGGCAAGAACCGACACGAATGTGGACAGAGTGAGGACACTGCTGAACGCAGACGGACGCTTAACCAGTGAAGAAATTGAAGACCAGTTGAGTCTGTCTGCATCCAACGTCCAACGCATTATTTCGCAGGATTTGGCCATGCGCAAGGTGTGCGCCAAGATGGTGCCGAAAATTCTGAGTGTCGACCGACAGCTCCTGGCCAAATACGGCGTTGCCACGTTGTCGCACCCGCCCTATTCTCCCGATCTGGCACCAGCGGACTTCTTCTTCTTCCCCATGATGAAAAGACAGCTCAAGGGACGACGTTTTGACTCGATAAAGGCCGTTCAAGAGGCTTCGACGAGGGTCATCAACGGCATCCCCAAAGATAATTTCCAGCGGGCGTACGGGGAATGGGAGCAACGTTATACTAAGTGTGTAGCAGCTCAAGGATCATACTTTGAAGATTATTAAGTCGATGTAAGTATATCGTCAATAAAATTCTTGTAAAAAAATCATTCCTACCACTTTTGGGTGCGACCCTGTATGTGCCTTCATAGAACAAACCCATTGCTTCAGATACTTGTACATCTCTCTCTCTCTCGAGTTAATGATGTTACAATAAGGAAGGAAATATTCCTTGGTTTCATGACAGGAAAGGTAAGTCGACTGGGTTAACTGTTTCTTCAAATGACACATACGAGAATCACTTGTTCTTATAATACTTCAAATTTCTCTTACATATACAGCCACACATAATTTCTATCTGTGAATTTATTAACCATTACTCAAAAGAGGACCTATAAATATTTATAAGTAATTTAGTACTAAGCAACAGTAATCGAAGAATTCAGCATATTATTATTTCGTCACTATGCATACATAATTTATTAGTTACTCTCGTTATGGCTCCATTTGGAAGAAAAATGGTTTAAAATGAGTTAAAATACTTAGAACAAGGATTACGAGTATAGTGATCAAAGTAACAGACATAATTCAAAAATGTTTCATACTGGATGTATGTATAATTGCGTTATTCATTTGGAGCCTTAAAAGTATACGTATGGAACATTCAGTTATTACCGAAGCGTCGCTGATCGAATATTCCGGCTGTTGTCTCATGAAATTCCAACAAATACGGATTGGCATAAGTCAGCTACCACGTTTTTTCTGAAATTCAAGTACGGTTCAGGGAAAGAAACTCCTGATTATCCTCCACATAGATATAAGTATGATTCACGTAGGTCATAGGCTTAGAGTTTAGAAGAGGGGGGGCTAATATCAACTTAATCAATTGAGCAAACTTAGTTGTTGTATATGCCACATAATTACTGTGGTGTACGAGTATAAGCAAATTCTTCCGTGAAAATCCCGCAGTTGAAATACAATAAATTCATCGGCCTTGAAGACTCCGGAAAAATTTCTTTATTTTCATTTCCATATTATACTGTCACTTTAATGGAGTATAGGTAATGCGATGATGCGCGTTCACCAGTCAAGAAGCACAGTGAAACGCACATCGATATTTCGCTTTATTCAAGAAAATAAGGATACTTTTTCCACGAATTTTCGAGCTTCCCTTTCCCTCCATATTTTCTCCCCATATCTCACACTCTCTTCTCCTACACGGTTCAAACCTTCAACGTTTTAACCCGCACTCTCATCACTGACTTCCGGCGCGAGCGAAGCGGATCCCAGGGCTAATTAATTCCCGCAACCGCCGTCAAGACAAATTTGACTCTTTCCTTGATTGAATGCGGCTATCAAGGTTTTTCAAGTTTACCGGAATAATGAATAAATTAGGAAGGAAGGGCGAGAAGTTTCCCAGTGGCATAAAAGTAAGTGGGAGAGAGTAGTTAATTTTTTCGAGGGCGAGAAACACTGTATACTTGTGGGTTGCCTCGTAAAAATAAAACTTCCTTACGTCTTCAAACGACCTCATTATACTAATAAGTGCTCATCAGCACATGCAAACAAGGCCTTTAAGTAAAGTTCATCTCTTTTATATCGTCAACTTTGTATTTAAATAGAATCTTCTTAATGATTCAAAATTTCCGATTGTCGATTTAGCGGAACAATTTATGTCAGCCGCCAGATATATACACTCCTATGTTTCCATGTTATATTGGCATTCTTGTGATTGATACGGCTAAGATATTTGTTGAAAATCAGAATACTCCAACTCTTAAACATGGTCTTCGTGTTCTTGCAATTTATCAGGAGTTATTAACTGAATAACATAGTGTACATAGATATACTTTGTGGCGTTAAACATGGGCCTAGCTTTTTTTTGTTAAGAATGCCCATGATACATGTTTCTATCAAGAGTGGCTCTGTGAATTTCCATTACAGCTATAACGATCGATGCAAAGCGGTATAATTAGTTTTTAGAATTAATTGTATTGATCAAATTTGTTGGAGCTCAAACGATTAAAAGGGACCGATAAATTAGGCCAATCTAATGTATAGTTAAAATGTACTGATATTCAACTCCGGTTAATTGTGAAAAACATATTTTTTCTTCGTTTCGACCAACTTTAGACCACTTTCATTCGAATTAACGTTTTACAGACTTGATCATCACCAAGTACTCATTTCTCTCAATTTGTGTTCTATTCTTAACATGTTGTTCGGGTCTAGGACTGTGTTCTATCACGGACACCCTTAGGCGTTTTAATTCTGGAGTTTAAAGGTTTCCTATTTCATATGTCTGTGTCATGTATTCCTTGAATATCTCTTTATACCACTTATAAGTAGTGTACCTTGGTTTTCCTATTCTTAAGGAAATTTAGCATTTTATTTGTAAGTCTCTCTGGTATATTCGGTAAATGTGTTCGAAAAACATACCTCTTCTTTTCGCTGATCGTGTCTGAGATCTTTTCCACCTGAATGTATAGTTCTAGGTTCGCCAGCCTTCTGCACAAGTATGGGCCATATTCTGATCCTCGAGACTTTTCTCAGAATAATCTCTCTAATAATTTCAACCATTTACCAATCCTTTCTTTGTCAATATCAGACTTTTGGATACGGATAAAAACTCCTTTATTAGCGATAATTTAACTTTCTTTATTTAAATATGGTGAATATTTTTATACTAGGAACTTTTATGTTAGAAGATTAAGCTTGCAATATACCCTTAAGGTAAGATACTGTATGTAAAAAACTAACCATGACTAGAACACAAAATTGGATAAATGGGAGTTCAGAATGATGACTATGCTTCAAATCACCCCTGTACAAGGTTTGTATCAAAAATATCGGTAACAATTTCTACTGACGTTTGCGTGAAGTGCTGAATTCAGACAGTCAGTTAAGCGTTCGCGTGATCGCAGATCGTAGTGGCATTGATAAGGTGACAGTGCACACTAATTTCAATGAAAATTTGGCAACGCGAAAAATCTAGCGCTAAACTAGTCCCGAAGGTCTTGTTGGACGACCAGGAGCATGGTCGAGTGTTTGCTTGCGAATATATTCTACAACATCATCGCGACGATTCCCCAATCCACTTACGGTCCCAAATTATCACCAACAGACTATTTTCCATTCCCAAAAGTGGAATCCTCCCTCAAAGTGCCTTCAAAAAAGCTTGAACGCGTACCCTTAAGGACCTGCCAACCAGAGAGTCTTCGAGTCGCGTAAAAGCCGCTGGCAAAAGTATGTCGACGCTCAATGGATGTAATTTGAAGAACTTTGAGCATTGTAGCAATATTTGAAATAAATATATTTTTCTGAAACTTTTCCCGATACTTTTTATGCTTGCGATAATCGCAAATGAACATTTTATTTCCCCTCATATGAGCTATATTCTTAGAAAATCTGGTAAGAATTAAGGAATTTCGCAATAATTATAAAGGTGAAAATAATATACACACTTTCAGCATTCTTACACTACCCGTCTGTATACACCGACAGGCAAGCACTGCGTGCCTTCGTAAAGGAGTTGCTTTTAATTATATGTGCTTGAGTTCCATTTCGAATTGAAATGTAGCTTCAGGCGGTCATCCTAATTTAGTTTTGACATTAAATCAAATGTTGTAAGCCAATTAAATTAAAAGCGACATTTTAAGAGACCTTAATAGGCCTTGGAGCACTTGGTTCTTTTCTGTTGCTCATCATTTTCACGAAGGGAGACTCAAAATGATTTACAACTTGAAAATGCCCTAGCGCCGAGTTCATAATGTGTCGGTGTTAATGAACAGGATGTGGCACGGAACAATAAGCATTAATTCTAAGCACATCATCAAGATGGAAGCCCACTCACCACAACCGCCCACCGACGACGAACACACCCACACATATTGCTTCCTTCCTTAAAGGGGCGTCGTATCCTTTTCCCGTCGGCACTCCCGCTGTTTTTTTCCATTCCCACCCTCTCCCACCGATTCTATTCCCCTCCCCCCTCCCAAACACCCAACGACCCCTCCCACCTCCCCAGCGACCCATCTCCGTTCCACTTCCAAACCAAACTCTGAAACACAAACGGCATTGCTTCCATCAACGCTAACACTCAACAAGAAGAACAGCAGTGGGCGGAAGTTAAGTGGAGGGCGAGGTGGGGAGGGAGGAGGAGGAAAGATGGGCGGAGGGATGGGATTACCGGAGGAGACAGGGTGAGAAGGGAGTGGCCGCGGGAGGGAGGGTCTGGAAGTGAGGAGAGGGGGGAGGAAATGGAGGGAGGGGAGGAATGAGGTGGCGTTCGCCCGAGAAGAGGGTGAACCGGAGAATTTCGAGGGAAGTGAGAGGAATAGAGGGGAGCACTCTTAGGAGGAGTTGGATGGAGTTTGCGTCCCTCTTTCCAGTCGATACAGCGGAAGCAATTGGTGGATACGGGAAGAGACACGGTGATATTCGACGGGCTATCATCGGAAAGGTCCGCTTGATCCGAACGCCGAGTGGACGGAAATCATTATCCCTTTTGTCTGGAATGTACATGCCTCGCGAATGTTCCATGTTGTCCTCCATTTCTTCCATCCTATTTGCTCTATCGCTAGGTTGACTCACTTATCAGTTGGAAATTCGGTGCCTTGCAGTTTTCATGTCGAATGCCGTTTCTGCCAAGTAGCTAGTTAATCGGCATTTGTAAAGGGCCTCGATTTCTCATAACGAACGCCATTAATGAAAAAATCTGATTAGTAATATTTGTAAAGTAAACTTTCGTTTGTGACATAAAATGTGCAATCGACGCCTTATCGACAACTGATAGAAGGTGAGAGGTGGATGAACAATTTCAAGAGGGATATTCATGGAATTTTGAAAAAAGTAATGTTCATTAAGATAGCAGAACATTCGTTTTCATGCATATATCCTTCACGAAAAGTGCCGGTGAATTTAACGATGATAATTACCGTTTCCGAATAATAAAAGGGGTAAAATTTAATTTAAAATCAAATATTAACCGATTATAAATACTAACATTCCTATAATTTTTGAGAAATTCTCTCCAAAAATGAAGGATTTCAATGATCATTCTTTAAGTGAAATCCATGTTGATAATGAAATATTATCAACATGGATCAACAAGAAAATTTTATCAAAAACAGAGACCAAAAGGTCTAGGAATCTTCCATTAACTGCAGACTACTATATCCCCAGCTTTTCACCTCATCCACCGTCGTCAACTATTTTCACGATATGCCTATTCGGTGGACGTGTACTCGCCTACTTGTGCTTCCAACTTCGGTGGAAGATAATTTTATTGAAGAGCAAGGGGTTACAGAAAATATGTAGTACATATAGCTATGCTAAACAACGCGGTAATCCAGTGCGTAGAGCGCTTAGCTACTGACCGGACGGCCAGAGTTAGATTCCGGGTGACGTCTCTGGGTACCCTCAGCTTCATCCAATCTATGTCATTTTTCGGGAGATATCATTGGGAAAACTTAGGCGGCACAGGGAAATGAACCCCCTACACTTGTCTACTTCCGTAAAACTTACATCGTAGGGCTAAGTACTGGGTGAGATCCATCCTCACCTAACAAACCAAACTTTGGGGTGATAATTGTGGTTTGGATTGATAGCTACGTTAACTGAAGTTTACAGCACGTCAAGAGTTTTGGGAAAATTTTTAAAAATATTTTCATGGATGATTTTCATTAATGTACTATTTCGTGCACGATCTACAGTGTTCTACGATTCTGAAAATACAATTCACATGAACTTTTTAATGTCGACGGGGGAGAAAACAAATCACGAGTAAAACCTCAAAATTTGTCTGATGGAGAAAGAAGAACGAAGCTAAAGGATAAGATGGTGAGAAAAGGGAGTAGAATATCCGACGCGCCTCTTGTGTGAGTGGCCGGCGAAGGGAATGGAAGGGGAGAAGAGGGGCCGGCGAAGGGAGTGGCGTGAGGAGTGACAGAGTTGAGTAGGAAGGACTGAGGACTGACTTGACTTAACCTTTCCGTCCATTTCTCCGAACACTTCCCCCCTCTGGCCCTTTCGCACACAGCGTTTTTCTCCGCTCGGCACATCCTCACCCCATCACCGACCCTCTCACCCCTTCCACCTGCTGACCCTTCCTGGATTTCCTTTTAGCTTCAACGGCATAGCCTAACCGAAGGTTTTTAGTACATTGATCTTCCGAGCGGACGTTCCATACATTGTATTAGCTGGCATGTGTCCGCTTCCTCATCCAAGGGTAATGAAGAACGGCTTATTAAGAAGGAGCAAGATTCCTACGTGACGTGCAAAATAACTATTTTCGTCAAAACGAGACTAAATCACTGTTTCACTTAACTTTTAGATCATCAATAATCGTTTTCTGTCTTTATTCTTTTAGTCTTAATAATGGGAAATGTCATTTAATAGATATTTATTAATTATATATTTGTTGTTAATGTTTTTCTTTTCGATTCCATCATCGGTAAGTGATGAAATTCTTCGGTGGAACACCGGTCCGCCCACGAACCTGTTATCGACAAATGGTAGGCTTCGAGAGTTGTTAATTAAATTGGGCGTTCGAGTCAGAGTCTTTTCAACTCAGTCGTCGAGTGGACTAACAGTAAATTAGGCTCGAATAATTCTATGGAGAGTCATCTATCCGCTTTTTAAATGGAATTGTGTAACCCATTAATGGATATGTGAGATTTTCAATATGGAATGAATTATACTTTCAAAAACTTCCGACGGATAATTGGGAACCCCAACGGGCCAATAATGAATGCAAATGAAATACTTCAGGTTTTTGACAAAACAATAAAAGTATGGAGTTCGGATTTTAATTCAAAATTTGAACGACGAAATAAAACGATTAGAATCTTAATCAAGTCGAGGGATTTCCCTTTTCGTAATAACGGTGATGCCCTTGGAGGTTCCCCGGGCATTGCTTTAAACCGGCTGGTGAATTGGCCGCGGGTTCGAATCGCGCTTCAGGTGGAAATTTTGCTTTGTCATATTTCAGGTTTTTCTCGATTAGCCTACACGTAAGCTAAATGGTAGTCTTTCGCGACACCTCATACTAATGCATGCGTTGAAGCTGTTACGGTGACCAGATACGGTTAGACCCGATTCTATCGACAATATGACTCTTTAATAATCGGGAGGGACGATGAAAAAATTTCAAGGTAATTTTATAAAGACCAATGACACATTTCATGATGTTCGAGTTAGTTGAAACAGATTAATTCTTTGAAATATGTATATAATTTTGATTTCAAGTTCAAGCATTTGAGATGACGTATCTATCAACTTCAATGTACAACAATTTGAGGAGTTCTTTTTAGGTCATATCGATCAATGCATACTCTTTTCATCAAGAAAATGGAAAAAATATGCCTGATTCCTTTGTAATTTATGAACTAGCATCGGTTTTATAACATAATGTGTGGTCAACCCTCAATGTGTAACAATCCTTTGAAATTCAGGACTTATATGTCCTTCCCTACTTTTGCTCTGTGGTTGGAGATGAGGGGGCGTTATTATTGTTTCATCTAGTCCAGAATAAAATAAGTATAACATGATATTTTTTTTCTAATTCATAGTTGGACGTGTTTCAAGATTGGGGACCACAACGAGCCGGATTCAAAACAATACCAAAGCGTCGGCCGACAATGAACGGTATGTACTTAAAATATTCGTCAGAATATTCAGGTTCAAGTGCAGCGTTTAAGTTATAATTTCCCCCGAGGACCAAACAGTGTTTAAATTAAAAAAAACTGATACTGAGCAAAATCTGGAATTAAGCAGGTGTGTGCCGCTACTGGAAGTGGTTAATACCCTCCAACTTGATCTAGGAAAAAGGCACGTTGCAGGTCGCACTGTTCGCGAACTCATTTGCGTCGATTTATTGGTCCGCCATAAACTTGGCGGTAAAATTTCGGACGGTCCTCGGGTGAAAAAAAAGGAATGAGCAATGATTTTGCACGTCGACGATAACTCCTCCCCCGCCCTCTACTCCGGACTCCGACCCTCCCCACTTCATTTCCCTTTACGCTCGCCGTGCCCCGGAAACTTTCTCTCTCCTCCGAGTGAGTTTTGGCGGCGGAACGGCTTTAGTAAGGAGGGACTTCAAAGTGTGCCCGCGGGATTAAATCTCCAAGAAGGCTGAGCTTCTATCCCCCCCACTCTCTCTCCCCATTTTGGTGGAACCGCGCTGGGATGGCTGCATGTCTCACCAAGGAAGAAGCGCTTGTGACGAGGGAACGCGACCCCTTTCCCTCCTCCACCTCCCTCTGAATTTTCCTGGTGCCTACCCAAGCGGGGACGCTAATGTGGGGGTGGGGACCATGTTCCAGGGTGAGTAGTCGAGAGTCATGCATGGAAAAGTATGCTCAGGCGTCGCTCGTTAAGGACCTCACGTTCTTTTCCCGTGTTATCAGCCTTCATTCCTCCAATGCCACATTCCGTAAGTTCAGAGCTGGCCTTCCCCAAAAATGGAGACTTTATTTAAATTATCGACATAATTCTATTGTTAGTTATACTTTATTATAATTCTTCAAGTTCCCAGTATTACTTCCACATAGTGGACATCAGAATAATGCTGAAAGAACAGTGATAAATATTTATTGAGAAGAACAAATAAAAACACATATACCACATGTGTGTTCGAATTGTACGCTTTCATGCGGTCTCTAGAATCGTTACGGAAATCGGAAATAAATAAAAATGTAAAGATTTTATCATCGCATGGCGACCAAAAATATATGGTTTAACAAAAACATATAATTATAATCATTTTTATTTCACCAACCTTCCCCTAGAAAAAATATCAAAATCTTTTAGGTCACCTTCATTTAAACGGCACTCCTAACCAAGTCGGTACTGGGGGAAGGCTTAGCTGTAGACACTTATCGATATCTAAGCCTTCCCAAACTTCGTGAGAGCGTTGTGGAAGCTGAAATAGGACATTTCATTTTTCTTCCATTATTTTATTCCTGGTTCCGGAGGGTCGTATAGCTCCTGGCGTCGCTCACATTCTCCGTGTAAATGAATTAACTAGGGCTACCAAGGATTAATAAAAACAAGCATGAAAGGGAGACTCGAGCATATTTTGCTCTTAGGTAAAAACTTTTTAAAATCCAAATTTAGCTCCCTCACAAATGAATGGGGTCTTATACTTTAATTAATGTGTGATGAATATAATAGGACAATAATTTGGGGAATACAACAATGCACCGAAAAAATCTCTTCCGTGCAACTCATTCCTCAGAGTGGGAAACCAGAAATTTACCCAAAGTTAAAACTGATTTATTAATTTTCAACTGTGACCGAAACACTTTTCGAAAGAAAGGAACCGAGACATCCTTATCGCCATTTAAACAATGTGAGATATTTATCTATACGACATCGTGATAAAATATGCATAGGCCACACAGAATACTACGCATGCCATAATGGATAACAATATCATACTTCACACTCTATCGATACTTGCTACTTGGTACACTCGTAATACATTGATACGTTTCCTATCGGTATAAAATATCAAAATGTGTAACCTACTGTACAGATGTGACCAACTATAAATTATTAACACTCAGTAACTTACATGCAAAAAGTCAAAAGGCAGCTACAAGAGTCCGTTGGTACATAATATGGTTTTGGTAAACAAACAACGAGAAGAATGGAAAGGTTAAATTGAGCTTCTTACTTCCTCTTTTGACTGACTATATTAAATAATATTTACTTAAGCAGTATGGCCGTATGGCTTAGGGAAATAAAATATTAATTAATATAGCCTTAACGAGAAGAATAATAAAAGATTTCCCGACATATCTTAGCCGTGCTATAGACGTTACAGGGGATAAATACAGGGAGAAATTTACTTGAGTGGCCGGGGACACAAAATTAAAAGAGCACAGTAAAAAACATAACGTTTTCGGCATTGTACTTGACCTGCACAGGTTTTTAAGAGTACATTAATGTTTACTCTATCGCTTTACCTCTCAGCCCTTTTCATCTATAGGAACGTGACAAATTGAAGCCCCGGATTGCACACTCATTCCCGAAGACCAGATGGATTGCACGAGTTACTTCGATGCGAAATCTTGCAATCGGGAAAACCTTTCGAAAAGCGAAAGTCTGGAAGAAGCTGTTCGGGGAAGGTTATTTATCACCAGGAGAAAATATATAACGAGTAAATTAAACCCCTCCAAATTAGGCAAGCAGGAGCTGCTTAATTCTCACTTGAGGAATGTCAATAAGAGCGACGAGAATGAACGATTTTCTTTTTCTCCCATTGGAAGAAAAATAGACTGGGGCGGCGGCGGATGGCGGTCGAAGGAGCCGCTTCTCCCCCATTTAAACAGTGGGGTCACGTCCGTCAGAAGACGCAGACGGGGAAAGAGCAGACAATGAAGGCCCGAATGAACTCTTTCTCTCCTGTCCCCACTCCACCTCACTTATCCCATCTCTCCCCGGATTCCCAGGCGACGGTTAATTATTCAAAAATATCCGCAATTTCAGAGGGACTGCCATCTTTTCGACCTGGGAAAGGGAGTGGGCTAGACGAATCTCCTTCTGGTGAGCCCTGAAAGTGCGATAAAAGTTTTAAGGAGCTAACTTCTCCCTGATGCAAACATGTTTTTTATTTAATTAATGATTTTTCTCGCCTTATACAAACCAATGACTCAGAAAACTTTATGTGTACAAGCGGTTGCTTCACTTCTGTTAGCATGCTACCATTTTCACTTTCATAGCCTTGAACACCTGACCTTTCATAGTTTGACAGTTCCAGTCAGGTCGGGAACACGCAGATCTGGACTCTACAGAGGTCGTGGGTTCTAACACCGTTCAAGAAATTGATGCTGCGTTTGTTACTCAGGTGATGACGGTGAAATATCAATGAATTCTCTAGCTCTACTTTCGATTAAGCTGGTCTGAAAACGGAAACCTAATAGATATACTAATACTTGAAGTCCTGACGGTATCCCTAACTGCAGCGGATAATGAGTATCTCCCCGAAAAGGAAGCTTTTGAGGAAATAGTTGGAAAATGGCTAGTTCGGAGAGAACATTAAATTCTCGGAGCCGAGAGCTTTTCCTGCCAAGTTGGATGTGATGAAGTGGCACGAGGGCCTGGATGCGGCGGAAGGCTATACCTACTCTCCTGGCGCGTACGTTAGCCCTTGACTGCGTAAGGCTTTGGGGTGTTTATAGTCAAACGGAGTGTCGGTGAAAAAAACAGAAGCATTCACGGGCGTCGAGTAGTTCTCCATCTCAAGAAGACCTTGCAAAATTACTATTCATTTATTCAGATGCTTATTTAGAGGAATTTTCTTACCGGAACGATGGAGGATAAAACAAGCAAGCCAAGTAAACAATTGGAGGTATATAGTTTAAAAATCGATAAACTATATCGGCACACCAATTAAGGACTTGAAGGATAAAATATGTTCTTTTGAAGGCTCAAGAAGGGAAATTAATGAGAATTAACGTCCTAATACCTCATGGATTAAAATTTCTTCATTGCCGGAATTAATATTACATTAGAGAGGACAACATACAGCATACAAATACCATTCTATTAGCATTTCATAACATTTTTATGCTTTCACAAACGCACTGAAGACTGGTCTTTGACCAGGAGTTTTATGATCGAAAAGGAAAGATATCTCAGCATTCCTGTGACCATTAGAACGTAACTAGAACCTCAATTTACTACAACTTTTATTAACTACTCAATTTAATACAAAAAGAACCCGTAATTTCAAGTTTGAACGTATTTCAAGCATTCTTCGTACATAAAAAAATATGACTGTGTGTCTCCCGTCAAATGACAGTATATGAATTCGCGCAAGTGAGATCAAAGTGTCTTGAAAGCGACAACAATTTTAATTAGTCAATGGAGATGATTATTTTTGTATACAAATGTACTTAAATCAAGAGATGTGCAAAACAAAAAGTTATATTTATATGCGACGGTTTCTTAGGAAGAAAAATCAATTCCAAAAGCATTTCTGAGGAGGTAATATTTTGGTAAATATTTGCTTAAACGCTTCCTGAAGAATTGAGAAGCAAATATGTCAAACAGGGGATACGCAATCAAAAACTTAGTGTTCCTCTACTTTCCGCTGTCAATGTTGCCATAACGCGCACTCCAAACGAAATGGTGCGTGATCCCACCCGTGGGAATCAGGAAACAAACTACCGCAACATATCATATACCTTCCCAGTCAACATTGTGGATCTTCCCCACAGTATTATCTTCTCGCTCTGGCAAACAGAGCGTCAGTTTGATTACGGAGTTCATTCCCCCTTTCGACTTACGTGAATAAGGCTCGTGGGAGTGAGTAAATGGAAGTCGGAATAAAAACAGAACAGTGCCACGCAAGCTACTTTAGTGGATACTGATATCAGGCAAGCGGACATTCAGTGATTCTCGACATAAATTTTTTGCGTAACCATGTGTGTTATTTTACTAATAGGTACACCAAGAAATCATTAGCACCTGATATTCCGTTTCAAAAAGAGGCTAGAATATCTCAGCAATGGAACCCCAATTAAATTTTTCACTTTAGTAAATTACGCAGATTTTGGACAGAGGTAACAGAAGTGTTAATGAATTATGAAATTGGGAGTCCGCTACAATAGGAAAATAAAACTAAAACAATCAGATATTGGAATGAAATTGTAGAAAATAAATACATTCTATAGTACACGAAGATTTTCTAATATTTAAAATTTTTACCACTTAGGCACACTTGAATGAGAAGAAAAGATTTATCATTCAAATTATATTTCATTGTCTTTTCTCAAAATATATATAAACTTATGTTTTAATTTGCCACATAAAATCTGAGAGCCCATTACTAAGATTCATTCAAACTAAATATTCTTCGGATTGCTCTAATTACACAATCCGCGGGGAGTTTATTAAAGTTTATGGATCGAGATAAATTTTCCAAATCCTACTCCAAAATGAGATAAAAGAATATGTCTTTTTTCAAGTTTTCAAACATTTTGATACATCAAATAGATGAGGAGAAATTATAAAGGGCAGAGGCAAAGCGAAAAAATATTCTTTTAAGTTTTGTTCCTTCATTGGATTGGCAAGATTGAAAATTGTCCTCGCAGTCAAATCGCGAAAGCAAAGATGAAAAAGACCTTTGAAGCTACTCCTCCAAAGTTCGAGTAAGAAGTGAGACATTTTTGCTTGGCAAAATAAAATTTTTCACGTCGCACTGAGTTTCAAGATGCGACCCCATTCACTCCATCTTCGCTATCGCTTTCCTGACAGACCAAAAGTCCTCCACTCTGCTATTAATACATCGGCGTTGAACGTCACCATGGAAATCCTTTCACTTTTAATCTCGTGCTCAATCGAGCTCTGTCCTCTCATCACTCCATTCTCCATTAGCTCTCTTGCCTAGCCCCCCTCCCCTCATCTCTTCATCCACCAAACCTGCCTATCTCCTTCCCCTCTTGCGCACTGATGTCTCCATTACTTCTATCTTCCCTTATCGTCGTAAATTAAAACTTAATTCTCATTCACCCCTCGCACTGCCACTGAGAGAGTAGTTCGATTACTTTCCTTCCCCATATTCTGAATTTCTTCTCTATTTTTTTCCCTCGGCGAAATCTTTAAGCTGCTGCTCTTCTCCGCTCCAACGAAGGCATACTAGTTATAAACTCATGTCTTTGATAGATTGAAATCTCATCGTTAATTTTTAATATTACAAGTTATCCTGGAGAATTATTTTCCTCGGTATCTTATACAATAATTGTCAAGCATTCATCGCAATGTCTATGTAAAGAGTTTAATTGTTTTAACCTCAAACCTGTATACAAATCTACATAAAATAAGTCATAATAATACAGTAAGTTCAAGAAAATCAAATGAAAGAAAAGAAAACCTTAAAAAAACGCATTAGGTCAGAGTTTCCAAGAATTCAGAATTTCATAGTAAAATAATTTAATTTGGTAAAAATCAGTTGGAAAATATATATATATATATATATATATATATATATATATATATATATATATATATATATATATATAAACCAGCATGGATAGGTGATGGTAGAGTTAAACCCAGTATATATATAATATATAATTATAATATATATATACACCTGTATATCTCCCGGGAATCCAACCCGGGACCCACCGGTCAGTAGTCCAACGCTCTACCCCCAGGACTACCGCGACCCACATATAAATATATAAATATATATATATATATATATATATATATATATATATATTATATATATATATATATATAGTACGCATACCTACACAAACACCCTCAGTATTAAAATAAAGTCTCACGTATGTGAATAATAGTAGGCGACCGACAGCTAAGGTCATTTTCGCCATTAGGGAAGGATGGGAAAGGAGTAAGGGTAGGAAGACGCCCGGAGTCAGGATGACCCTGTTCTTAACAAAATTCGCCAAAGGGTCCGCAGTTTGACGTCCCATCTGTAAATATATAAATATATATATATATATATATAATATATATATAAATATAATATATATAATATACACATATATATATAAAATAAAGAACCATAAACACAGTAATCAATCAACCCGAAGGTCGGTTTAGTAGGTGATGGTAGAGTTCACTCAGTACTAAGCCCTATACGGCGAGTGAAATTCACAAATCAGGGTAGGGGCTAGTACCTTTCCCTGTGCCGGTTATGGTTTTCCAGGAAGATCTGGTACCCGAAAAATCACTTTAGCTTGGGTGGAGCTGCAAGTTCTCCGAGTGCCTCGCCCGGGAATCGAACCCGGGACCCTCCTGTCAGCAGTCCAACTCTCTACCCCTGGACTACCGCGACCCGCATTTATATATATATATACATACACACACACGTGGAAATAATTGACGGTTATAATTTCCTGGTTTTGAATTGAGTTATTTCAAATAAATCAGCTTAGGATTTCGCGTCAATGTGCAGTATACATTTAATTCAACACTTAGTAAAAGATTTACCAAATTTCTCAGCTTTACTATAATTAAATGGCGCAGTGACACACAGTGATTAATATATTTTTATGCTTAAGGAGTCCGATGAAGTGACCCTATTTTATATTGTTATAAAGCTTTTTTAACACTTATCCGTTCTGAAACACTCCATTATTATATTGCTTGCAAAGAGCCAACAGGAATCGTTTTCCTTGGAAAGAACTCCGCAGAATCAAGTGAACACTCTGTGAAAACGACTACGGTAGAAAGAAACTTACAGGTATAAGAACATATTTAACATAAGATTCTTCAGTTTCCAGGAAACCTAACGAGGTGAGAGGCAACACTGTTCCTTTGGTCCACTGCAACAAGCTTCGCCACCTACGTTTGTTGAAGGCGGTGAAATTAGCTAAATGCATGACCGCAATCCTACATTGAATTCCCACACCCTCCCCACTTACCTAAGTCAACACTTCCGTTAACGTCGTTTTTTTCTCCACCTCTCCTCGACCTGCAAGTTCCTTTAACAGCAGAAATAGATTTCCCTCGGTCCCAATTTCTCTCCGCTCCGTGTGGAAATCTCTCCCGGGATTAAGAAGGTGATACGTGTGGACTATCGAGTCGAACAATGCGGGCCGAGAGAGGATTAAAACCCTCAACCTATATATATTGGGCTCCGATCAAAAGAGCCAAAGCACTTTGCCCCGGGTCTTTCTCCCCGTATCACGCCTCTCTATCTTTTGACTCGTTCCCGTCTCGTTGGAATGGCTTCCTGACTCAGTAGACCCGGGAGCGGCACGCTCTGAACAAGAGGGAAATATCCAGAGGTATTTCCATAACTCAAAGGGGTTTTCCAAGACCGCGGCGTAAACGTTGGCGCTTCCAAACCGCTTCCTTGGAAGCACCGAAAACACACGGGTAAACCAGTTGGATTTCCGAGCTTTGAACTCCATATCCTCTTGCATCCCACACACATACACACACACCTCCACCCTAACCCCTTTGAGTCCCAACAGGTAGAGCGTGTCCTTTGGATCCTTTGTTCACGGAATTCCCTATTTCATTTGCGACACTGAATCCCACGCCGGGTTCTCTTTGAATGACTTAGCTCACCGTCTTTGGTTGATTCATGGAAGCGTGTACGATACGTGTTTCGCCGCGTCAATCCTCGGCGATTTCTGTAATTTATCAGAGATTCTGGGTTTCAATTTTCTTTTGATCAGATTCTCAGTGAAATACTAGCCGGTGAATTTTGAGAAAAAAATGGTGAAACTGAATTTTCTACGGTTGTTAATCCATTTATTTGGCCGGTCCATTGTACATAATATCCCAATTAACAAATATGGTGCACGTTCACAAGAAAACATCAGCGTGCATCGATTTGGTTTTCACTATTTTAAACAAAGTTTTTACATACTGCGCTTTGTTTGTTAATTTTATATTATTCACCAACGCGACAGAAGTTAACATAAAGGTGCAGATGAAAAAACTCGCATTACTTCTCAATATAAGTTCATCTCGACGAGAGGTATGTATTTAATTGATTAAAGATCGCCGCGTGAAAAATTGATTTTTATCAATTGTTACCATGAATACTATCGAACATTAAATATGCAAGATAGATTATTACAGCGTGGCCTGATTTTAAGTACAAATCCACAAAATAGCAACATAACCATTTTGTAAAGGACCGACATATTTAATGCCAATCGTAAGTATCATAAATGAAATTCCCCGCGCTAAATTCATCCGGAGTGAATATTTTTCACGATTAATTAAGTTATGAAGATGATGAGAAAATAAGTTTGGGAGTAAGGTTAAGGCCGTCATGCACTACCCTAAGAATCGTATTTCAACACCTGCGTCATTATGCAAACACACGAAATTTTCCTTGTTTCACCTCCTCAAGGAGGAGGCGTTAACGGGTTAGGAGGGGGGATAGGAAGTAGAGGGCGGGGCACTAATTGCACCCGGTCTCCACTTCCATCGCTCCCACCCCCGTATTCCTCATTCTTGAGGCTAGCGTGTCGTTTTACCTCGGCCTCTCATTTGGCCTCCCCAAAACCTTCCCCTTCCCTACAGACTACCGCCGCGATATATCCCCTCCCCGTCCTCTCCCTTTCCTTCCCTATATACCTTAATCGGTCCCCCGAAGTTGCGCTACGGGGAAGGGAATCGTTAACTTATGTGGTAATTTTACCAATTTATCATCCGAGCCTTAAAATGAACTGCGTGAATAGTACCGAAAAATCCACAAAAAATACCTCTTATCAAACGAATAAAATGACGCTAATCCTGTCGCTTCTATGGGAGGGGGGTGAATAGGAACTCCTTTAGGTCGAACAAATCTATCTAAGCATTAAATTATGGACCTCGGTATTCCTATGAAACCGAGGGCATCAGACATTGTAAATTTCGAACATTTTCGGAGAGAAGCGATAGATGAAAAACATAGCATAGTTGCTACGATAGTGCATTTCTTTGGTTTTTGTTTGCCACCAGTAAAGGTATAATGAAAGTCATAAAACTTGAATGCTTTGTCTCATAAGTTCTTGAATATTAAAGGTTTTCACTCAAACATGTACCATTTGTACATGCAGTAGAATTATAACAGCAACTCGAAACCTCAAGAATACTTCTAGAAAAACTGTACAACTATAGGTTTAGCTGCTACATAGTCCAATGGCATCACTATCCGGTGCGCCTCACCTGGTCGAGAGGAGTCCGCTACAGAAATAACGCTAAATGGTCCCAGTCCTTAGATCACTGCTTGAGTGGTATACTATATGAATCCCCACTCTAGGCTTTTTTGCCTATTGACGAAATTCAATGTTTCACCACTCAGTACTGCTATTACTTCTCCTAACTACTCAATAAAAAATGAGAGAACGCTGATCCTCTGTGGTGCATTTTGCAAGTGAAGCCGCCATGTTCACACAGTTGCAACGCCGTATTGTTTGATTCTGGCGTAGCGCTGCCAATTTCTGGCCACTATTCAAACTCATAGATATCACGGCAACAAACTAACAGGAGAGTGACATGATGTTTCGAATTTATAGCAGACTTTTAATGTTTTCATTTTACTCACCCTCGCATATTTTTTATCGGGCATGAGGGGAATGAAAGAGCAGTGATAAATGAAGGCGAGGTGGAAATGCTTTCTGATGTTTCCTTGTGGCGAAAACAGCATTTAGATCTACATTAATTTTTTTGTTGAGTGAGTCATATATGTGGGACAGAACTCGACCAAACCATGTCTCTGTGAGTGGCTTTTACTATTTTTAAAAATTAATATTTGAAAATTAGAAGCCAATTAATGGGATGCGTACACATCATTTATTCTAGATTTTTAGACTCACCATTATCAAAGAACCTACATTCCTGAAGGTGATAATGAATCACTAAATCAACCCGATTTCCATCATGATACGGAATACCTCTTTCCAAGTGTATAACAAATATCTCCTTGATTTCACCAAATAAATTGCAACGCACTTAAGTTATGCTGCGGCTTCATCTAGCCGTCTATTAATCGTGGGCTTGGGTAAAATTGGATTAATTTTTTTGCAGCATCACTTACGGTGAATTTTCTCCAGGTTACGACACATCACAATTAGAAGTGGTGACAGAATGTATAAATCCTTATTACGTTCAATGGGATCAGTTTGCTTGAAAATTTCAATGCTATAATGAGGATTTGTTAGGGGAATGTAATGGAAGGATCACGATTATGTGGCTAGATTCCTCTCAGGGCACAGACTGTAGGACGACTTCTATGTTCGGCAACCGTTGCTTCCTGATCTCAGAGTTACGCCCCTCGAGAACAAAGTCGCCTTGCACTGGGAAGGAGAGTCTTCCGTCAGGACGAGCACTGCTCCTTTTCCCCAACCACGCCTCGACATCTCCAGTGCTTTCCCATCCTCTCCAGCCACACGAAAAAGAAATAACCTTTCTCACCTCACCATTCCGCCTCTCCCGCCGATTTATTCTTATTATTCATTCCTGCTCAAGCGGCAGCCACCACGCCCTCACCCTAACGCCTCCCCCTCGCCTCACTCTATCTATCAGTCTCACTTTACCCTCATAACTCTTCCCTCGCAGCCACCATCTTTCCTCTGTCCTCTCTTAAGCACTAAACATCTTACTCCTGGTCTATCCATTCTCCTTTATCCCTTGCTCCACGATCCCTCCCCTCTATGTTCACGTCGACCCGTGACTCAATTGGATTATCCTCCAACTGCCTCCTACGTAACCTAGGTTTCTCCCTCCCCCATCCGCGGTCTTATCCTGCTCTCATTTATTTCCCCCTAAGACTCTTAACCGATAATCCCCGTTGGTTCATTGCATCCTTACCTGTCTTCATTCTCATTCCATACTCGGCAACACCTTCTCGGACAGAACTCGACCAACTTAACTGACCCACAAAAAGCATTATACCCATCTTTTGGTCTCTGCGCCCATCCATTGATCTACTACATTTTTCCACCGAACGGGTCCAGCAGGCATAGTTTTCTGGTCAAAATCGACTGATATCTACGGACGTAATTTGCCGCTGACGGTTAGTTCACTTATTACAAAGTGAACTAACGTCCGTACATTAATTACAAATTATGTCCGTAGATATCAGACGATTTTGACCAGAAAACTATAAACGAAATATGGCTCAAGTGGGAGATCATATCGTAGTAGTAGTTTTTAGGGGAGGCGACCGACAACTGAGGTCATTTGCGCCATAGGGGATGGACAGGAAAGGATGAAGGGTGGAGAGAAACCCGGCGTCGGCATTAGCCTACTCTTTACGAAAGGCGTCAAGGGGTCCACAGTTTAACGTCCCATCCGATGGACGGCGTACTCACTCAAAGTGCCCTCCAAAAAGCACCTCAAGCAGGGATCGAGATACCTCTGAAAAATATTCAACACCGCCGGGATGTGAACCCGCGCCCTCTGGGTGGGAAGCCAGTACCCAGTGGCCAGTAGCCAGTAGCCCAGTAGCCAGTGGGAAGCCCCCGCACCATCTCGATCCCCGAGATTAAATCAAAACCATTCAAAGTTTCGAAAACAGTCCATTAGGTTATGCCACGCTGAGCGATTAATTGATGTGATCTATTATGTATGAAAGAAGGACGAGTTTTGAAGGAAAGGGATTAATCAAGACCAGTGGCAAAATGATCTATTTGCATGGTTAAGGTGAGTGTTAAAGCGAATCACAAAATGATTAATTAGAAAAGTAATTTTTCATTCCCAAATATTTCCGGAGGTAAACCTTATGATTCAATGGTACTTTCTACGTTCATGGAGAAAGCTACTTTCAAAAATATACTAGATATCAAATGATTCGCTTTGCAGAAATGATTATCAACATCTAAAATAACAACAATGGTAATGGTATACTATGCTCCTCAAACAATAAAGTAATTTCAATAATATAGGGTGCCTCTATCGATTGAATAAATTTGTCCTGTTTCCTTGAGCTTATACAGCAGATAGTACAGACCATTTCAACACAATCGGGACGTTTTTAGCAGCAGATCAAAAACCCTATTTATGAGTAAAAAGCAAAGGCTTTCATATCTAACTTACCTCAGTGGTTACACATAGAAAAATTGAAAGAAGTTTTCGGGAAAGCTAAAAATAGCCGATTAGTCTGCTATTTGATATTTATTTGTGGCAGTGAAAATTAATAACGAGATGAAAGTTTCCATGAAATATAAAAGGAAAAGAAACAACGAGTTTACTGAGGCCGATGGGTATCGGCCTCAGTAAACTCCTTGTTTCGAACTTTCGTTGTTTTGTTTTGTAAGGGTTGCGAGGTATCGCAATGCTCTGAAGGTTGCTCCTCTTTCCTTTATCAAGGCGCACCTTATTTTCTACCCCAAACATCATCCCGAAACTCTAACCCAATGCGTGTGGAGCAAATACGGAGGGAAAATGATACACAAACGGTCTTGGTCCCTTTGAATCCTCCACTGTTTCCGTCCTCCCTCGTCTAGTAACCTCCCCGCCATGTCCTTGCCTCTGAGGGTTACTCCCTCCTCTTCCCCTCCCGAAGGCGCCACCTGTGAGATTAAGCGACGCAACTTGCAGTCTCCCGATTGGACAGCGGAGATGCGGGGAAGCCAAGTTAGGGGAGAATGGCCTCTAGAGTTTAGGTGTTGTGAGGAGAGGCCCTAGAGTGGGGGACCAGAGGAGAAGTAAGGGAACCTTTCTCATGAAGACACGCTTCCCTGACGTAGGAGGTAAGGAAAATACGAGTTCAAGGTTGTTCCCTCCGTAAATTAATTAGCACTGGGAGAACAAGCCCGATGTCTGGCCGAAAAGCCACGCGGCGTAGAGAATTCTTTCCTAAAAATATATGCCTGCAGAAACCAGAAAACAAACGCAATGCAACAAATACAGACACGAATTGACATATTTCTTGTGCAAGTTCATATATTTCAATGCTATTGAATTTTTCATTAAAAAAATTGTTCCTAGAATTATGCGAAGAGATGCTTGAGAAAGATTTTACTCATAGGTTTTGGGAAACGGTACGTTTTTTGTGAAAATGTTATTAACGCCTCCCATGCGTACATTTCACCGCTTTGAAAAGAAAACTTGGTTAAAAATTCAATTATCAACAAGTTCACCTACCCGAATAATCTCGTAATAATCGGATAAAATGATTTATAGTGCAACTGTGGAAGTAAATTGATAACATCATAATTCTGTTTTGGCAAATTCAACATTTGCGTACGCGTGCCATACCTATGCGATAATATGCGGACTTTTGATAAACACAATTTGAAAAATTAGGACGGAAATTATGCATATATCATTGAGAACCCAGATGTAAGGTTAATGTGCATTGGTTATATTTAGAGGTAACACATTGGCTGGGGATGAGAAAATTAGCGGTTTATCAACGCCTCCCCGGCAGATGTAAACTTATATACTTGAGTCATTTTGAACCCATCATTATTTAATGAGCTTAATATGATTTTTTTGCAACCACTGGAACGAGTTAGCTTTCTTAAGATTACACCTCTTAATGGATGATGCAATTCGCAGCCACGTCATTCACGACAGAAATACATGAATTAAGAGAGGAGAGAGAGAGAGAGAGAGAGAGGAGTAAGGCAGCAATTAAGGGTGAGATGTCATTAGAAACTTGTCAGGTATCCATTATTTCTCAGCAAAATCAGGTGAGGTTTCGGGTGTTAATTAAGGCATGCATGGCAAAAGGAAACTATGGGAGGGGAAAAAGGGGGGAAAATATATAGGAGAGACGAAAGAATACCCTGACGTAGTGTGAGGCGCAGATAAATTCAAAGGACACAAAATACCAATTGCCATATTATTTTGGCTGCATATTATAATACGCTCCTGGATTCTAGCAATATTTTTTTCACAACAAGAATTTCACGCAAATAAAACATAAAAGCTATTATGATAACCCAAATTCGTGTTGTATCATCAGCAATTTCTTTTCAGAAAAGAATAAAGTGGCAATTTATTTTATTAACTTGTCCTGTTTTGTGATATATGAATTTGTTTATATATATATATGTATATATAAATACTTGTATATATACTTGTATATACTTTGTGCTAGGTAACTATCTGCAAAAGAAAGCATCCGTAATTTTCGACAACATTCATGATCTACCTTCCTACCTAAATACCTCGATAATTCTAGATGTTAATCTGTATTTATTACATTTGCCCAGAAACACACTGGTGCTTTCGGCGAATTTATCGATTCTGAAGCCACTACAAATGCATTTGCTTTGTCAAAGAATAAGCCTATTTGATAAGCTTATCATTGAAAAACTCTACGTGTACTCGTGATTGAAATGCTACATACACGTAAAAAGTATCAACTCGAAAATATTATTGAAGATTCTGTGCATGTATTGCAAGAATGAATTCTCAACACCGACATAAAGCTGAGTTTTAACATGCAAAAAAGTAAACTAACTAAGTATTCACAGAGTAAAAAAATATCTAGCTATCAAAAGAGACGACGCATGGGCGTCAAGTTATTGCGACTGGATACTTCCAAGGAATAGGGAAATGATTTTTCCACGACGTAGTTGAAAATACTTCTTGGAAATAATGATTACGACCATTCATTTTCTTTACCTACCAGATATTGATAGTTGAATTTTTATATTTAAGCTAAATTTAGTTGCTCCAAAAATTTATTTTACTGGTTCTAATGACTAAGCCTACAATATACAACTAGAGAATATTAATCATTATTTTAAATTATACTGGCCCAATTTTTTCTATTACAATTCCCATCCCTCATTCAATTACACGTATACTCTTTATAATAATAATAGCAATAATAATGGAAATAATAACGGTAATAATAAAAGTAATAATATTAATATTAATAAAACATTTTTACCGCGAAGAGATCGACAGTAGATACTCCCTTCTTCCACCTAACGGAGGCGCATTTGGGTAAAAGGTTGGCGGTGGAATTGTGGTTTTAAATGTTTTTTCCAAAATTTCTCTCTGTTACTTTCAAACGCCCCGCCAATTTATCAGATCTTCTGACATACACCCATCCATTCCTTAAATCCCCGCCCCGTCACAAAACCACTCCCAGGCCCTGCAATAAACCTAGATGCAAATTATGTCCTGATTTCAAAACCTGAATCTCATCCCTCTTCCACCCGATCTTTAACTCCCTCCCACCTGTTCCCTACTCCTGATGTACCTTCAACAAGGTAGTTTACCTTCTGAAGTGCCAACGTTTCCCTGCCTTTTATATTGGACAGTGTACCACAACCCTTAATATTAGAATCAATAACCATCAAAGCTTCATGTATGAATTCTTCCCTGATTGGTATGCTCCCGATCCCCAAAGACGCCTCCGAACACAACACTCCTTTGATAAATGCTATAGAGTATCCATCTTAGCATCCCTCCCACCCTCTGAATTTCCACTGGAACTCAAAACAATAGAGCACGCGTTTATCTGGCTCCTGAATTCCTGGAATCGCCCAGGTATCAATATTAGACATTAATTATCCCTTTCTACACTTACGTTCATCCGCCCATCCGCCTTCCTCACCTTCCATATTATCCTCACCCTTCTAAAAATCCCCCACCTAACTCTTCCACTCCAAACTCTTCCCCGCGCATACCTTTCCCCACCTTCCCCTTCCATCCAGGGCTTCTGGGCCCTCCTTTTCTTCAGTTCTGTCCTTAGTCTTGAGAAATGTGGTGTAGACCACCGAAAATTCGATACCAAGTGGCTTTCTTTATATGTGTGATGTATGTATATATGTATAGACACATGTATATATAAATAAAGAAATAAATATATATATATATATATATATATATATATATATATAGAGAGAGAGAGAGAGAGAGAGAAAATATAGAAAATTAAAAGATAACAAATAAATAAGGTAACGTATTGAGACCAGCAGCATATACTAAATAAACCGTTATGATGTACATTAAAATATGAACCACACCGAACGATTAAATATTAGATTATTTTAATTCTATATGTGTGATGCCAGTCTGTGTCGATTTTTAACAGCTCATTAGATCCAGACTCTAATTTAAAAAGGAATATTCCTCATTTCTGAACCGATCATAACTCGTTCTGAACTCGTATTCGTCTGAAATTTATGGAACTTCATCACGAATTCTGATTATGTGACCACATTTGAAGTGGTCGTCTGCTCAACGAAACCGGGCGTGTAAAAAATAAGTCCAGTGGAACTTAAAAAGTTTTTATTTTGAAAAATTCGTGATTAAAAATTTTTAACTTAGTGAAAATCTGAAGAAATCGACCTTGTTACATATCTAGTGAAAATCCACGACGAAAGAGACAAATGAATGAATATTTACAATTACTGTCTCCTTGAAATAATACGTAAAATACTCGAATGGCTAAGGGTACCTTGCCAAAAGTAAGGGACATCGTAAAATGATGGAGCATATCGAAAAAGAATAACGTAATTTGAAACTATTAACTAAGCTAGAGTAATAATTCTTTTTAAAAAAGCGTCCACCATTACTATTGAAGATAATGTTTACTTAGGACAAACAAGAACTCATGGCAAATTCTCCACTCGAAATGGCCACATAACTTTTTTGCGAGTCAACGAAAAATTACGACCGCCCAGGCTTAATTACCCGCAAGAAATTTGGAGAAGAATTGCAAGGCGAAAGCCGAATAATATTCCCATAACTTCTTATAAAGTCAGCCGCCCATTACGTTACTTCCACAAAATCTCATTTCCATTCCAATTGTTTTGAAAGAGGGCGACGACGGCTATTTAACTCAGAGAGGTCCAATAGGCACCGTTCAGAGTAAACGATTTTCTCTATCTTCATGTGTCCTTTCGCGGGAGAAAAGGTGTTATTTCCTGCGTCAATTGACTCTTTATCGAATTTTTAATCTGATTTATCCTTCCGAATAAAAGCCGTTAAAACATTTTATCTTATGCTATGCCTTAAATATCCCAAAATTATCAAAGAAACTGCAAATTAGTCGCCACCATCCCTATTGTTTAGTTATTAAACGCTGGCGGTTTGATCCCTCGAAAAATTAAAGACTGCCTGCTGTGCTTAATTGTATTCCAAATAGCACGACCGCCACTAATGTTGGACAAAAAACAAACGCAGTAATTACACTTTGAGAATGTTGGAAAAGGTGAAAGGTAATGTGCGCCTGCGTCCCATTAAATATATCACATCTGCAACCCGCATGGTACGCGCGCTATTGCGGGTTGCGGTCGACACGGCGAAAGTCTAATTCACGTACAAGAACGTCCAAGAGCGAGAACTTCAGAATGGGGATGACAAATGACTCAAGTACAATTTATTGAACATACCTTACTACTACTACCCAAATCACTCAAATTCCAAATTTCAAATATGAGCTCACGGAAAAATAAAGTTGGAAACGTGGACATGATATGTGGGGTCAAGTTCTAAGGGAAATAAAACAGTTAACACTAAATATGACGGGGCCATTTGTTGTCGCTTCTGATGGTAGATTGAATTTCAATTACAAAAACTGGAAAAGTAATAGAACGGCAAAGCTACATTGGAACATATTTACTGTCACGATTATTCAAAACTAAACGTAACTATATATTACCTTTTCATTTATGAATCCGAGGCATTTAAATAATTTTCTCTTGGAATCGATCTACTTTTTCGCCTGAGCCATTAAATTTTCCGTCCCACTAGCGCGGAGGCTCTTCGTCGCATTCCAGCCAGAAGTGACTGACTTCCTGGCACTGATTCACATTTTATTCTGTGCCAGAAGATTTTTTTAAAGATCGCCCAATGTATATTTTGGACTGGTATGTATTTTTAACTCCGTTTTGAACAGAAGATCATTTGTAACAGTGGGATCAGTAATTACTTATGAAAACGAAGTAAGCCGGCAGAAGAGAGCCAAGCATTCTTTGGCATATCGTGAGTTACAATGGAATGCATATGATTTAGTCTGCCTGGAGTGGATATTGCTCTGAACAATTTTCGACGGAGTAAAAACAGACAAACATTGATACTAAGAGCCATTCAGTTAAAGGAATTAAAAGGAAGATCGAATCGATTTAAACGAAAAAATAAAGGACAGAAATGCAGTTCGGCAATTGTAATGCCGCCTAATTAACTAGAAAATATGTGCAGTAATTAAGATTTTTGATTTAATGATTTATATGAAAATCTTGATAGAAAATATCTCAAATTGGTGAGCATTAAATTAAGTCACAACATTCTAATTATAAGTTTAACACATATTTCTGTTCATCCCTATATATTTCAACGAAAAATATAGGATTGATGTCACAAAATTTATAAGATTAAAAACGAAGCTCTAGAGGCTCTATGATTCTTGCTAGTTAGGATTTCATTCTACCTGGCAATGTCTTATTCCAAGACCATAGATACTTTCTCATTAGAGATCTGATAATTAGTTTACTGAGTTTTTTGATCTGAGATATGATATTAACCGATCTGATGTTTGAGAGATATGGTATTAAGATACTTAGTTTTTTATCATCGGAAGCAAATAAACTCTTTTTACTTCTCAGCAATCTTTCCTATACCCTATTTCCTCCTTCAATTCGTCAAGCATTCTACCTCCTATCACGCTGTTGAAAATTCCCTTCCTATCTCCGTCTCTCTAAAATTTTAACTACTAACTCAACCTTCGAAATCATTCTACGTATTTTTGTTATGGATCCCATTCCTTTCGACACTAAAATTTTGGCCTCTCATCGACAGACCATATCATTTAAACTTCCGAACATCAATGAAAGCAATACTTTAGACAATAGCTGTGAAAAATCAACGGAGCGTTTCCCTCTCGGTTAATCTCAAAAGAGAGAACCTTCCTTTTTGTTCTTCGGGGCGATAAAGGGGGCAATCGGAAGCGAGGACAATCTTAAGTTGGTGAAATGATTTCTATTCGGCCAGTGTATCTTTCGAGAAGTGGAGAAGTCGAACCTGGAGGGGTTCGAGAGGAACTGTAAGACCTTCGAGTGAACAGACGATTGGCGTCCGACAATGGGGTCGGATCTTTGATAAATGCCTTCAACTTGAGGAATGCGAGAGCGGAGAAGGGAGAGAGAGGTTGAGCTTTTTCCAAAGAGGGTGAGAGGGAGGGAAACTTGAAAAGGATTGGGAGAGAGAAATGGCTCGAGGAGGAAGGGCTATAAAAGACGGATCGAACTGGTTTGCCATTGGTTTGGGAGAAGAGAAGCTCGGGAATTAAGGAAGGTGGGGAGAGTGTGCTTGTGTTGGAGGCTAGAGGCTAGGTCACACCCTGGGAAGACGACATCAAGTCTGGATTAAATGGTGGAAGAGGAGAGTGATACGGAAAGAGAAGTCCAGCTTCAAGGTCGCGGTTTGAGGTATGGCCATAAAAAAGATCCGAGAGTTGATGGAAGTGAGGAGAAATTGCACGGCTAAAAAGTTTTGGGAATGGGATATGAGGTGAATCGGAGGGGAAGGGGGAATGACAGGGGGTAAACGTCAAGTAGTTGGGAGGGAGCAAATGAGAAAAGGGAATGATTTTCAAGTTGAAAGGGAAAATTCGGCCTTTAGGGGAAAATAGATGGCGAAGATATAGGCGACGCCTCTCATAGAGTAGGAATGACTCGGTTATTAGGTATATCTTCATTATACCCGAAGAACCGGCTCATTGAGAGGGGTGTTGCGACACCATATACTCAGTGAGAAATTGTAAATAATTATAAGTTACATTTATGTAATGCTCACAGGTCGAAAGTCAAATCACAAATACAATCTTCCTCTTAAACATATTTTGGCGGTAAAATTTGATTTTCTAGAAGTATTAAGCATCGCTTTGGGGGAAACAATAACTCCGGCTTTTATGCTTTAAAAACTTTTAAATCTACTCCTTGATATTTTCCGAATTTCTGATCCTAGTTCATCATGTAAAATGTCTAATCCCCAATATATTTTCGTGAAATATTTCTACCCTTTAATTATGTCATACAACGGCGCGATAATGATTACAAACACTATGTGGTGTGAAATTAACTCATAAATGATGTAAATGCATAGAGTCACAAATAAAATGTTCATAAAGTTAAATGCCTACAAACGCTTTTATCAGGAGGAAACACACCATTATCTCTGGTTGTCAGAGAAATAAATGAAATCAACCAAAACAGTTACCTCGTAAATATTTGTTATTGAGTGTATAGTTAGGCGACTCAAGTCAAAAAACTCCAATTTTTCGATTTGAGCAATAAAATAGAGAAACCTATCCAACCGATTCTGACAAAAATAGGGGAAAACACATCATAATGAAAACAAAAAAAACAGGGTAATTAAGGTAAATGAAGGATGTAAGGAATTTCTATTAAAATATTTACGGGCAAAACACATTTAAATGGCTTCTGAAGCGGAGTGGAAATAATATACAAGCGTAAAATAACGGAAAATATCCATAAACGTACCATAGAAGTTTTTCATCAACAAATTATATGATTATGATTTTTAAAACCATCCTGAATTAATCAGAGTGAAGTCAACACAAGTTTTCTTTTTACCTGTCATTGAAAACAACGCTAATACTTGATGCTTGACTTGTCTTTTCTTAAATAAGTAACGCCTGGCACCACGAACTAAAAACGAAGTAACATACGTCATGAATAAGCCATGGATGGAGTATTGAAAGAGAAAAAAGGAAAGTAAATACTCGAGTAGGGTGTGGAATCGAAATGATATGGGCAAAGTAGAGGTAAGGGGAAAGAGGAAAACAAGACGCCCGACAAAGTTGGAGGAAAGGGATTTGAGGGGAGAAGTTGATGAAAATTCTCGACAGATTTAGGAGGGAGGAAAGTTTGGATGCATTTAGGATAACTTCCGATGGGCAGAGAACTTCCCTGAGGAGTGGCAGAGATTCGATGGGAAAACAGAGAGGATGGAGATGAAGGGCAAGTTGAAGGACAATGACAGGGGAGAATTTAAAGAAGCTCCTTTTAGATGCGTCGATGTATGGATCTACAAGGGATTTAAATTCATTGTTTCATTAAAAACGAATCAAAAGTAGCTATTTGAAAAGTCGCGTTTAACTTGAGGCGGAATAATACTCTTGCAGTCATTCACTTTTAGAAATTCGAAAAGAAGGACAGTTTTAGACACCCTACCTCTATATTCCTATCGAAGAAAACGTTCCATACACCGGCCAGTATTACTCGATTCCATAGCATAGAAAGTAAATTACGTTTTAAAATAAAATATATGTATGCACCTAAGGACAAGAAAACGTTTTATTATATACATTTGAAAGGCACATTATAAAAATATTTTTCTACATAGTCGCTATTCAAATTGAGTCATTTACTCCACGCTATTCAAATGGAGACAATATACTCCACATTATCCATATATAGATGCGGACCGTGCGTCTGACTTTTGCCATTTTTGTGCTTCATATAAGATGCATATTAGCTTAAATAAAATACCATATCTGCTAAAAAGTGCATACTTATGAATCGTCAAACTGAGAAGACGGACACAGTTTTCATATTATACGAGGATCGTCCAGAAAGTAACCTACGTTTCAAAATAAAACATATGTATGAATCTAGTGACAAGAAAAAGTTTTATTATATACTTTTGAAAGGCACATTCTCAAATTATTTTTCTACGTAATCGCTATTCAAATTGGGTCATTTATCATAATGCTGCTGCTTCAGATACAGCAATTTTAGAATATGTATACCGTTGCGAGTTTCATTAAGGCGTTTTTTTTCAACCTCTCTCTGTATTGCAATTTGTATTTTATATCACAGAACGTGTTGACTTTAGGCCACCCAAGTCTTTCAATGACATCAACGATGAGTTCTACAATATTAATAATTTAAACATAATACGTATAGAAATCAAGTTAAACGTATTTAAATTACTTTATACATGCCTACTTGGTTGAAAAAGCAAAGTTAATTCTTCCAAATCATCAGTTTTTGGGACTATCGCTGAACCTTAAACATTCATCATGGAACAATTAGTAGAAATTACGCTACAAGTTTTAATTTAGACTCATGGATTACACGATATTGGATACATGAAAAGACATCCATAAAATTGTAGAGAGACTCCATAAAAGAGTATCTGTATTCTACTTGGGTAATTTGCAATTAAAATTATTTTTTTGAAATTTAAGTTCTAAGTTGCAAAATATATACGTACCTATAATAGCAGCAAATAGTACATCATAACACACTGGGTTAAGTTTTACCTCATGAGAAAATTTCCATTTTTATTCATTTTCTTCGTATAGCGGATATTGTTGAAATCCGCTCCTGAAGGGAAAATAAATAAATAGAACGAAGCCGGGATGTAAACCTGAAGTAAAATTTAAAGAAGCATTCCTGAATATTAAGTTGCTCATATAATCATGAAATTCTCGTAAAACACCAAACTCGTAATTTCGCATCTTGTGAAATTCACCAGATTTCATAAACACTGACCAAAAAAATTAGGACTTTTTCGCTTTCAAAACAATCTTTGAACCAAGAGATGACAGTCATTTTGACTTCGAATATCAAGAACATTCCGAATTCTCATCCTGAATCCTCCATCTCTTTTACCTATCCTTCCTATCCATCTTCTCCGCTATCCATTTTCCCCTAGACAAGAAGCAATGAACTAGCCGCCGGTTGACGGGACGCAACCCAGCCTAGAGACGCCGACATTTGCAATTCCCGAGGAGTTGCGGGAGGAAGGAAGGAAGGAGTGGGACCTGGAACACTGGAGTGGATCCAGCGAGGGAGATGACTCTAGCCACTTCAGAGGGATTAATTTATGGAGCGCATTAATATTTTCCGCAAAGGCGAGGCGAAGTGGACGACAGGAATAAGAAAGGCGTGGAAGCAGTTTGAAAAGGGAGGGGAGAGAAGGGGGGTTTGAGAGAGGAGAGGGGAGTGGCAGAAGGGGGAGGCGGAGGCGGTGGAGCCCCCAAGTCCTCCCCCCCGCCTCCGCCGCTGCTGTGGCCGGGGTGTGGGCGCTGACCGGACAGATGAGCCGAGAAGGCCAGGGAGATCCACGGGTCGTAAACACAACGCTGTCGTTAAGACGCACCGTTTCGGTTCCCGCGGACAAAGTGGATTTCAAGATCGAGGCTATTTTCGTCTTCCGAAACCGTCCTGGGTGTCCGACGCATCTAAATACGGCTCGGACGCGGAATATATAAGAGGAAAATGCCTTCTCTCCAGAGGTATAGCGGCGTTTGAAATTTACGTCCATCGCCCATTTTTTAATAGATTTACAGTACGGTCATTTTTGTGAAGGTCTTACACCTTATGTTTATTTTGGTGAAGATGCAAAAACTATTTTCCCCCTTATTCGTAGCAAATTTTGTTCCTGATTTCCCTAATAATCAATCATCCTTTGTCATAAATGTAGAAACGATATGATGGGTAAATCTTGCATCTGCTTTCCGTCGCATGCCGGGTACGAGTTCTGGTGATGCCGATTGAAAGTCACAGTTTAACCCAGGCTACGAAACGTTTTTGATTATCACGCCATTTGAAGAACTGAAAGCGAGAAAGAAATAAAGTTTCCCAAATGATTTAAATACCTTTGTTTCACGTTCTTTATTGTTCTAGTGTGCCAGGAGATTTTGACGTAATGGTTTGGTAGCACAAATGGTTTCATTTGAAATAAAACCATTTGTGCTACCGACACTACCACGACATACAACAGAACGAGAAAAGTCCATATTTGAGCATGTAATTAAACCTAATTAATTTGGAAATTAATAATTTTCTGCGGCATAGCTTATACAAGATTTAATTATGTGAGCCTATATTTTGTCTAAGACTTTGTCATCTCATCAAAGCGTATCTTGGAATGGCATTTACTTTTCATTACCTATTGAAATGAAATTATTAACTTTGTAGAATTACAAAGTCAATAAATTCATGTCATTTCAATATGTTATGCAAATACCATAAAGTTACGCCGGAGACAACAAATTTTCATTACCTATTCGGAAAAGAACGGAAAATGCACAAAGAATTCCATGGAACGTGCTGAAGAATCTTTAAATGTAAACTTCGTTTCTCTGTCAGTTTTACGGATCTTCGAAAAGGGAAATCTTTTCTTGATTCACCCCCCGATAACTGGAAATTTATAGAATTCTGAGGATCCAACTTCTTCGATTCCGTCCGGATAGAATTTCAAAAACGCCAGAACCTAATAAAACGCTCGTTTGGGAAGGTTTGAAGCATTCCACTCGTCCTTAATGTCCCGTTCCCGCTCCCACCCCACATTTCTCCAAAGGAGATATAATTAATCCCCTTCGCGAAAACTAGTGGAGAAAAAGCTCTCCGAGTGATTCGCATTTGCGTAAGAGGCTAAACCGGGAAGGAGTTGGATTACACTCCTCCCATAATCATAAACATAGCTCCATACACGTATTGGTCCAATCACAAACATAAGAAAGATCAAATAAAGTAAATGCAGGCAAAAAAAACCCAAGCTAGTTAAAATTTATATGAAGTACCCTCTTTTCAAATAATAATAATATTGTTCTTAAGATATGTTTACTCTTTCAACTATGCAATCATTAAAAAAAATCCGAAGTTCTAACGTCAAAGCAATAAATAATTGAGTTATATTTTCTTCAAAGGCTAAACGTTTAGCACAAGAAGCGCTCATGAAATATGAAAAGCACTTAAACATCTCGAAAATCATCACGCCTTTTGAGAATCCAAAAACAGGTCACCTTCGACTGTTTTTCTGAAAAGGAAAGCAGTATTTCTTTGAAAGTAGGGTCAACGAGTTTCTCAATCCTTTAGTCGAATTTACGATGGGAGTTTCAAGGATTACAGCCGCGCCCACTCTTCTACCCTCTCCTCACCTCCCACCATTTTTCTCTCCCCTACCCACACTCTTCAGGTCCTTCCGGCGTTCGTGGAAATGCGCAGGAGCATCCGTATTATTTAGCCAATTTTTTATTTCGTCCCATACAAATGAAAGCTATTAATTAGAAGACAAAGTCTTTGAATCATTCATCAGGAGGATTTAGGAATATTTAACCACCCGTGTGCTTCCCTTCCTCTTCCTTTATAGCAGAGATGTGAAAATAAATACTATTAGCGCTATCCAAAATGAGACATAATGGCATCACCAGCACCATTATCTCACCCATTCGTCCTAATCCCCCCATCCTCCTGTTTTTGGACAGACTTCGATGTATTCAGTCTTAAGGGGGAAATCAACAAAGAACTTATCCAGATAGTAATTAGATCTAATCCTTAAAGATAAATAAATAGAATAATTACACAGCAAATAAATTGATACAATGTGCGTTTAGAAGAAGTAAAAATCTTTTATGGAGACGAGGATAGCATACGCTAAATTAAATAAAAATTAGTATTTCAATCTTAATATTAGGGTACTGCAATCTTCCATTTCATTCTATTTCATTAAATTCTCAATGCATTCCGTTAGACTCTCTCTATACTGTTAAATTCAATGATTGGATAAAATTTTTGTAAAACGAAATCGCCTTAAAAAGATTAAACAATGGCCAATCAAAATGGAATTGAGATCTTGACATACAGCGTCGCTCGTTTAAATGGTCTTATCCGGTCATCTCTCTACCCCACATCAACTTTCCAGTCCCACACTGTAATAATAATCCACTCTGGTCCCCAACCATTTTTCGTATTCTGAATAATTGCCAAAGTCACACTTTGATATCGATATTTGTGCCCGGGAAGCGGTAGGAAATAACGTTAATTTAGAAATTGGTTACTTCGTGATTATCGCGAGAACATTTGGATGATCACTTCGACACGCCACAAATCTCAGATCAATTGTCCTCTTTCTTTATTGATTCTACCTCAACCTTTATCGTAGTGCCGATTTGTTCACATGAACATACCTTTTTAAGGAAAAGATTCGTGCATTCAAGGTATTTCAACAACAAAAGGGAGGTTCTTTAAGTTCATTAATGAAAATTATCTTCTAATTATTTATAAAACACACCAATTTATATTTCTACGATGCATTGAATGCTCCTTTAGGATAAATACATACATTTGATGGATATTTTCCGGCGGACATGTTTTTTTTTCTCGTCCTCCATCAATGTCAAAATTTTGGGCGCCTTGCGCGGCTCGCTTGGTAGGCTGGACAAGTTACCCTAGCTTTTGCAACCCCTGAATTATTACCCAGCGTGGGCAGATCTCACCCGTTCCTCATGCCCACCCAAGTCGCCGGGACTCAAACCTCTTTCTCCTTACCGTCTTAACCGCGGACATTATTTGTCGGGATCTGAGGTTCATCTCAAGACTGCCTCCTTTCCTCTCTCTCATTCTCTCTTTTTCCAGTGAGACAAACAAACTAAATATTTCCTTCTCCGCAGGCGGCAAAGTTACTATATTTTCTTATTTCCCATCATTTCCTTCAGTCACTCTTTGAGGTAGAAATCTGCCGGGTACACGACCACCTCCTCCTTCCCTTTGCCAATTTGTAACTTTCCCCCGTTACCGCTCGCCCTCCCGAAGCGAACCCTCCCTCCTCTCGAATTAACCTCCTCCTTCCTAACCCAGCTCTTCCACCCCGCGTGCGTTGTCCCTCCGCCCACTTAATTCCCTTCCCCGCCTCAGCGAATGATCGGGATCAAAAGGGGAGGAAGAAGAGCGGGGTCGAGGGGAAGGAACTTAGGGGGAAGGGCGGCCGGGTTTCGGAGAAGTGAGGGATGGTTGGTTTGGGGATATCTGGAATGGGTTAAAAAGGTGTTCATTCCCCACCGGGGCCTGGGGTTGGACGGTGCCAGCGTCAATGGTCCGTCCCTCCGCGTCGCCATTGATGACTCAAGCCCAGCGGAGAGAAGTTTGTGAGGGGCGGGGGGGACAAGACTTAGGGAGGTAGGGACGAAAAATCACAAGCAAGGAGGTTGGTGAGGGGACGCAGAGAAAGTAGAGGAAATGGAAGGGAAAGGAATGGGAAGAGGAAGGCGAGCGGGGAAGAAGAAGTAGCTAGCGAAAGGAAAGGAGAAGACACGTAATAATCCCGAACGAGGAAGCATGCCTAATTTCGTGATGCACGTGACCGCATTAAGCGTCGCAGGAAGAAAAGCGATCCTCGCTCACATATCAGAATCCAGCTCAAGGGCATGCGGCAAGAACACGGGGACTCATAGGAGAAAATGAAAAAGGCTAATGAAATAATGCCGTTAATGATAATCCAAAGAAAAAATTAACTAAGTGTGTTGCTCAAATGGGGAAAATAGTCAAAGAGTCCGATCGGGTGATATCAAAAAAATAAAACGAAGTTCTATAAAAATATATGCCTAAGGTATTCATGGCCTTTCATTCCATACATATTTCTATATTTACGAGAATTATAGAGATTATATTTATATCGTACATCTTCAAGTGGCTGTAGAAGACTGCGGTGCATTGAGGGAAATTACTTTCTCCGATGGTCAATTTACTATTATTTGCGAAGACATATTAATATGTCTTGGTAAATATAAACGCTATTACACTCGAAAATTCCCTCTATTTCCTCATGCATCTGGCAACCCGCGATCCACCGAAAAACACGTGGAAAAGGGGTGACCCAACATCAATCATACAACATGACTACACATATAACGAGTATTAAACGGTTAGTAGCTATTCCTATGTCTACAGAAAGAGGAAAAGAAAAAACTCTAAAAGAGGGCGGGCACATATGCAACTCATATACTTATTACCGGTTGGTATTCTACGCATGTCGGACGGGCAATGCACAAATACAATATAATTCATATGCATTCACCTTCACCCCACCTGGCACAAGGGCGTGCGGTGGGGGGTTTTACACGCTAGGCTTGGAGAGAGTTTTGTGGGAATTTAATCTTGTGCACCCCTAATTTTGACCTGTGTTACTTTCTTATGTGCTCCCCCTTATATTGTTGCCGCAAATAGTGAGCGGGAAATACAAATGCTTGAATCTATCAGTTGGACAGTCTAACTCTCTAATTTTGTGGCAATTATACTTTGTAATCACTCCATATTCTTGATTATTCCCTTGACACAAATTTGGCTTGGCGTATAAAAGTTTAAAATAACATGATTTAACTAATATTTATTGTATGGCGTTAATGCTTTATTAAGATACATTTGGTATGATTTGCCATGAGATTTTATTAGAAATGTTGGATTCATTCGCCGGAAATAATTTTACTTATCTTAACAAGTTCATGTTTTTGTACTTTAGATCGTTGTGAAGATGCACAAAATAGTCCAACTCTTGAGGAGGTCAATTTTAAGAAAAAATTTACACGGTTGTAAATATTTCATAAAATATTTTTTGGATCAATTGGTTTCAACGTCAATGTAATGTTGTGAGTTGAACGGTAAGTTACGAGGTGAAAGGATATGACTGCGGATGCACTTCAGTAAGGCCAGAAGGAATATGAAGCACTCTGGATGGTTTATAAACGTTTTTCGAAATAAATGTTAGGAAATAGAGTTGATCAACTTTCTGAGACGCGCATTTAATTTTTCTTCGTGAATTTCAGCGTTACTAAATTAAGGGTAATTTCATGTACTACACATGCCCTCATCGGCGATTTTAACTTAAAAGCTATATAAGTCCGATGGCTTACATTCCAATCAAAATGTTAGACATGACGCACAAATGAACGTTATTCTTCGGTCCATTCATCCAGAAGGATGATTTTTCAAAACGTTTTGTTATATTTTTGGAGATACATCAGTGGTGAATGACAATTTGAGTGAAAGAATATGAAACGGACAGAGGTACAAGGAAAAGGATGAAGCGCTAACGACGGGAAATTGGCAGTTGACACAAAAATTGATGATGTTGGCTTGAAAGAACCTGCCGAGAGACCTGTATATAATATAAAATAGCATCAGGGAAGGAAATGAGATATGAGAAAAGAATAAGACACAGAAAACGAGGAGAAAATCGAAAAAAAGGTGAAATACAAGGGGAATGGAGTACAAGGTGGCTGGGATATTGTTAAGTCTCGTCGCTGAGGGTCATAAACCACTATTATTTACACGAAAAATATATCTTCTAACTGCGGGGTACACTTTAACCTAATGAGATTTTATTTAAAAATATCATCCCAATGCAGGAAGGTACACAGATATGTTTACGATAATAATGTTATTCAATTAATTTTAGATAAAAAATAAACAAGAATTTTGATCAAATAAGCGGTATGACAATGGCTACTTTTAATTAGAAAATCATCGAATCGAAACCTTTAAATTCCTCCAGATTTTTTCCACTACTAAAGGAAAAAAATGCTGCTTTTCATTTCTTTACAAAACGTCTACTCTCGATCCAATTAATGACCATTAAATACACGCCTGCTTATTTTAATTTCCATTGGGCTAAAAATCGAGGTCCTATTCAGAAACATCAATTTAATACATACGGAAGTAACCTATGTAACTTTATAACAATAAGCTTTTTTTACGTACATTGTATATCTCATTCAATTACAACATATTTCGAAGAACTGAAATAAACTCTCTATTAATATAAAGAAAAGATAAATTTTAGAATTACTTTATTATTTAATTATTTCAGGAGAGCGTAGTTTTGTAATGATGGTTAATCACAAAAGACTGTTACGGCTTAAAGGATTAATGAGATGGACACAAGGCGAAATGCGGTCGGGGAGAGTGGACGAATACGAGGGAGGAAATTAGCGCAGGACACAATTTGGAGAGGACCATATGTGCACGCATGGCATAAACTTTCGGAAATGGTACGTGCAAATGGCAACATCGGAGAGAAAGGAAAGCGCTATCTTCCAGGAAAACTGCTTCTTACGCCAAGAGGGAGAAGATATGGGATGAGCGCATGGCCCATTTATTCCGATTTGACCTTCTCCGCTGGTAGAGAGGTGTTTTATGGCGGGAAAGGCAAAGGAATAGAATCACGTTAGCGGGACAGAGAGATTATGACAGCGGGATATCAAGGCTTACCGTTAAAAATTATTTTTCGGCGGCCTTATCCTTCCAGCTTCCCTTTGTAATGAGTCTTTTAATTCCCTCTTTAGACTTACACCTCGGTTAAGCTCTTAAGGGCTTAAAACATACATAATTTAAAAAGAGATTGGTAAACATGCGCTCTAGATTTGCCTGGTGTGAATTACATGTGCGAATAAATATGTTTATCAAAGTGATTTTATGTTGTGGAGTGGTTAGCATTAGCAGCTAGCATTTTAATTAAGAGAGCATTTGATTATTTTCGATACGTATAAATTTTAATTAAAATGGATTTTGTTGTTTATGCATTCCGTGTAGTTTTGCCTGTTTCACTTAGGCCATTAAAAGCCATTATATTTATTGATTTTCATGAAGAAATGGGGCTCAGGAGGTGAATGCGTAGGAATTGACTTAAACTGTGGCGTTGCAATCGTTAAAGGACCATTCATGATTAAGAAAGATATCGTTGTCTCAAAAGTCATTGCTGGTTGCAGTAATCAGCAGCAATATAATATTGAGTGAAAGGAGGAGGCCGCAAGAAGGTCTGGGGGTTCTAAATGAATTATTTGATGAAGGATTTTTTTGCGTTTTTCCTTATGACTGAAAGGAAACGTAGTTAATGATATTTTGAGGAGAATAAAATTTATGATCCAAATTTAAGCTCCATAGGGGATTCACTAAGGGGATAGGAGAGCTTTTCAGGGAAGCGTAGATTTCTTCCCACGGGTTATTAAGAGCTCGTGAAGAAAATGGATTTCCCGTTTGTCATGGAATTTCCTTTAGTTATGAATTAATCGCGCACCAGTAATTCGTTTAATGGCTATGTTTATCTCCGCTTAAAACGTATTTAGTAACGTAAATGATGGAAATTAATGTATACATCTCGCGGCCATATAAAACGAAAAGAAAAAATACCAGAGGCATATACGACCGTTTTAGACCGGCAGTAGTGAGCGTCGACAAGACGGTATTTATTGATTTTAATTTGAATTCCGACGAAAGGTTAATTTGGCATCTAATGTAACGAATGGAAATTTGATTTAGTGCATAATGATTTTTTGAATTCATTAAAATGATGCGGATCATCTGTCAACTAGAAAATATGCCACTCTGTGATATTACAAACTTTTATTTTTTTTATAACAACGACTTCTCATTCATATGTACTGACTGTAGGAGAATTGAAATTACGGTATTGTGACATTTGCAAGTAAAATACTCTGTAATATTCAACACTTTTGTAAGGAATATTATACATTCTGTAAGTCACGGTTTTTTTCTTGTGATGCAAAAGGTAGACTATTCGTCTGCAATGATAAGCCGTTCGGTTATCCTTGGATTTGCCGGGTTTCAAAGGAGGAGGTATGGTAAAATAAATATTATATCATCAGCAAAAAGTGGCAAAAATGAATTGTTTAAACGTTAGATACCGTTTGTTATTAATTCTTGTATGAACTGATGACAATAGTGGACCTCTTTCGATCACCGGCTGTGGTTTCCAAAATGACTTCCATGTTGAGAGGTTATCGGGGCAGTATTTGAAGATATGCAGTTAGTACATAGAGTAATGATTTAATGTTTGCTTGATTAAATATTAACTATAGATACATTAAGTAGTTAATTACGTTTTGGGCATTACGTTAAACTTCACTGGCTTTTACTTCAATCAGGAAAACAAGGCGGCCAAGGTTAGCGTCGATGCTAATCTTTTCCGCAATGCCGTTAAAATGATGGCTGTTGGAAGCTTTAAAGAGTGAAGTTATGATGTTTCAAAATTTTTAAAGTCGTGCTTAATGCCAAAGGTATTTTTTTAGGACATAGGAAAGTGTACCTACCAGGGAGACCAACTAGTAGATGCATTGGTCGATTAGAATTTTCCTTGGCCTGGTAAGGGCGTCCGCAGCGTTTATACAGAGTTGGGAAAGTTGAAATAAATTATTATTCGGGAAATAACTTTTGAATTTACATTCATATATTGGTGAATATGAGTTTGTCAGTGATGAATGCTTAATATGTAAGTTTGCAAGAAATTTTTAAAATAAACGCAATGATTTTTAGAGTTCCAAGTTTCACAGTTATTTTAAATCTACCATTAAATCTAGTGGTTGAAACGTGCATGTGTAAAATAAAAAAAATATATTCCATCACAAGGCGCAATGCTGGCAAATTAATTAAGCAATGAATGATGTTGCGACATAAGGAATATGTATAGTACGGAGAAGGAAAAGAGCCACGGGAAGGTATTATGGTGCAAAATATAAATGCATTGAGCAGGTGGCTTAATTTGATTTCTCTGCCAAAAAGTCCAGAGGATTAAGGTAAGGCTTTAAAATTTTGGTTCAAAGGTTTAATACCACAGGCTCTTAAAAACAACAATAGGGGCTCATGAATATAATAGGTTATTATGTTGCAAAAAGGTACATCCATTTTGGTAAAATTATCTTTAAAGCTTACATAAACAGTACCCAATTCATGTCTATAAATTCTAAATGAGAAATAAAAACCAATTTTCCATGCAAACGGAGTATTTCCTACCCCTCTCCGACGCCGTGTCCAACACCGACGGTGGGAGGCAGAGGATCTGAATCCCATTGAAATCCCTCGTCTCCATATTCGACAGGAAATTAAATGGAAAGAGAGAAAATGAACAAGTGGACTGCAAGTGAAAGATGTGGCACGGGAGGAAAGAGGAGCGAGAGGAGGAGAGGGGCGAGAGGGGCAGGGAGGAAGGGACATGAGGGAGGAAAGGACCGGGGCGAAGGAGGGGACAGGAGGGGGGTCGACGGTAGTGGAAGTCGAGAGCGACGTCGACTGTTCTAAAACTGAATGGCTAAAATGAAAGAGGCTGTGAAACATCGGAGGGAGAAGAGTGAATGGCAGGGGAGAGAGCGCGTGTTGGGGCGAAGGATATGAGGAAGAAGGAGACCCTGTCGAGAGAGACGGAGGAGGGTTGATGAGACGACAGACGAGGATCAGAATAGAGCTAGGTAACACGGCTATAAATGTATACGAAGATTTTGCGCTTGTATTTTTTAATAACACACTCTATATTCTTCCCTTGATATTTACCAATCCTTAAGTCAAGCTCATGTGGATAGCATTAAATGAAAAATTAAATCCTTGCACTCTGAAAGGATTTCGTCACAAAACATCAACAAACACACCAAATTAAAGGGAAACGCGAATAATTTGAAACGTCCGGAAATCTTCATAACTCTAAGCGTTAGACGTAAACAGGAGTAAAGATATCGGTGAGTAAATTTCAGGTGTCGATATAGATCCGGGGCCCTGATCGTATCTGGTATCCAGTGCAGCCATTTTTACCAAATATCCATTATTAAAAATTCTCTTAAGAAGGACCACTATCCACAAACTACGAAAGATAGTTATTTAGATTTATGTCAGAAAATAGATGATAATTTCAGAGTAACAGTACGACTAAATTACATTTTAAAGAAATGGTTCGACGTTAATGCTACTTTTGAAAACAGAAACATAGAATGGAAAATCATGTGATGCTAGAATAAGATAATTGGGGTAGCAGAGGAGATTATATATTTAGTCAGTATTAATATTTTTAGCGTCGGCTAATAAAAACATTGAAATTTTTTTTTAATGGATTATATTGATAATTTGGTTCGCTTATTTTTACTGGATGGCCAAGAGAACCCAGGGTTCCTACGTCAACCGTCATCACAACATAGATATTTAACGTTTCCTCCCACATTCCCTCGGTGTGTTACTTCATCTCCTATTACAGTTTGTTTACGAAGAGGTTTTGCAGCTGTCGTAAGACGTAATTTTATGAACGAAAAACAGAATTCTGGGAATTGTAAATATCTAACACGGGTCAGACTGAAGTAT
Organism: Hetaerina americana; assembly: GCF_022747635.1. Lineage (NCBI taxonomy): Eukaryota > Metazoa > Arthropoda > Insecta > Odonata > Calopterygidae > Hetaerina > Hetaerina americana. Next base: position 50,864,728 of record NW_027286763.1, on the reverse strand, counting down.
CACTTTCTTTGAACGTTTATTGAGGTGGCCTAGAACTACCCAAAAACCTGATACCTCCCCTCAACCGCTTTGTTCCTGAATTAGCTTCGTATATGAATATATATATATATATATATATATACATAATCTATCTGCTCGCGAGACGGAACTTGAAGAGACGGGTAGGTAGTGGGAGGGTTTCGAGGAGGGAGTGAGAGGCGGGGAGGTGGGTGGTGTGCTAGCTCAGGGGGTTGCTAAGCGATGAGCTGTCCGCGAGAGTCGAAAGGGAGCGAGGGAACACAAGAAGCACGGGGGGGGGAAACAAAAGACGTGAAAGGAGGAGAATGGAGTTTCACGGACAGAAACTAGGAAATACCATAGACTTTTTACATGGACTTTATTTACGAAAGGTTAAGAATGACGTTCGATCTAACACCATATCTATGGGTCTCGGAAGTTAGCTCATAACTTTACAGTGACCTCGGATTGAGGAGTAACCCACCCAATTCATTTATAACCACAATTGAAACGTTTCTACTAAAATACGGGTGGAAAAATGAATCAGTTGTATTCGACAAGTAACCGGTAACCAAGGATCATAAGCATACATATTTCCAGTTTTTACGACTACAGTTTTTGTATTTTATTTTTTCATATTTTTTCAAACATTAGATATAATGCTGATATTGTATCCGATATAATACGAAAATACCAATTCGGGAGTTATACCCATCATATATTTGCTGACTGAATTTTACATCCATCTTTTCCAGCATCTAAGGCAATAACTACTCTTTTCGGATATTCAAATAAGCCTTTGCTAGTCTTATTTTCCTCTAAGCTATCACATTTAATGGTTATTTAATGGTGATTTGTTTGTTGAAATTAATTGTGACCCCTTTAGCAGAAAAATACTTCGAATTTCACTATCTGTTAATAATTCATAACAACCTACTCACGTGCAAAAGGGTTCCTGTACATCTTAATAACCATTTTGGTCTCCTCGGTTATAAAAATATAGTTACATTGGTTAGTTGTAACCACTGGCTACCAGTATGATCAATACATAAGCTGTAAATCCTGAACAAAGATGTTCACCCAGCAAATCCCAACAGTATGTAGAAATCACCGATCAGGTTAGGGGGACGGTACCTTTCTCTGTGCCGCTTACAGTTTCCCAGGAAAACCCGGTAGCCGAAAAATCACACAATTTGAGAAACCCGGAATCGAACCCGAGGACTCTGGTCTGTAGTCTCACTCCCTGCCTACTTGACTTCCAGGTCCCGGTAAGTTTATTTTATAGTTAAGTAAATGCTAATTAATTTGCATATGCAACAGAGTTTAATCCTATTTCAAATTATATTCAATTTTTGGAAGTTTAAGGTGGCCCAACACCATTAAAACTTATTTTTACTTACATATGTTCATTATAAGTTATAAAAATTACAAGTATACAAAATAATTTAAAATACATTAACTAAGAAACACACACATATCGAGCCCTAAAAAATCTTGATCCAAGTCCAAAACATGTTGAAGTGTAAGAGCTATTGTCCAAAATAACCATGCCAAATAATCACAGAAATTAACTCTACAAATTGAAAATAATAGTCGGAGTCTGTCTAAAAAATCAACGAAAACCGTGATAAAGTAGAAATTTATAGGACAAAAGAAGTTTATTGTGCTTACATTTCTAAACAAACCAAAAATTACGCCAAACATATCGCTGAGACATTGCTAAATACCTGAAATAGTATTCAAAACTCCCAGGATATCCGCGAGTATATGTATATTCATATTTTCAATTTTTAATTGCTTAAAATTACATAGCATATCCCACAAAATAGTTGATATTATTTATTCACCAACAACATATTTTGGATGCCGTTACATTTATTACAATCTATCAATTTATCACCGGTTTCCTAGAATTCTCCAGGTGATACAATAATATTATGAGCTATTTTAATATATCTCTTCGAAAAACCCCTATTACGACCCTCGCCAGGTCGAAAAATATGTAAACAAAGAGGAGTAAATATATGCGAAACAGAATTAGATGACGGTTTGACACTATGCCGTAGTGACTTGTTCAAAAGAAAATAAATTGTCATATTAAATGTCGCGGATAAGTATGAGAATGTTTCGGACCACGCAAATGATCCCTCATTGTTGAGCAGTAGGAAGAGGGACACTTAAAAAACGATAGAAGTCGGAGAAAGGATGCCTCTTACCGTTTGCTCATGCAAACTCTCCCTTGGAGGGATGAGGGAAGAAAGTTGTCTTTGAATACGTCCTAGCTGGTGACATCACCTTTATAGGCAATATATAAATAGTTCCATAATTTTTTTTCAACGACGTACAATGGGTGAACCTTGTGTAAACTTCAAAAATTAAATGCAACCTTACTCTCAAAGAAAAGAAAAAGTAACCGACTCATTCGTTACTTCCCAGATAAGACCATGAAGCAGTATAAGCGTAATCTTATAGCGTATACTATGTAGTGTACCAGTTAACATCACCCTTATAAGCACTGCTTAAAAGCTTAATAATGAGGAGCCAGCAAGCCTCTCTCGTGAATATGGGCGAAGGGAGAAGACGGAAGCGGGGGCGAACTAAGTGAATGGATGAATAGGGGCACAGAGTAAAAGGAACTATAGTGTGCGATTGGTTTTTTTTGGGGGGTTTACTCGAGTTTCTCGGCATTAAAATTCCTAACAGGGATGCGCCACATTCGACCGAGTCTCGAGGGTTCACATCGATGCGCAATTAAAGCACAGCTAGTAGTTGAGATTTTCTCCGTTGAATAAATCGTAGTATGCAAATCGTGTTTTAAAGCAAGCTGCACAATTAAGGCATGAAAGCAAACAGTGCAAACGTACGAGTGGGTAGAATTTGAAAGGAATCTCGATTAATCGGGAAGACCTAAAGTAGTATATTTCTCCAGCAGTGGAAGTAATGGCGATTCGCCGCCCGAAAGAGTACGCGAGCTTTTCTGCAACGATGCCGTCGCTAATACATTCAAGAAACTCACATCTTCCGCATATATCTTCGACGAATGAATTCTAAAATTAAAAACTGGAAAATTTAAGGGATGAATTTCAATAAATTAGAGTGAACGAACGAACCTCCTCCTACACGCTTGAAGATGTTCGCATGAGCGTTGTTGACCATGTGTGTACAATTTATTTTCAATATTAAAAGGAAAGGAAAAATGCAAAAAGAGGCCCTGAGAATGGTGGAGGAGAAGTAAAATTGTTGTCAGCAATACTAAGAGAGCTGACAGAGTGGATGAAAGAGATACTAATAATCAATAGCAGGCTGGAAGCTTCGGTAGAGGATATAATGTTGGGTAAAGTGGTAGCGGGGGAAAAATAATTGGCCTTTTGGACAGCAAGGAAGGAGGTAGGAAGTATGAGTAGTTGAAAAAGTTTTATTTTAACGCCGGATTTTGTCGTGATCAATGTAATCTTAAGCGGGACCTAGAAGTATAGTAGTGCTTAGTCCCAAAGATAAGAAAATATTATAGGCTTTCTAAGTTCATCAAAAACTTACTTCTGACAGGTAGGTTACTGGTAATTAAATTAGCATCGATTCGAACCTGACATTAGGGAAACGAGCAGTTAATACTTCTGAAAATTCGTTAAATCACAGCTATTAAACAAGGCCATGAAAATGTGAGGGAAGCAGTATCTCGCATAATACGTGAACTACGTATCATGTACGAGACACCGCGACCGATTGAAAATATTCAAAGAATGCAGTGGTTCCAGAATTGAAGATACAGAGAAAAGGAAAGAGTAATTTGGAAGATAAACACCCAGATTCTTGAAAATTGTTTCAAAAGAAAGGAAGACTTCATAATGAACGCGAAATGTGGACGAAAGGACGTGGAGGCTCGAAGAATCAGCGCTAAATAAAATATTTTCTAAACTGTACGATTTAAGTTCAAATATTTTTTCATGTCCATCTCGAAATAAGTAGGGCAGATTTTAGTGACAGCATTAAAAATACAGGCCGTCGAACAGATATTTCAAATATTTATTTTCCCCTTACACATTTCACTGGCATAAAATCGGGGATGAACATGCAAATATCATCGTACCCTTCAAATACTTCTTCTCCTTTTCCCTGGTTAATATCAAATCAACCCCTGCGCTATCCTGGTCGCTTATGGGTTACTGTTTAAATTTGCATTCCATGCTAGGAATATTTAGTCACATAAAAATATTTCACAAAAACAACTTAAAATTATACATAGTATTTGACCATAACAATAAAAGCGCGAGGCAAATTAATATTTATTTATTAATTCAGTTTGCTTTTCCAGTAATAGGTTGATTAAAAAATAAATGACTAAAAGGCTCTTCAAAAGTGCAAACGCATAAGAAGGTCACGCTCCAGGTATATCACATACATCAAGCATTCATTATAAGCCCTCGAAGAGATTTCCGGTGAAATCTTCTGGCTGGATGGAAACTGAGCTGTTTTAGTTCTCATGCACGTTTCGTGAATTGAGGAAGGAATCCACCAAAACCAAGATAACTATTAAGCGAAGTTCAAACTCGTTGCGAAAACCACACAGCCGTCTTGCTGGATAAAAGCGCCCTTAACGCTCAGTCCAAATAAGGTATAAATGCTCAGCTAGATAACACCGCCCGCCTCGCCTATAAACATAACCTCCTTCCCGGCACTAATTATGCCCTAGGTTTTAGGTCACAGTGCTCAGGAAGTACGACAAAATATTATGGGGTCACTGCACAAAGATAAAAAAAGACGTCTTGGGGCGTTGCCACACTGAACCCCACCGACACGGAGAAAATCGAGAACAGTTAGTGCTACCGATTCAAAGAGTATTTAGACTGAAATATTATCACGGTATGGGTCTTTACTCATAGATAAAAAGGGGTGAAAAGAATTAATCAGGTAACTTGTAGGAGAAAACTCTTTCTACATCGGCATGAAATAAGCAGGCATCATTCAAGTGACGAAAACAATAAATTCCATTAACAACTCTAGTATACAATTAATCAATATACTACTGAAATGATCGAGATGGAATTTTATTTAGGGAAGAATTATAATTATATTTTATAAGGTTTATATAATTGTGCCGGGTCCCAGGCTGAAAGTTGTTTGAATTAAATGGGTCACTCTTCAATAGTCACGGTCAAAAAACTGTGACATTATTTTATCCTTTCAACGTCTTTTGCGTTATAGGGGAAATATTTCGGACATTAATGTCCAAGCCGTTCGCTGCACTATACGACTTGTGGGTTTTCCTTTTCATATCTTCCAATTAGAGTATCAGTCAATGAACATATGTGAACTTTTAAATTAGACAACTTCACATGTGTTATCATATTTTTTTATCAAATAGCTGAAATAATTATGATTAGCATTAGTAGAATTTATGATTACTGTACACCCTATTTTTGTTTTGAAATCAACTGTAATGTCACTGCAGATGATAGGGTCCTAAAAGGTAAGACAACTATGTGAAGGGGAGGGTAGTTGCAATACTTAGCCTCAATATTCCTCTTCCATATCCGTGACCTAAGATAATTAGCCACCTATCCCTACTTGCAAGACTGGCTATAACCAAGAAGGGTAGGATAATGCTATTAATTTTCGTCATCCAGGTAAAATAGTTTAATTGATGAAGCAACCCCAAATCCATACCAGTTGGTGCATCCGACCAAACCGGTTCAATCGAGCTATACAGCACCAATGAATGTAGTTTTTTCCAAGCCGTGGCACAACTCATTTGCAATCGATCCCAATCATTTTTCCAAGTTATTCAAATTAGTCACAATCAATTCCCCGAGCAAAGCTTTCGCCTTTCCAAAAAGCAAATGATCCTTCCCACATCCTTTGGCAGGCGCATTCTCTCACCTAAAACCGCCTCTCGACGTGCGCCACTCGGGCCATTTCAAGGACCGGAATGCCTCCGCGACGAATGGCCAAAAAGCCCACTCTCCCCCGCAGTCCAACTCCCCTGGCCCGAACCCACCGTCCGCCGGGTTATTTGCGCCTCATTTACTCCCTCGGCTCATCACTCTTCCTCTCTTCTCCGGTCCCAATCTTCTTCTTCCCGTCCCGTCTCATCCCCCGACCCACCCGACCGACCCCGGCCGACTCCTTACCAATCTCATCTGCCTTTCCCAACCGTCTTTCCTTTGCACATCTCCTTCCCCTCACGCACCCAGATCTCCCAGTTACGGCTGCCTTTGAGGTGGGTGGCGGACATGAGTCCCTCCACCCACCCCCGAAGAAGTCCAAATTACATCGCTTCGTCGTTATGCCAGGAGAATACGAGGTGAATAAACTGCATTCAATGAAGATGCTTTATTCCATTGCTTCAGCGCATAAAACAAGCCTTCAGGTGCACAGAAATAATTTTCTGTTTTCTAAACTAGTGCAGACCTCCAAGAATTCCGTCTCTAAGAAATAGCATGAGTTTTCCACGCAAAAAGTAAATTAAACTAATATATTAAGGTATTATTTTGCTTCAAATGCATATTTAATGATTTTGAAAAACGCATCATTAGCTAAACCCAAAAGTACCTCTTACCAAGTAATGCCGGGGATCGAGATGGTGCGGGGGCTAACGTACTGGCTTCCCACCCTGAGGGCGCAGGTTTAAATCCCGGCAGTGTTGAATATTTTTCAGCGGTATCCCTACTTGAGGTGCTTTGTGGAGGGCACTTTGAGTGAGTACCCGCCGTCCGTCCGTCCGCCGGCCATCCGCCGTTCGTCGGATGGGACGTTAAACTGCGGACCCCTTGGCGCCTTTCGTAAAGAGTAGGCTAATGCCGACGCCGGGTTTCTCTCCGCCCTTCATTCTTTCCTGTCCATCCCTTATGGCGCAAATGACCTTAGCTGTCGGTCACCTCCCCTAAAAACTACTACTACCAAGTAATGCCTCGGGCTCACGTTGTCAGTGAATACATGGATATGATAGCATGAGGAGCGCAAATTACAATTACCTAGACCATGAATATGCCAAGTATATATGCGTAATGAACACACTCGGCTCTCCAGTTTCTTTCGCTCAAAGGCGATAAATCACCCATCCACAAACGACGAATACGTTGAACCACCTCCTGTGAAAAATCGCAGAAAATATGTCGGTTTCTTTGGAGAATAAATAAATTCTGCGTCATGGAACGAAGCTGCCGCCTATAAGACGTCCCGCCAATTGCCGCACGTGAGAAGACTTTTGTTTGCTCTCTCTAAATTACATATTCTTTCACGTCTCTGCGCCTCTCCCAACTTTCCGACGCCAACTCGTACGCGGTCTCCCCCTCCCCCCCTCTTCCCCTCGCCGTCCGTCCTTCCATCCATCGAGAGCCATTCGTTTCCTTCGGAAGGAAAGCACTCCGCCTCCTCATTTCCCCGAGCGCCCAGGGGACAAATAGTATGCTCAGAGACGACTCAAAAGCCAACAATAATTCACGCATGGCCATCCATTGAGGCAAACCCCTTTTTCCGGCGCGTTGGACTCCCTCCCACTCATTTAGACCCTGTCCGCCCTCTCCTCCTCCCACACCATTTACTTCGTCTTCCTCCCTCAAGCTCCATCAACTTCCCCCCCCCTTTCCCCCCTCTCTCTCTTTCTTCACCCCCTACCCCCTTCACCGAGCCCCATTCCTTGACCTCAACCGCATATCATTCACCGCCCACGCTTCCCTGTTCCCCAATTAAGGATGGAATTGGATCCTGTTACAGCGATAGGTAGGTATATGGGTGAGGTTATTACGGAATAATTGAACACACATGCACTAATTGATTGTGTATGGGCTGAGTGAGGTGCGGGCACCTGAATTATGAGACATCTTTAAAAGACCAGTCGAGAAGGAATCATTCCTGAACTTTCAAGTACCTCAACAAAGGTAACCGCATCCAAACGACAGGTGCACTCACACACAACCCTCGTTGCTTATTTATTTGGGTACTCGTTTCATTTAATTCTACTTTCTTTTTCAAATTCTGTTCGTTTTATCTCGTATTTAGTATGACGAAAATGTTCATTTGTTCTTTTTCGAAAACTCTTCTGAGCTCGAATTCTGGAGGATTATTGTTACGGCAATCAAAAAGATTAATTTAATGATTATAAATAAATTGCGAATTTCGATTCGCTAAAAGATTTAAGTGTGACTATGAATTCCAAGAATATTACGAGTGTTTCAACGAATACCTGAATACCTGCGTGGAAAAATATTTACTAATAATAATTTAATGTCAAAATCACCCAAGTGTAAGATTTGGAATATAATTCATGCATAATTTAATAAAGCCATGAAATTCTTTGAGTGAAAGGGCGAATGAGCTTTGGATTAAAATGATTTTTTTTAAGCTCCTCTAAAATCAAAGCGAAAATTTCCAAGGGTTCTAAAAAATAATTTCAAATAACCAAAATTTAATTTTTAATACTCCTATGATAAGTGTTTAACCATGCTATACATGCACAGTATTTGAGATTTTGTTTTAACCTTTCCTCGTTGTCAATGATATTTCTCTTCAATTTCTCCTGGAAAGATAAATTAATCTTTTCCGTTCATCCAAAGGATTTTTTACCTTAATACGGTTTGACTATTAAATTGCAGACATTCATACATGAATGCATGATTTTCATGGAATTACAAATATATCATCATGGCACTTTCTTGTTGTGCACAAGAAATATTTACCCAAGTTACAGGAACATATAAAAGTTAGGCAACAACCAAGAATATGAATTGTGTAAGATAATAAATTAAGAGCAATTTATATAGAATTCAGAGAAATATATTTGGGTATTTGGCTGTTTTAGGCAGAATCTTTCCGTGTCAGTCCGACGAAACGAAGAATGAAACTAACGAAGGGCAGCAGGATTGCTCGAGATTTCTACAATGCCAATATTTAACAATTTGAACAAAAAACACACATCATAATGAGTGGCTAAAATATTATGCACTCATATCGTTGCCTAATGTCATTACCGAGAAGCTTGTGTTTATAACGAACAATATTCCCAGCAGATTATTCCACATGTTTTCAAATAGTGAAGCACCAGCTTGGGGTCTTGATTTCACCACAGTTTTTTAGTCAACACGTTTTAAATGATTTAAGCCTGGATTATACACGTTAAACGAATATATATTAACAATAAGGTGGATAATATTAAGTAATCAGGCATTTAAAAAATGATTCCGATGCGAAAAACTTTAAATATATCCAGGCTGCATACCGGCAGGACTTCGATAATTACAGTTAACTGTCAATGATGGTAAAAGTTTATAAGATAATGCACAAGCCGGGGTGCAGTGATGACGTCCTTTGAAAGGGGTCAGTTATTATTTAGTGCCAAGGAAACCACTAAACAATTAGATTTTTAAATTCCCAATATTCATTTTAAGGTGATTTTTCCATTTAAAAGTCATTTTCATTCATTTCCTCTGTGTTTAATTAGCGTCATAGAATATAAACTGTTATATAGTAGACTCTTTTGCTTTTCGAGGATCTCTTCGAAAGAAAAAGAGTATAATCAATTTCATCACTGCCCGGAAGCATATAAAAATAATGGCAACTCAAAAATGGGAATAGAGGAAGAGATCACACAAAGTCTGAAGGAACCGTTCACATAAATGCGATTGGGAAAAATAGGTGCAATTTGAATCTTTCATCTGTATAACTCAAAGCGATCACTTTCCCTTTTTTGCTCAACTCATCAAGTTCCTAGGATAATAATTGATAGTAAAATTTACCGAGAAGACTGGGACTCGGTGTAGTTAAAATAACTGCTTTCAATAAAATATTTTCACAAAAACTTTTAAAAAATTACCTAGCCCATTTATGGTTTTGGTCTATTATTGCCATTATCAGGATCTTAGTATTCCTGCCATATTTTGGAGAAAATAACCTTGAGGACAGGATAAATTAATACTTTAGGGTATGTGAGAGCATTAATTGCTCTTAAAACCTATTCATCAGTTAGTTGTATTCAGGTTAGGTTCCTGACACGATAATACAGGAAAGAAGAGCATGCATTTCTCAGTTCTAGCGCTAAAACATTCATAGACAGCCAAACAATTTTTTCCGAAATATTATCTTTACAATTTCAAATAGTTCTAATGAACAAATGAGTAAAACAGTCGACTATGTATTCAGAGATGTCTCGCTAGGGGTGCGGTTGGCCCCATAATCCATAATTGGTGTCAGTGGTTTTAGTCCAAATAAAATAAAGAAAAGCTCTTTGCGGAGTAAATTTTCCAGATAAATGTAATGAATGTGACCGTGCGTTTAAATTTCCCGTTTAGCGGGCAGCTGGAGTGGAGATCAGCTTCATAATGAATGCAAACAGGTATGCAGTCTGACGGATTATCACGCAGGAGATACAATAATCAAGAAAAGGTGCGGAATGTCAAGAGCCTGCGAGTTGAAAAGGCTGGGTAAGGAAAATGTTAAGCGCGATAAAGGGAAGGATCGTGTGCGATTAAGACATAGGGCTGAGGGGAAAGGGTTACTGGAGCGGATTTCTGGGAAAACGAAATTGATAAGTCAAGGAGAAGTGGGCGGAAAAGGGAAAGCACCGTATTTTCGAGAAATAAGTCTTCTCTCTGAATACAATCATCTAAATCATTGTCAACACACCAGCTTTATAGTGCATTCAACATATTCATGCTATTTTACATTCTCCCTGAAAATTAATCACTTTAGAACTTAACCATCTTACATAGGTGACATCCTGAACTGGCTTCTAAAACATACGACTTTAACTTAGTATTGCCCAACCACTTTCAGATTAAATGAGTCTCTAAAGTAGGTTAAAAAAATATAAGACACACATTACAATATGCGAGAGAGTGATAATCAGAATTTAAGGCGGTTCTCGGATAGTAGACTTAAAGAAGAATCAATAACTCGTAGCGGCAAAAGGTAAGTGATATTGTGCTTTAAAGGAATGTGAAATACGGCTCCTCACGTGATGGCATGTGGATTAGTTTCAGTAAATTGACAAAGAACGGATTTCAATTTCACAATCGTGGAACGACGGAGCAACGGCTCCCTTTAGAAATTCGACTACAGAGTCAATTTTTGTTTGCCTTTTCGAAGGATGTCTTTTCCGGAACCGTGTGGTTTATTGGAGTCGAAATGCCATCGACGTAATTTGTAAAAGGAAACTACCTTTGGCGGAGATGGGCTTGCCTGCCATTATCTTCCACTTTTTCCGACTCCCCTTCCTCTTCCAATACAAGGACAAGGTTCTTATGAGTTAAACACGACCTTACGAAATAGGACAGTTTGAAGGGCACTGGGATGGGCGCGTGTCTAAAAATAATGACTACGAAACGTGACTCTGTGGAGCATTGGATTGAATTAAATAAAAGGCTTATTTTTCTTTGAAAACTAAGCTTCAAATCTGTTGAAATATAAGATTTATCCCATTTCGAAAACAATTGAGGACCAATTATAAAATCAATCTTGATAATGACGACTTTTTATATTATAGTTGTATTTGGGAGACAATTCAATACCCGGTAATTGAAAGTTTGTTTTCGAGCGTCTTATTCGTTTTCCGCGGCCGTAGTCACTCAATATATATTAAAAATAAAAGGAAACGTGAAGATTTGGGAATTAGTGACAGTCGTGATGAGTACTTAGGTACTACCCTAGGCAAAATCAACGAAGTGTTTCCATTGTGTCCCAGCTTCGAAGGATCTGCCTGCCGTGTGGTCTATTGAGCAAGCATAGGAGAAGGAAACCAAAAATTGGGGAAAAATTAAACACGCCTGATATGTTTCCATTCGAAACTTCAGACTTGCATGGCATAACAGACGCATAAAAATTATACATAAATAAATTCAATGAAATAAAAAATTTAACTATGGCTTAATCAATGGAACCACCATAAGCATATTTCTGCTTTAAAGCTAAATTGACTTGATTATGAAATAGCTGAAGATATAACAAAAATATTCAGGCGAGCACATTCAATTTTGAAAATAAATGTTTTATTTGCTTTGGATTACATTCCGTTTTCAATTGGAAGGAGGCGGATAATTAAAAATAGGATGTAATACAGAGAATAATGGAGTTAATTTTACTATTCATTGACATTTTTAAAGCGATGAAAAGATACACAGCAGAACAGGAAACATTATCTTTACCTCATTGCATTTTATAGGCCTGATCGTCTGAAGAACAAGATTTTTTTGAAACGGATCTTCCGATAAAACACCATGGTTTCAAAAACAACTCTTTCAACTTGTACCAATGCCGAAAAAAATACGACTGCATATTGGAATGCTATTAAGATGAGGACAATACTATTTTGAAAATGGCCTCGACTCGTAAAATTAAAGCTTTTACTGCAAAAATGAAACACGGAGACGCAAAAATAGTGGTTTTCGTAGTTTTAAATGAGGATTAAAATATCCAAACTATCAAAAACAAATTATCTGAGACGCTATCTCGGACTCTTGACCTAGCATTTAGGCTCTAACAAACCCTAACCCAAAATCCAAATATCCTCCTTTAAGTGCCATGTTTAAAATCTGGATAGATGTTTCGGCCGAGTTTAATTCCTTGACTCGAGTATCACTTGAATCCTCTTGGGAGGATTTGAAGGGATTTAATAGCGCCGGAAACATTTCTCTTATTGGCTCGGCGCGCCATGCATGCCCGAGATTAGGCACTGAAGAGCCGGGGTGAAAATGCCGGGGGTAGCAATGAGCGAGAGAAACAAGAGATGGAACACTCCAGAAGTGAAATAACCGGTGGTCAGGAGAGGTGACGAGGATGTACGAGAAAAAAGGAAACAAGACGAAACGACTAGATAAAAAAGAGGAGAACAGAAAGCGGAAAATTACAGTGAGCCAAGGACAAGATTGGAATTTCGAGTGCTTCGCTGAAGATCCCACGCCAATAGAATTAAGCCTTAGGGAGTTAAAATTTGACCCGCTACGAGTTCAATGCTCTCCCCAGGTAATGCTCCCAAATTGCTCTAAAGAGGAACTGTCGTAAAGAGAAGCGTTTAAGGGTGTTGTGTAGGTACTACTCGGAGAGGGAGAATTTTGCACGCTCGATTTCATGGCGGGAGGGGAGGGGTCCAACTTGGGGAAATGCAATAAGTTACCTCAGTCGAACAGGCTCTGGAGTGAAAGTCAATCATTTCATGACACAATTGACAGGCAGCTTCTTTGCAAATAGAAACATTTTAGCAACATTAAAAAAACAGAAATACTTGCTTTTATCATATGCGTAATGGCACAGTTATTTAATTTCATTTATTCGATATGCAGTTTCTAATTTATAATTTGGTTGATTTAAATGTTTTAAATTTGACTGATTAATTGATCAGTGGTAACTCGCGACGAGTAAACACTGGAATCTTAATTAAAAACTTCGTCAGAAAAAGAATGGAAGTTCATCTTATGACTTCTATTTGTCGAAGGTCTGTGGAAGAAAAGGATTCTACGCTGAAATGGGCTCCGACGATATAATTTATAATTACAGCTTTTCACGAAGCAGTACCGTCCAATTAGACGTTAGAAAGGTTTCTCGACGAAGAACGTAATGAGGCGGATTTGGAACCAGAAGTTCTTCCTCCACTGCTGTGACGCCTATGGAGGAAGAAAGAAGTCGGTGGGGAGGGAGAACGTAGGAGAAAATTTTGGAGGGCAGGGCCATGAGGAGGAACGCCTGATTCATTACTCGAGGAATGGGAACGTTTGAGAGACGCGGCATGGTACGGGGAGGAGAGTTGGGCGGGGACGAAGCACGAGGGATTTGGCGCGGAGCTGGAGGGAAGAGGATACGGTGGGAGGAGAGCAGATGGGAAGGGGGAGGGAGGGAGGAGGAATGCGTCGTCGTATGGCCCCTTGCGATGTGCAAAACGCGGAAGAGTTGAAGCATTAGGCGAATTGTTGGACGAGCACATGCATGGGGGAGGGAAGAGCAGGAAAGAGGACAACAATAGGGATACTGAGAAAAAAGATACCTGGAACTGAACTGGAGGAGAAACATGAAGGTGAACAAATAAGGCCAATGAAATATTTCATACGTGTATACTCGCACAAAGGGTACTGATAATCACATTTTAATGACGTTATTTCATCAATGAAGATACATCGTCAGCTATGAAAGTAATGCCTATGATTTTATTGTGATGCGACTATTCATGGCAGCGCGATGAAACCTTCCGGGAAATGTAGTGGAGGGGGGTCTGCTCTTCCAACGCAGCCGGTAGTTAGTTTGCTCGGAGCAGTCCGAGCGGAAAGACGTGCCTCCGCGTGAAGTGTGTTTTTTGTCTTTGTAACACGGCAAAGACGCGGTCAAGCTCCACCGTGTCAATGCTCCCAGCCACATGTCCTTCATCGTTACCAACTTCCTGGCCCAGGGCACTAGTGGTGGTGGTTCTGAGCCCTCTTACAGTCCCGACTTGGCTCTGTGTGGATTTTTTGTAGCCTGAATTGAAGAGAGAGCCGAAAGGAAAGCATTGGGAGACCGTAGAAAACATCCAAACGCATGTTAAAACGTTCCTGAGAGACATTCTCGTCGAGGAGTTTCAGAGTGCCTTCCAGACGTGGTAGACACGTCTTCGCAAGTGCACTGATGCAGGGGGAGAGCATTTTGAAGAATTTGTAGTAAGTACGATCAACAAATAAGTACGCTGTGAGTACGTAGTAAGTACGATCAACAAATCTATTTTTCCCAGAGAATGCTCATTACTTTTATAGAGGACCCTGTACTTTCAATCTGCCAATAAATAAAATGAGATATGTTATACCGTAAAATATATTTTATACGTTCAGTTTAATTAGAATTTTATCACGACAATATATAATTTACTCATAGACATGAGCTGGAAATTTCACTGAATGACTGGTACGCTATTACGCGTTCGCAACCGAGGCGAATTCCTTTAAAAATATTTTGATACGGAAAATGTTAAGCCACTCCGTATTCCATAGTCAAAATTCCAAGATGAAAAATGTCGTGCATAGTAGGTAAATCTAATATAATTATAACAAATTCCAGCGGAGAGAGGCTATTCAGGATACGGCAGTTCATCTGGCATTTTGAACATCGAATGCGCTAATCTCCGCGGTTAAGAATATGAAACAACTCTAAAAATACTCTAACAAAAAAGAGACAGGGAATACACGTAGAGGAAGTCATACTGAACAAAGGCGGATTAGGAACTTCCCTTTTCAAAGTTTTCAAACCCAGTGACTGTGACTATAATAATAGTAAAACATTTTTTCCTGTTGGAGATGAACTTTTTTAAATTAAGAGATTTCCCATCAAGAAAGGTTACATATATATACTGAAGAATTATAATGCCACTTAGTTGCAAAAATCATAAAATCAAGCATGCAGTACGGAGCATAAAATGAAGTATGGAGTATCATTTATTAATAAATCTCTTCAGTTGCTCTTTGAAGTGAATATGGTGATAGTGTTGAAATTCTCTTCTGGACACCTTTTCCTTTCACAGACATTTAAACCGATCCCCGTATATCAAGGAGAAGGGTGTTGTGGAGGGATTCAATTTAAACCAATTGGGGTACCCATTGAATGAGTATTATCCCATCGCAATTAATATCCCCTCTTCGAACAGATGGATGAAAGCAAATGTCTCAGTCAGTTTAAACGAGATTATAAATGGCGCTAACATGAACTCCCTCCACACTGCTGGCGATATGAGTGGACACTTGCGTCCTTTCACCCACAAAGTTGACGAGACGTGACGGGACGCCTGGAGATGTTATATATAAACCTTGGAAAGGTCGGCATAGGGCAGGCTGGTATAAGGGGAAAGGGAAAGAGGAGGTAAGAGGAAGAGGGAAAGAGGAGAAAGTAGGGGAAACCGAAGGAGGATGAAGAATTGGTTTGTACGATCGTATCTAAGTACCCACTCCTGCGTTTGAGAGTCTTCTCGACCCGGCTGCGAGGACCACGAGAACAAGAGGAGGGCGAACGGTTGAGGGAAGTTGGGAGAATAGCAATGACGGAGAGGAAGAGTGTGGACCGATGTGAATGGAGGGTGGAGGGGAGAGAAGTGGAGATAAGAAGACGGGAGTTGAGGAAGGCGCAACTCGAGACGAGGGCGGATTCGGAGGGCGAAGGTTCGGAAGACGGATGGGCGGAGGCGGAAGAGAGGCCAACGAGGGTGGGTGGGGGACAAAGGGGCGTGAGGGGGGCAATGGAACGGAACGGCCACGGCGTCCAGGGGATAGAAAGCGCATTGGGACTTCACATGAGAGGGAAATTGATATGCCAAGGCCATTTCGGAAAGGATGGTGGGGAAAGCGAATCTTTTCCGGGATGGGCGGTGTAAAGATAGGGAAGATGAGCATGTAATCGGCGACTTCTTTGGCTCCAGAGAATACCTAGTTGCTTGATATTTACGTAACGGCGCAGTCCTTTTGGATTGGTTTTACTTTGTACATCTATCTCAATTATTTAAAGAGATCAATTGAGATCCCAGGGATACATTTTATTAGTATCTAGCAGCATCGAAGTCACAGTGAGACTTGAATGGCTTTCTGGTAACCCTGATGTAACTCGAGGGAGAAGAATCAGAGATAAACGAATAATTTCTTAAATATGATTTATTGCGCAAATATGATTTGCAATTCTATTTTCCCTGACTATATCACATTACCCTTCTCTGATTGATTTAATCGCTACACATGCTTTTAAACAGTTTAAAATTGTTTAGTTATAAAATTACCATAACGCTAAGCGTATGAATCCGCTTGATTCTTTAATTAAAACCTATTAAATCACACGCAAGTTGAAAGAAGGACAAATTATTTTACTGGATCTTAAAAACTTCTATGATATAAAAGGAACCATGTCTGTGATACTATATGATATATATGTATATATATATATATATATATATATATATATAATTAAAAGATCATTGCAATATATACATTTCACTTATTTTTGAGCAATAAGACGAATAATGAACTTTTTGCTGGAAAATATTACCCTTAATTCCACGTCATTGCTTTTATATTTTTAAAAATATATAATTTTAACATATAATGGACCGTGTAAATCAATAGTAGTTTTCAACCGCTCCAAATCTCTTATTTAATATCAAGGCAAGACTGTTATCGGGAAATGTTTCGCAAGAGCGATTGACTAATGACAGCAGAAGTGTGAATAAAATTCCAGGAAGCATCTTTAGATGGGGCGAACACACCCTTCGTGACGGGCACTTCAAGAATCTGCTGACTCATCATTCAAGAATGGCAAACGACAGCTGATGTCATTTAGGAACTAGACGAATATAACGTGAGTGAGACGCCGTCTATTGTGCCATTCTAGCGAAAACATCTCGAAAAGCTAGCCAAAAGGTGCTGTCATGATAAAGGAGAGATAGCGCGGAGGAAAGCAGAGCCTCAAGTCCAATACCAATCCATTCATGGGACTCAAAGAGAGTGTAGAAAGGATTAGGGAAGTAAACTTCACATTGGCTAACGTCAACAGAGGACAGGTTACCCTATTCTCTGGCATAGCTGACCGAAAGTGTCATAGAAGATTCCCCGGACGTACAGTCGACAAGAGCTAAATAATGAAATCATATTGGAAATGAGAATGCAGTTTATTGGGCAGCACAGATTAAATACATTTGAGATCAAATCGAACTGAGGAATACTTGCAGAAATATGCCTAAGGAAGTCACAACAATTAAGAGAGAGAACCTTGAAACAGGACGAACGAATAACTGCGAATACAATGTTTCTTCAAAGAAATGTTGCATATTTCTTGCTATTTAAAGACATTTTTTACAATCACAAATTCGAGTTAATATTTGCATTTATGATAATACAAAAACGCGGTAAAAATGGACATTTGATTCACATCCTGCTAGTTTCGACAAGAAAAAGAGAAAAAAGAACACGAGTATTTTTCACTTTGTGTAAAACAAATTTCAATAAATAACAAGGGAGATATACTGTACGTGTACTTAGAATTATGCAAGGGCAAAGAGAGAATGTCATAAAAAGACAAATACATTTCCATGGATAAATAAGCGTATCTGCACGTAATTCTTACTGGGGCACGCGCGGTGTTTTATCCATTGATAGTTCAAGGGGTTCCTCTGTTTTGCCAATGTGTGGAAGGGAGAATATTTAAAATTATTTATCGAAAACCCCATGCAAAAAACATGTGGCCTAGGTGTATATCATTAAAAAATACATATTTCGAATTTTTTTAAAATGTACTTGACGCGACGTCAACGTCCCTTTTCTTCGATCTGCATTAGTATTAATTTAATTATAAAATGTCCCACCGTATTCCAATAGGTAGGTCGCATAAATGCGTAATACTATTATTTAATACAAGCTATCCCGCTTATTACAAGGTTCCATTCTGTTGAGCATGAAAAGCACGGGAATTGTGGGGAATATCACCTTAGTGCTAGGCATAGGAAACCAGTGAATTCTGAAACTTTGATGGGGACAGAAGGTCGAGCGATCCAAGGCTCCATTGGAGCATTTCAATAACCATAAAATGAGCCCACTTAAAGTTGGAGGGTCAGATACAACATCGTGACTCTTCCTTTCGCCTTTGTTCTACGGACTTAAAGGATCGATGTTTCTTGGTCGGGGTTGACAGACATCTTAAACAGTAGCTAGAATGGAATACTCCAGTGTATCAGCGATGTGCTCGAACTTACGAGTGCGTCTAACAAAGAAAACATTTATAAAGTAATTCCTTCAACTACCAACGTGGATTCATTTCAAACATCAAGAAAGAAACCTGTCTCCGAAAAAGGTATAACTTACGCACATGATTTCATTTGAGAGTGAATTTAATATAACGATATAGCACAGCACTGAAAAAATAAATTAGCTAATGAATTGAACTACTAATTCATTTAAAGTGTTTAGAACTTAGATGTACGGAATTGGATGTAATTGACTAATATTAAGTGAAGGTCACTTCGACGTAATGACCATGTTATCAGGATGTAGTGCTAAATATTTTGTGTTTATACGTAATGACAGTCAAACCACACAAACGTCTGAACTGATTATCGGACTCTATGCTTTGGCGTTTGGACGCGAAATCATAAGAAGGTTATAAATATCCAGATAAATGAAATTCGTAGTATCAGAAGACTCCCCTTAATTTTGATTAGAGGTGATCCTCGAAGCTTGGCCCACAAATAAGTGGTGCATGACCTGTGTTATGCCATTAGGGTTAATAGGAAACAGATAACGGGAAAGATTCAGTCGCCCACACTTCGTTTTTAAAGAGCATCGTGAGTTCAGGACCACGGTTATTCCACAAGAGAGATGATGCTTGACAAGGACTTTGGTCACCTACCCTCGGATGGTCTTCAAACGCCCACATCGGGAAATTCATGCTCAGCCCTCACCCAGCACATGTTTCACCCTATCGACAAACCCTCGCTCGACACTTCTTCGACTCGTCCTACACTTTATATATACTCCGCCTCTTCCACTCTCGCACCGCCGAGCGCCGTGAGCGGCAATGCGGTGAGGACGCCGAGCAGAGACCGCAAAAACCGCGCCGCTGTACACAGGGGAGCCTTTCCCCTCCTCCCCGCTGTTAAAGTTTCGCGCTACCGGTACCCTTCCCGCTCAACAGCCCCCGCGAGCTAAACAGTTTGTCGTCGAATCGGGGGAAGAGTCGGGCTGAGTTTTTGTCCCTCTGTTGAAGGAGGCTCCCGAAAGCGACGCCACCAAGTTTAAGCGTCTTGAGTGTGTGGGGACTAATTAGCAGCCTCTTGAGCGACGATGTTACTCGACTGGTGCCAAATTTGAGGGAAAATTTACTGCATTAAACCGTTCAGTCCCTTCTCAGGCCGTAGTGCCTTGGTTTTTTTTATTTTGCCCTAAATCATCGGAGGCAATGGAAATACTGGCGCCGAATCATATTCCAAATGGCATTGACGCTGACGAATTGCAAAGTGGAAGGTATTGTTCCTTAAGGAAGGATGCTGCTATGGATTTTCACGTAGTAACTGCATTAAAAACTCTTCATTATATTAAATGAAGTCCCTGCGCTCAAATCATCAGTTCATCCATTCATTTATCAATATACATTCAAAATCAAAGGGTGCAAATCCTTTTCTCGTCCAATTTTAAATGTGTCATTTGAATAATACAAATAGCTTAATTTGTTTCAATTGAATATCCTTCTGATAACTTCAGTCACCTCTTAAATCCTACGGTGCGATACCTATTTACCCTCGTGTTAATTTTATTTTCCTAATTTAAAATGATCTTAACTTGAGTTTATTATGGCTAAATTTTTACACCTAAAATTAAATATTTTTACACATCATCGGTAGATCAAGACAAAACACAAGTTTTGCCTTCATTAACCAATGATTACATATTGTCCCCAATTTATATATTTTTGCATATGCACAAAAAATAATATTTCAAACAAATAGCATTATTCATTTCGCCAATGCTTGCTTTACATTATCATGTATCTCATCTTAGTAACTGATCATGTCACACCTTTGATCGATATGGGGGCTTAACAGTGCTTTGAGCTCATCTACGTTTTTACAACATCGATCAGTCCAATGCACGTACTATCTAATTACTTATTCTCGTGTACGATAAAACCCCATGATTTCAATGCAACAGAACACGTTGCTAAATTGACTGTATCTAAGACTCATACGCATTCATTATTTCTGAATGGTGCTCTCGCATTATTCACAAGCGACAAAATACACTGACTTAAGTTGTCTTTATTTCATTTAATGTGGCTTTTCAGATGTATTATTTTTCTAAGGTCAGTCATATCATTCTGGTGGACTCATAGTTTCACTAGAATAAGTAACACGCGCTAACATTCATTTAATCTTCCATATAATCTCCTTAAACCTCCTCCTGGAATTATCTTCTGGAAACTTACACCTCAATTCTCGCTTCCCTCTGTTTAGCATGCTGTGTCACCGCCAGGACCAACTCTTTTCCTTGAATTCTCCCTTATTGCTTTTTCTCCTTCCTTTGTTCTCTAAGTCTACGACCACCTCCAGCTTCCTTCACCTTTTGTTTAACTTCCGATGAGATTAAAGCTAGCGGGAGGTGGAACGGCGATTTTTATCTTCCAGACCTTAAGAATTCAGTAGGTTTCATGAAGCGGTAGGTTGCCTTTCTTTGCTTCCGTATAAACCATTCTTCTAATCATGCTTTTTGAGAGTCTCTTCCTCTTTGATCTCCACCTAAGATGCTCTTAGTGGGAGTTATGTTTGGAGAGGGGATATCTGGAGATGACCATTCTCTCTCTCTCGGATGCACACTATTCTCTGCAAGGACGTAGCGTAACTGAGGAGTGAAGCAATACGTCGGCGCCTTCAGAATTACATAAATTGACATCTATTCAAAACCTAGAAATCAAAATACATGTCCTACTATTGTTTTGCCCAAATTCATATAGAGACGGTGCAGCAGGAAGCAATGGCACATTTGAAAACGACGCGATGCTTTTTACCTTAAATTTTAGCGTAACAACAAGTTCTCAAGGTGGAGAGAAAGGGAAGATGGCAGCATTTGATTTATTGCTCTGACTAATAACTATCGAAATTGCTACAGAATGAACCTCCTAAATCAAAATCTTATGTATTTTAAGGTGTTAATTGCAATAGATTATTTCAAAGAAACTTTGGGAGATGCCGCAGCAGCAACTTTCAACGGAGCCATTAGCTAATGCGCATTACAGCGCAACAATTTCAAAGTCCAAACATTGTAAATTATTGAATTGGAATGGATTATAATGAACGGAATGGCATTTAAATATTTGTTTATTGTTTTGAATTGATGCAGTTTTATTATTATTGCAACATGTACTTCCCCTTTCGACTTCACTGTGGACATTTAACATGCTAAATTTCAGTGAGTAAAATAGTGAGTCAATAATAAAGTACGATACCGTATTGGTAAAAAGTGTGTTGATGGATATTGGTATTAATCTATCTGTTAAACATTTATCAGGTAACAAAACTTACTAGCAGCTGCGCCAATTTACAAACTCGTCCTCATTAAATTTTTTACACCGATGCGTTAAAATGAAATAGAGACATTACTATATTTGAATACGCCACATGAAGAGAGAGCGAAAGCGCAATAAACCTACGAGGTAACCTGAAATAAACTATAACATGGCGAAAGAATTGAATATGTTTGTCCATAGTGATGCATAAAATATAATTGACTTAAGACACCATGGGGATATATAAATTACATATTGGATGAGAGGAAGGAAAATAAAGGGAAGATAAAAGAAGATCAAAGGCATAGAAATTGAAAAGGAAACAAATCAGAAATGGTTTGGGGAAAAACCACTTAATTATGCAAAATAAATAGGATTATCAAAGAGGGTCAAACATTAACAGTCAAAATCATTCGGATTGAATAATAAATAAGGCATTGATACAAGATTTATTTCCATCTGAGTCTATTCATTAGAAAATTAAGTCTTAGTGGCATATGTTTACTTCATGAATTAACTCACAAGCCATGCTTTAACACTAATGCGGTTATTTTTAAGACAAACACCATCGCATGTATCTCATACTACGAATCCGGTGTATTGACTCTTCCCAGTTTGTTTTATTCCTCGAGCCACTTGGATATCAGGATCCTCGTTCTGAACCACCCGGAACCACCTTAACATTAAACGTAACTATTTGAATGAAGGAACAGGCAGCACGCAATCTTTTTAACGAGATCTTTCTCCACTTCCTTCCCGGCTCGCAAACCAAAAACAAAACGAAAGGGAAAGCGGAGCGACGTTCTAAAAAAGGAGAAATGGAAAAGAAAAACAAGAGAGAGAGAGAGAGAGAGGGAACTTAAACTTCGAACGCGTAGCAAATAAATTACGACGTCATTTCACTTTCTCTTTGGGGAGCTCTTTAACGGTTCGCTGAATTAATTCTTGGGGGATCGGGGCACCGGGCATGGCACGAGCCGGTGGAGAGATTTTTCCCGGCACGCAAAGCGACGACAGCACCCCGGCCGAGGGAAGAGAGGTTCCAGTAGAGTCTTACGGAACTCTCGCGCTCGGACACACGAGTGCTGTGTAATTTGTTCTCATCATCCGTCAATTAACTCCCTTCCCTCCCCCAAAAGATAGACCCGATTATCCCGGGGCTGGTGCACTCTGCACACCATGCGGCAGAGTTGGCGTTTTTCATTACATGGGCTCCCGGGACTAGCAACCGCATTAATCAATCAAGATGGGAGAGCAGACAGAAGCATACCAATAGCGGCCTTGGGAAATAGTCGGGCGTATTTTATTCTCCCACCAATATTCGTGAATACTCTGCTTGGCCATATAAAATCGTCACGCTATCATCTCCTTCGACGAAAACTCCTACTCCTTATTAATCAATTTCCTACATATATAATTCAATTATTTAAAAGAACGCCTTGTTTATAGCTCGTTGCCAGATGGGTAAGGGAGTAGATTAACTCCAAATCAATCGCAATGAAAGAGGTCGTTAATACGGGTGAATTAGTTAAGTTATCAATATTTCTTTGGCAAACAGTTGAGTGCCGTAATATCTTCGTTGAAATGCTTGAATGAGCTCACGACAGGATTACAAATTTTCTGGTTAAAATATTTGCTTACTCGCGGCGCTTCTTTTATCTTTCCGAGCGATTTCGGATGACAATTCACATTCGAGAAGATGATCTTTTGATTGAAATTTTCCCATTTCAATTTAAAATACAGCGACGTGACACGGAGGATAAGTGAAAGGGTACCAATAAAACTAAAAAAAAACTCCGTGTTATCTGCTATTCATTTTCAGTGACAATTCTGATAGGAACTTTTCAACTACAGCATTTTTGGCGTTGTATTTCTCTTTAACAATTATGCAAAAAAATGAAAAAAAAATTTTAACTTTCACTGTAGAACCAAACATTTGACGACCCTGAACGCATTTAAAAAAGTATTTGTCATCTTTATTCTATGATATCAAGTTAGTTATTAACAGGCATAGGAGACGTTTAAATGTGAGATATTGACAAACTCAGGAAAAGTATCGACCTTTGACATAAGTAATATACTATATCTAACAGGAGTGAAGCGACGAATAGTATGATAAGTATACTGAAAAAATAAGCTGAGCTCTTTTTGAAACTTGCAGTATGGAAAATAAATACAGCATCTGCTCAAACATTTATCATAACCTGTACTCTACACCACACCTAACCGAAATAGAGCTACCAAAGGTGAATGCCTGTGTTCTTTATGTCCTCAATTTTCTCCTGGTGTTCCGAAAGAAAATAAGAATATTCAATGGTACAGATGACGGCATCATACTGTTCGAGATATTATCTGTTAACTATGGGATAATCACAGCTTCGTAGGCAGAAAAATATATTCTTCCCATTAATATACTAAGATTAACTGAAAAAAACGTTTGTCTCGTCTTCCAGGCGAAATAAAAATCTGGTGATGACTCTTTTGACGAAATTTGACCCTTGAATAAGCTCTTAACTCACAAAGAAAATTCCTGCATAAATTCTGTAGTTCTTCAATAACGCCTTTCTTGCAGCTAATTTCCAAAGGAGTTGGGAATAAAGGAAACTCCGAATCAAATGCAATAAAAGAAGATGTAGAATTTACTACAATGGAATTACGGATTGGGCAATTTGTATACAGGGGATGCATGGGGAGAGGCTTTTTTCATTTTAACAGACAGCTCAATTCATCGTTGACCACCGTGACTAGTTTTTGCGATCTATAGGTCGCCGCACTGCTGATCAAACGACTCTTTCAACAAGCTTCACTGGATTTTCTTCGCTTGAATGTTAATTGCTAACTGCTCAATGAGCCGACGGGTCTATGCTCACCGTTCTTTTTACCACATGCTGACCTCGGAAAATCCGCCAAAGCGACTTTTTTACACCACTCTCTCACTAGGTGCTCGCGTCACGCAATTTCGACCTGAAAGCACTTTTTAAATCCCATTTTCACACACTACATCATCAATTATCCACGAGCCATTGTGGAATTGTAAATGGCATATCGGGTATAAAATGAGTTCCTTGAGGGAAAGGTGGAGCAGACAAAAAGGACGAGGATGACTTGTTTAGAAAGGGCAATGATTACGTTCTGATGGCAGCGTATAACATGTGTTGTCGGCGAAGGTTTAAGGAAGTGAATTCTTAACCGATGAGAACGACAATGGCAAACTTGAATGATAGTGAAAAAATGGAAAGGATTTTTATTTGTCGACTTGCACTACGGTGAAGGTGTAACTTCCGCAGATAAAGGTGGACGTCGTTTTTTTTTTTTTGAGTATTAATAATGCTTAACCTGCACCTGATGACATTGATGCAATCGTCATTGATATATTTTGCATACATGAGAAACTTTGTCAAAAATCATGTCAGAATTCATACAACAAATCACCTATGATTTATAGAGCAAAATAAATCCCTCGCATTAAATTTAGATATACTATTCTGAAACTAACGACTATTCTTCTCACATGATTTCATCCAAAAGGAAATTTACCACTGCTAAAATTTTTTTATTCATTTTCCGACTTAGGTTTTTTAACACGTCTATAAATATGTTTACAAAATCCGAGGTCTAACTATCATTCGAGTGATTCAAAAAGACCTCTGCGAGAAACAACATTTAAAAGGTAATTTCGTTAGTCTTTCGATGAAAAGAGAACAACCAGGAAATACAAAAATATAATATAGGATTGGACGAGCATAATTATTTCAACCGAATGGCGCAGCGCCAACATTGACTCATTTAGATGGAGAAAAACACTAAACTGGAATTTTAATAAAACGAAGGAAGAGCTGGTGACTAAAACATATCTTGCAACCTCGGTGCCATGATGTGAAATAAATTTTTTACGTCCGTTGAGTAAACTGTCCGTCGATTACGCCCTTCCTTATTGAATTTTATGGTAATGCATGCACCGTTTTACAAAGTACATCTTGCACGAGCATTCAGAGTTCATGATAA
The DNA here is from genome assembly GCF_022747635.1 of Hetaerina americana. Classification (NCBI taxonomy): domain Eukaryota; kingdom Metazoa; phylum Arthropoda; class Insecta; order Odonata; family Calopterygidae; genus Hetaerina; species Hetaerina americana. The sequence goes on along the minus strand of NW_027286763.1, from coordinate 50,838,754 downwards.
ACGCTTAGTGAATCATTTTCAAGAAGTGTACTACGGACAAGACTGTCCGTAGTACAAGTGACTGACAAGTGACTGACAAGTTAACTGTCAAAGCCAACGTAAATGAAATTTATTATGCATTTCTTAATATTACCTTTAAAGGCGGATTAAAGTATGTATAAATAAATAATTTATATATATATATATAATAAATTGGACAGCAACAAACAATATAGAAACACATAAGAAGAACACTCATACATTATTTCTTGATCATTTCGACGGAATTCTGCTCCGTCTTCATCGGAAGATAGAGAGGTAATCGATTACTTCTCTATCTTCCGATGAAGACGGAGCAGAATTCCGTCGAAATGATCAATAAATAATGTGTGAGTGTTCTTCTTATGTGTTTCTATATTGTTTGTTGCTGTCCAATTTATTATATACACACACACACACACACACACACACACACACACACACACACATATATATATATATATATATATATATATATATATATATATATATACACACACACACACACACATACATATATACTATATACGTACATACATGCAATGGAGTGGTACTCAGTCCATTGGCTTCCCGATATTTCAAAAGTAATGATTTCAATTCACCTTTTTCCAAGAAACTGATGCCATATTTTCCTTGGGATGTCCGGACATGATCCATTGAAAAATGGAGCAGACAAACTTCTCCAACCTCCTCGGTCCCCTTGGCATTACGGATTTACAGCCAGCATTCAACGCAAGCAGGAAATTTTTCGAGAAGAGTAAAATTCTAGCACGGTATTCGACCTGGTTTCCGTGAATTATCGCCATTCCGTGGCGCAGGAACATTTGAAGTAGCGAAACGAAATAGGGATCACAATCACAATAAAATAAGAGGGAACAACCGGCCGCAGGGCACGATCGCGGAAGTCCAAAGCTCCATTCGCTCGTTCATTATAATTTTGTATGAGACTCCGCGGGGACAGTCAAGAGGCTACACCAAGACGAATTGGTCACGGACTCCTTTGCCGAGAGAGCACGCTGCTTCGGTATTGGGAGCGGAGATGTTGAGAGAAAGAGATAGAGAGGCGGAAAGGGAGTCTTGGGGTCTATCCTACGTAATTCTAGTTCAGCTACAGGTGCATTTTCGGAATGACAAATGACATCTGTTGGAAATGCCGTCCATCACGATTGTCGGAATCCGTTCTTCGATCCTCCTCCCGCCTTTCTTGGCGTGCTCCCACACTCCTCCCTTTTGACTTTCTCCGACAGATCTACAACTGGAAAAGGAAGAATGGAGCTTAGGGAGTGTGCAATGAAAGCGGGTCTAAAACTAAGGAAAAAAAATATTTCAGTCTCCTTCCACACCCTCCATTCGATCTCAAACTAAATTCCCACAACTAAAGCGAGTTTCTTTCAGAGACCGCAAATGCATTCCGGAATGTTTAATTTTGTTGCCTCAAGTCCTCCGAATGAATAGTTTATTCAGTACTTTTAATGATCACCGACTGGCATGGACGAAGTTGAAATACGTTTCGAACAAACCACGTCTACGTTAGAAAAAGCAACCACAACTGTAAGCATTGATATTAGATTTTTCGGATTGGTGTGATGTTACATTAAATAACGTAATTGATTTTTCCGAACGTTATTATTGCTATATGGTTTGGTTTGTGTTTTAGCTCGTTGAAAATTGGTGAAAAGAACGTAAAAAACACAGAACTTGGTTAGGGTCGGGTTTTAGTGGGTGAAAATTTGGAAAAAAAACGTGGAAAAACATAAAATTCCTGTTCCACCGATTAACTTTCCTACTCGGGTCTTAGCTACCCGAGAAAACCAACAATTCGTACTTTATTCGTAATTTTACTTTGAATATTTAGCCAAAATGGAAGTTAAATAGCGTGAAGATACGGTTCGCAAATTTTTATTTGGTCTTTTATGGCAGAGTTCCTGTCAGGCGAAATCCTTGTTCACTTGAGCATGAGAAAAATAAGCTTGCATTTTTTCACAGATTTATTTGTAACGTACAACGCGTTTCAGTTCATCGAACCATCTTCAGGTACAAGACAAGATTCAAATTGTGACACATCATATTTATACCAGTTTGAGGAAGGAAGGGGAAGAAAAGAGTGAGGAGTAAGGTAGGGGGGGACAAAGAGGGAAAATATATGGAAAACTCAAATAAACAGAGAAAGAAAACAAATGGAGAGGTTAAAAGAGGGGGGGGGGAGATAAACACTTGTGGTCATTATTGGACGGTGGACGGTGGCAGGTAGCTGGTATCCTGGCGGTAGAAAGGAGGGACGAATAAAGAAGGGTTAAGCAGGAAGAGGACATGGAAGGGATAGAGACAGGCTGAGGGATGAGGTATAAGTGAATCTAAGAAGGACATTATCAGGGAAGGATTGTCCGTCATATACTGAGAGTGGAGGGTAGGGGGTGGTTGAATGGGAAAATACGCGAAGGGTGGAGTCAATAGGAGAGAGGGAGTTTCACTGTTTGCTGTGAAAACGGGATTCTGATGAGAGGAGAGCGGTTTATAAAAATATTTCAATTTAAAGGGCATTCATATTTAATTTTACATTCCAAGATGCTCTAAAATATTAAGTTTTTTGGCCTTATTTTCGTAGCGTAGAATCTCAGGATTAAATTTGCATGAGTGGGATGATTGTAGTACACTCTTAGCTAGGAGTGATGTTTCATCACAAGTCCTCCAGCATTTTTCATGTTCTTTTTTCTAGTCTTGAAACTTCTACCGGTCTGGCCTATGTAGCACATGTCACAGAAATCACACTCCACTTTGTTAATGCCGTATTGTTAGTGGGGTTCTAGTTTGTCGTTGTTGCGGCAAAGGATTTTACCCAGAGTATGCGGATTATGAAATGATGTATTAAACTTTCTTTTATTACATATATTTTAGGGCAGAGTTACTGGAAAGATCACCAACAAACAACAGACGACACCTCTTATTGGGCTTTTGTTGTGTGGGAGGAAGGGAGCGTAACTGTAAAATAGCTTTAGATTTTCATTTTTTCTCTAAAGAGGTTGGCGACAATATTTACACAGAAGCCATTGGATATTGCTATTGATTTTATGGTGTCCAGATCATGGTTGAAATTTTTGATAGGGGTAAATTAACAAGTCGGTGCATAATTGAACGGAAGACTGACAGTCCCTTGTTCGTAAGGTGGCAGGAATCGGCTGGGATGATCACATCACTTTAACATGGTTTCCTGTATTTGCCAAAACTATGCTTATTATATATGATAGATATGAAAAGATCAAGAAAGTTCAACTCTTTCCCCAAATCGATTTAAATGGTAAACTTGGTGAGCTACACTACGGAAATAAGGGCAAAAGACTTGATATTTTAGAGCAACTTGAAATTGTAAAATCAAATATGAATGTTCTTTGAAATGACAATATTTTTATAAACCACTCTCCTCTTGTCAGAATCTTCTTGGGAAAACAATTCCACTACATCTCACCTGACTCTGTTGAATATCATACACCAATACTTAGAGTGAAAAGAAAACCAGGGTATATAGGGTCAAGTGATATGATGTGACATTGATTCACGTCATGATATGCCATGCTATTTTTTTCCAAGGCAAGTTTGATTATAATACTTGGGATTTGTCTGCCACCTGACATTGTCTATCTGCACATGTAAGTTTTAATAATAATAATAATGATTTTTGATTGATATCATTACTCTTACTCTACACGGGATTATAGCGCAAAGTTTGAGCATAATTAAATTCCTTTACAAATGTTGCGTTGAGCCATTGTTATTATTAAAAACATGCTCTCTTCACAACACCAGATTAAATTGTAAAGAGACTGGCACCCGTTTTCATGCATGTGCTAGAGCTTTGGTGCAGAAAAATCTTCATGTCGGGGCGACTTTTTTCATCAATCATCTCTGCGGTCACAGGTGTCCCGTGCTTTGATAGCGCCGGGATGACGGTCAACACTCGTCGCTTGGTTCATAAAATACTTCCTGCACACATGCGATTTCTGCTGGGCTTGGAGATGCGGAAATCAGTGATAAGCAGAGTCACTTTAAAGTACGCTCAACGAAGAGCACGCTAGTATGTATATTCTCACTTCATCGATGCAATCACATACATAGCATTCAATTCCCTTTAGGAGATAAGAGTATATAGTCAAGAAGCTCGTAACTAAATTAAGTGGCGGCATCAACATATGCGAGTGCGCCTGCCTTAACTCGATAAAAGATAAAAATCAATTTTCGCAGCTAACAGACAAATGGCGTTTAGAATGAAAGGATGAAACTATTCTCCGGGGGAAAATTAACCGCAATAACGGCAAGCAATCCGCCCATTGTTCCAGGTCTTACAAGTAGGTAATCTGAATTAAATTTCAAATGATAAACATCGTTTGGAGAGAAAAATAGGTATGGGAAGGTCGTTTCAAATATGACCACGCGATTCGTTCCGATGAATATTGGCCCCTAGACACTACTTGAATCGCATTACGAACACTAAATTAAATACAACCAATAAAAAGACTGAAAATATCGCGTTATTCAGTGAAAACAAATTAATATTCTCGCAGCTCATGATTATTGTAATACATTTAAATATTCTAATTTAATTAAAAATTTCTCAATATCATTTCTCAGATAACTGAACTGTCATAATATAGCACTCGAATCCGACTCCTACCTGGATTTTAAGAAAATACCGGATTTTAGCAAAATCATGACCAAGTGGAAAAAAAAGAATTGCGCTTGAGACTGACATCAAATAGATAAAAATCTAATTGGAAGAATTGGATTAATGCAAAAATGATGAAAACTATAGGAATGACTCCAACGAAAAATTCTCTCGGAAGTAGGAAATGAAAACAAGACAACTTGTGGAATATTCGTTTGAAAATGAAACACACATAAACCCGTAATTTATGTATTAAGTTCCATGTGCGGCGTATGTGGGGTATGTGCGGCGATGAAAAGAAGGCATGAGATTGGTAAGACATTAAACAATACAAAAAATATCTCTGTAAAAGCATATTAAAGCTGGTGAAAACAAATCCAGACGGGAATAAGTTGAGTGATGAAAGATTTAACCAAACATTCCACTACGTACGTGAGTATAGCCTATGCAAGAGAGATGGAGAATCAGTGATGCGGGAAAATAACTTACTTCCACAGAGAGTGGATGCGTAGAATATCTAAATAACCTTCTACGAAATAATTTCCATATGAATGCTTACTCAATAACAGGGAGAGGGAAACCGTTCAACTGATGCACATACACATTACCACACTTGATTACATGAAATATTTTAAGATGGACTCAATAGATAGATAGATAGATAGATAGTGGTCTTTATTTGGGCGAAATTGAGACCAAATGGTCCCTTCTTACATTAAACATTAAAGGTTTTACCAATAGGTAAAACCTTTAATGTTTTAACGCGAACCCGAATTACTGTAAAAATTATTCTTAGCTCAGTCCTTAATCCATGCTTCCTAATTTTGATTTACGCTATCAAAACGTAATTCTTCAAATAATAAGTGTACAATGAAGATTTAAATACTGATGCTCAATGTAAAATTGGTCTGCCGCAGCGCAGCATGTTCAGGTGAACAAAAAAATACGCGATTATTTTTTTTATAAAAGTTCTGAGAGATAACCAAAAAGTCACTAGAGTCTATGCGACAAATAGCAAACTTAGGTATTTCATTTAAGAAATGCAATTTAAGAATTTTCGCAAAATGACTGTTTTGGACGGATTAAGCTAGAAAAGTAGGTGTCACGATTTCAACAGAGCCTTCAAACAGTAATAAAGTTCCGTCGTAATTTTAGCTAATTTTGCTATTTGATTTATACAGTAGATATTGAGGACACTTAAGAAAACAAAAGAAAAGAAATTATTATCGGCAGTAGTCTGCTCTAATTGTAAGCCCTAACGAACAGGGCACAAAAATAATAGATATTACGAAGTAACTCGTTCTTTAGCTCATTATTCTTTCAACCTCCCTTGGTTCCATTCAAAATGACTATCTTTTCCATGTAATCTACGTACCTTGCTTTCCCAGAATTCTCTCCTTTATACGAGGGTCATCCGGAAAGTAGTACCCGTTCGTGCCGCATGAAGTGCTGACGACGCGAGTAGCCGCTGGACGAGGTCAGATAGCTTCAGTGGCTTGTCTGCCTTCTCTGAGCCAAGTTGCGTGACGCTAGCATTGCCTGTGTTGTTTCTGTGATTGTTTACAATGTTTAAAAAAATTGAGAACGCCGCCAGTTGTGAAGTGAGGGCAGTGATTAAATTCCTCAATGCAAGAAACGTTCGCCCATGTGATATTCATCGCCAATTAAAGGAGGTGTATGGAGACAATGTAATGGACGAGTCGTCTGTTCGGCGGTGGTGTCGCAACTTCAACATGGGGAGGGGGAACACACACGACGATGAGCGTTCGGAGAGACCGTCTGTCATTACAGACCAACTGGTGAGCTCAGTTGACGAATTCGTGAGGAACGATCGGCGCGTCACAATTGATGACATCTGTGAGCATTTTCCCAATGTTTCTCGAACAATTGTTCATGAAATTGTTAAACACCATCTGCATTATGCAAAAATTTGTGCAAGATGGGTCCCTCGCGTATCTCAATGAGCTGGCGGCGAAGGACTATGCAGCAGGAATACAGAAACTTGTCACACGTTATGACAAATGCCTTAATTTGCTTGGAGATTATGTTGAGAAGTAGTTTAAAGTATCCTCTTTCAAATAAAATTTTTTATGTTTGTTAATATTTACTTTTGTGTCTTTATTTCACGAACGGGTACTACTTTCCGGATGACCCTCGTATTACGTATGCCCTTCTGTATTTTCCTCTCTTTATCACCTAAATCCATTTATCCGACCTTCTCCGAATTTCTCCCAATATTCTTCCTCCTATCACGCCTAAAAACGTCATCTATTCATCTCTTATCCTTCCAATATATGTTCTCCATTTTTCTCCAAATCTGAAAAGGATTGAATCTACCCCAACATACAACTACCAAGATTCCAGAAATGCAGAACTAACCAATGAAAATCATTTTAATTTTTAACACTTTCATTTCGGGTCAAATCGTAAGGCATGTATGTGAAATACGTCGATCAGTGTATGATGCTTCAGGCTGACGTTTGCATTTAGGATGCACTCTTTTAAGTGGAGTCTTTATCGCAACGCTGGCTACTGCCGCTGACGTACAGCGTTGCATAACGACCTTTGAAATTGAAGGACCACTACAAGAGGAGGCCACTCATACGCAGCCGCCACCTCTTATACCGAACTCATATCGAATCGCGCTTTGTACCATGCACATCGACGGAGACCCTTCCGGGTTAATGACGTCACCCGCTCAGGTTTTACTCGATACGAGTTCTGCGCCCGGCACATCCATCTCGCTTTTCTGGGAGTCCCACTTAGAATTCCTACTTCTGAAAAAAATACGAAGACTGGCGAGTATTAATTGATAAGTTCGCGCGACTTAAATGAGAGGCCGAAAATTAAGTAAATTGAAAATTTTACTCGAGCAAAATCAATCAATTTTAATTAATACCCCCACAAGTAACCATTAAGAACTATTCATCATTGCATTTAGTTGGTTCCTGTTGGTTTATTAATAAATTTAATTTTCTCTCTCTCCGAGATGTCCTCAACGAAAAAATAAAAAGCTTAAATGAATTTTTATGCTTACAACACAGCACCAGTGCGGTGCCTGGTAGATCTAGGCAGTTTATGTGGACTAACTTTCTGGTATATTTTCGAACACCAAAAGTCTGAATACAACTGCGTTAAATTTATGCAATGTGTACGCGTAAGTTATGGAGCCGATTACAACTGTCTGTAATCATGACGGTAATCTCCTTTTTTATATCTTTGAATTCGTTCTCAATTTTGTTACGCTAACCGTCATCTTTGGAAAGACCCTTTCTTGCGTCTTTCCCCGATAGACAACAAATGATACGACACCGAATTAAATACAGAGATTGGCAGTAATCTTCAATAGAAAATACTCATTGTTAAAACTCTAAGGAAATAACGTTGTTTTTGTAACCATTCCTCTGAATTTCGTGCGTAGGGACACAGGAAGCATTTTAAGAAATAAAACCAATGTTTGATCTTGTTCTCTTGGCGTCAAGGAAACATTTACGGAGCATCATTTATCTTAAACGAAGTCCTCTATATCATCTCGCGGACTTACATTACATGTACGTACACTAATGTCATTAGCGCTCGTAAAAAAACATCATCAGCTCAAACGTAAAGATCCATATCTCATCAAAATGTCTTTTTTTACGAGAAATTTAACGATTCCCGACAAAACATGACTTAGGGCCATTGTCCTCCGTGGAGCGGGCTCGTGAGGAATGATTTAGTTGTAGACATTCGATTCCCCCGACCTTTGCAGGCATTCCTCATATGCCAGACTTGTATCGAACCTGAGTACCACTTGCACCCATAGAAGGCCAGTCGTCTCTCTTCTCCTAGAACCTAACGCCGAATCGCACAAAACCTATTGGATTAATTAAACTCGTTTTGAGTTAATGCTGGAAGAGAGAAAATTATTCCAGTGTTGCATTACAATTGAGCCGGACCGCAATGAAAATTTTATGGAAATGTGTCTGCCGGACTTAAGGATTAAAGCACTCTTTTTTTCCCTCCCACAAATGGTACTCACAGAAATGGGAAACATTACGTACCGCTATTCAAATCGCTCGAAATATCTCCATACCTAATGTTGTGTAGATAGAAGAGAATGTTGGGAAAGTAAGGTAGAGGAAGGTTGAAAATATTATGTATTTTGGATGAATTCAAGGGGGTAAAAATTATGAACATCTAACGAACGAATAATGTATGGAGTTTTGAAGACAGTTTTGTGCCATTTTAATCACGGTTTATGAGCAGAGTTGAGCGCAATGTCGGGGCCCATCGGAAACCTATACTAACCCGTTAGACTACTGCTGAAGGATGAAGGAAGCTAACTAAAAATTAATAATTATCCTAACGGCCGGTGACCTAACACCCGCAACCACACGCTCTCCCAGAGGCTTCTAGGGTAAGATGTAGATGAAATCTTAGCCGGTTCTTGAGTGACACTCAGGGAAGCGGCACAAAAGCCCCCTCTTTTCCACCCAATCTCTTCCCACAAGATCCCGTGGATGCGGGCCAAAGGGAAGACCACAGCGAGTTGGCCGGGGCTATTTCCGTGTATCAAAGCAACCTTTCGCGATCAAGAATAAATAAACAAGGGGAGTGCGAGTGCGGCTAGTGACGTAACAACGAGAGGGTTTCATCTTGAGGCCCACGTGGTCCTAACCTTGGCAATGGAGAGAGAAGGACCTTACTCTGCTCCTACGAGAGAAAAAAAAGAGAGGAACGAATACCGTGCCCCACCCCCCCCCCCTACCTCCACTCCCCAAGTTCCCACACTGGGCATTTTAAATCATTCCACCGAAATTCCTCAACCATGAGGTGAGTCATTGAATAATCAACGGTTCGGCATCGCCTGGCAAAGACCGGACGGCAACATGCGAGACCCACGGGCGGGGCAGTGGCTAAAAAAGCCTACCGCGTCAGTTGAGTCATGTTTTTATATGAAGAGATGCGCCTTACTGAGGAGCGGGTAGAGTGATATTTATCACGGGAAACGCTAAGCCCACTTAAGAATCAGCTACTTTGAAAATTGATCGCGACAGACTGGACGGATCCATTATTCCAATAACTTAGGAGGTTGCGAATCCTGAAATGCTTTGTGAAATATTTCTCCTGATTGGATCGCCTGGTGTAATTCATTGCACCAGGCTGCACTGAAAATCATCATCATTCAAGAGGAACGATCGGGTTGAATTTGAATTACCACACCCCGCAAAAACACATTTTCGTGAAAATCAAAACGACCTAAACAAACCAAAATGCCTGTACGAATATGGTAAGTATACTCACATTGATATCGCTTGGCAAGAGCCGAACCTGTTTGTTATCATTATGGGCGAGTCTTTAGTGGATTTTCTATACCCTTGGCGCTAAATTTTTGAATTGGAAGAACAAATCATATCAATGAATGTCACAATAACCATGTTCTTAAAAAACATTTTTTTCTCTACGGGTTTTCTAAGACTAAAGCCTTACTATGTGTTTATTTTAATCTTCCATCATTTTTATTTTCTACATTAATAACGCATTATTCAACATTAATTCTACCCTAGCTCGCAGGAAATTTAAAAAATTAACATCCAACGTCATCTTATTGTCTCTTAGATTTGCCCTCGGACATTTTAAATGTTGTTCCAACCATTGAGCACATTACATTCATGTCAAGGCATTGGTTTAAAACCATTTACACCACCTGCCAAGATTAAATGATGCATTGACAGACATTATATATTGCATCTCCATAATCCTTCCTTTGTTAATCCATCCTTGCATATATATACCCATCTTTGGTCTCCTTTCTGCCTTCACGCACAAGGAATCCAACATTTTATGCAACAGACCATAAACGGTAGACGTAAAAATAAGGGCTTCCTAGATAATTCCCAGTCAAATACATTAATTTCATGCTTAAAAGATAAAGATCCAGATGTGTCCTGGAGAAGATAGCGGTGGACACAAATGGATATATTTATCCGAGGATTTCGAGGACAGAGACCAAACCGCGGCTTGCGAATCGACTGAGAGCACGTGGCTGGGTTCGAATGACGGCCAAAGGGGCATGAAACTCTTGAGGTCGAGGCACGCACCGGGGAAAAGAAACGATGCGGGGAATGAGCAGGGACTGTGCGCTCACAAAGGAACGAATCGGTTATATTTATGGGAAGTCGGGTCTCAACACGGCATGTCATTGATCATGCGCATTAATGTTTTCGAAATGCGCTCTATAAGTGAAGCCAGGGAAAGAAGTAGGAAATGATTATAAATGTTGCGCATCCTTTTTCGGTGCAAAAGACGCGAGCCGACTGTTTATTGCGTCCCCGTAAACGCAACAGCTGGGAGTTATGAGCAGACATTATAACGTGCGCTCCGAAGGGATTCCATTTTTTTTCCACGATCCCCGTACGTGAGCTCCCGACCGCGTCAACTTTTCCGATACTTATGCGAATTTCTTATCGCTTCCCTTACTTCCTCCACGCGGAGGGAAAAGCTTTTTCTCCGGGAGGAAACCGGGGAAAATTTTCGAACGAATGAAAAGAGTTCCGGTTACCTTGTAACGAAGAGTGAATCGATACGTCCGACAGTGGATTATGGGTTTGGGGTTTTTGTGACCGTGAATTCTGTCTTCAAATCATTTGGAAGCTCTTACTTGGCTTCGGTAAATAAAGGAACCAAGGTCGTTGCCCCAAATCCAGCTGGTTATGCCAAAAAATAGATTTCCAATGAAGAGAGTTTTCACTAAGCTATGAATCATTCAGTATTTCTTGTGAAAACATTTACGGGAACCAAAGGGCAAAGGATATTGGGGAATTGTGGGAAGCGAGTCGTACATCCTGAATAGGAAGTGATAAAATCTATATTCATAAATTCACAATAATAATGCGTTTCATACCTTAATGACGAAATTTTAGTTTTCGTTGCGAATGCGAAATTTAAATCAAGCCGTATTTTTTGCATCATCGTTTACCTTGTTAATATTTTTCTGTTTCGGAATCTGATATAAAAATATCATTTATCTAAATTATACTGCCCTGTTGTAACGCAGGGTCGTCGAAATATCGTCGAAAATCGTTGTCTAAAACTATCTCCTCCAGCAACTAGTCATCAATTTTGACGAAAAAGAACGTGTCTATTAAGTTATTTCGTTAACAACGGCTTCCAGCCTATAAATAGACCCAATTTCCAAAATACTGTCTACACTTCTGCATAAATAAATCGATATGGAGTCATTTACTTCAGCGGGGGAGAGAGTTTCAGCTAAATCGAAAGACGCGGGTTCGAATCCCTCACAGGAAGGTTTTCGCCACACTGTAGAGAAGTCCTTGTTTATCTCTGGTTCTCATTGTTTTCCAATGCTATATAGGTAGGAAAATGACAGCAATGACCAAGTTAAGTTAACGTTTGAACGAATAAAAGTGAAAAGTGCTGTTAGACGGACTAATTCTTAAAACACGATTTGCTTCCATTTAACATTTATTTTAAAAATAACGGTGAGAAGTTTGTCACTTCAAAAAAAAGGGAAGTACGACATAGAAAAAATTAAAGTTTAACTATATTTCTGCAGAAGGAGATCACACTTATAACAGATATACATACATTTACGCTCACTATTAAGTGGAATTTGAAATGTATACGTTAAATAAGTGTTATTAAGCAGACGTATTATAAAAAACAGTCCTCAGAATACACAGTAGATATTACCACCATTATCTCTTGCCACCATTCGTTTACCCGGAGCCGTATTAGTTTTGGATTAACTCCCACTGCCTGTTTGCCAATTTTACTTTCCGCGAGTTTAAAAACGGCCACCTTTCCATGCCGAACCTTTCTCTTTTCCCCCCACTCCTAACCTCTCTTCCCCCACACCCACCGCGAGTCAAAGCACTTCCTCATGCCCCCAAATCCTAAACCAATGCCTCACACTCTTCCTTCCCGCAAACCTCCTCCTCCTCCTCATCTCGCCTCCGCTCTTCGCTTTTATCATCTAACACTCTTATGTTTTCCTTCTCTCGCTGTCCTTTCATCTCCGTTACACTCCCATCCACGCACACACGAACAAACACACATGAATGCGCACGTCCTTAATTCATCTCTTTTGAACTCTATCTTTACACCCTTTTATCTACACTGCTGGCCGACTCGTTTCGGGCCGCCGAGAAATGACCGCCCTTTTGTGATTTCCACGCGGTGTCTCTCGTTGTCCGCGCGGAGGGGCTTCCCATCACTCCCTCAAATACCACGCACTCCCTCCCTCCACTTCCTTCCAGATTCCACCCTTCCTTCGACCTCTTCCCCGTATCCGCTCTCTCCGCCCGAGACCGATTCGAGAAGGAATCACCCGCCGTCTTCCGGCAGAATCGCGAAGGGGGGAGCTCAGTGAGAGAGGGTATCGAACTGCCAGCCGCTCAAAAGAAATTCCTCGGTCGCCCCTCCACCATCCTGCACCTCCCTCCTTAGCCTCCGCTAATTGATTTCCTACAGCTCCTTCCCGCGAGTATCGTGCTCTCCGGGAACTTGGCGTCACGCGAAGATTTGGAAAAAGCGACCGTTTCCGAGAAAGGACCCTTTGATGCGATTGACATTGAAAAAAAAAGCAAGTCGTCCCGAACGGCAAAAGTTCGAAGAGTGAATTTTGCGACGCGAAAACATATTCAGACGATCAAACTTATGCAAACATCTGTCATTTCGCGGCACCTTGATTCAATAACTGTGCATTATAGCGAGGACTTTCGTTTGGATTGATGACGAAGCCATCGCAGGATGAATTTTATATTAAGGCAATCCCTTAGTGTGATGTGCATGGATTACTTTAAAAAAAAAGAGTGGAAATTCTAGTCTTTGTCTCTATAGTGATTCTATAGCAATGCACATACTGATGAAATTCTCTCACTTCGATGTGCAGAAATGGATGACACCGTTAAAGTAACTGTCGCAGTATTTCCTACAGTGATTAGAATCTGGTGAATTTTGTTTGATCAGATTATTTTACCTTTATGTCACGACTGACCAACAAAAAACCGAGAAATGATTATTTATACTCCTCCGGAATCATTTTTGGTCAGCATATATCGACAGATATACAAATGCTTTTAGTAATTCTACGTTGTTTTCATGCAATCCATTAAGTAAGACTTATTCCGTGATAGCAGAGTTACGTCATGTGTTCACGTCTCACCGATATAGCCACACATATCTTCCTCATCTCTCATTTACCCATAACCTGTCCGTTTGCTCATAAATCATTTGATCCTCGAGACTTATCACAAATTTTTATTTTGGCTTCCATTGACGTCAGAAGCGTTTCACGTGCTTCATCTCTCCGAAAAAAGATATTTTTGCATCTCCTCCTCCTTCTTCCACATTACTTTTTTTGCGGTCAAAGTGCATTATGAACACCGCGGGCAAATACTCGACGAATTCGAACTAAGCTTGAAAAAAATAAGGATGAGGATATTTTTAACCTAAAACCCAGATCTGGGCTAAGCATTTCATGTTTAAAGAGAATAATACTTCAATTTTATAAAGACCTCTCCAGACAAAACATCAGTAATGATACCATTGATTGGAAAACTTGAGTTAAACATTAAACCAGTGAGAGATTCAAGACTAGGCATACGATGACAGAAGAAGAAATTTATATACGAATACATCAGAAAAGCGTCAATGTGGAAAAAATTATGAACCAATTCCCTACTTTACTGAAGATCCTCTGTCTCTTTGAGCCGGGGATTTTACCCGCAGAGAGGTTGCGGAGTAACGCGCACCCCCGCTAACCCATAAACGGTTGGTTCGAATCCCTACCAAATAATGGGCGCCGAGGAACAGGTACCATCTTGGTTTGGAAACTATGCAACATGATGACAAAACGAATGTGGCTTATCAAGATCCAAGATGGCATACCAATGGCTTCCATCAAAGAAAGCAATGAATAGAAATGCATGGGAAACGATAATATATGCTTGTGGAGTCATCAAAGATACGGGTAAAAAAACACGTAATAAAGTCTTGAAAATAATTTTCCTTGGGAATGGAAGAACGAAATTATAGAAACGTCTTAAAAATTGCATCTTTTCTGCACAAAGAAAACATCACGAAATTTTGCGGTGACTCTCGCCCTGATTATGTAAGTTTGGAGAGCAAGTTAGGACCCAGAGCATGGAAAGGTCATGCAACTTCAACCCACTTCTAGAGGCACACTAAAATGCATTTTAGAAGGCGCCCAAGCCGAGTCAAGTGTAATTGCAGTATATATCGCTTTCGTCGGAGTTTTCCTCGTCTTTCCGGAGTTTGCTGCGGGAAAAATCACGCAGCGCGAAGTCTCTCTTGAAACCGTGAATGCATCTTCACTTGACCCATGCTTCTTGCTGACTCTCTCCATCTCTCTCCCTCCTGCTAATATCAACCCCGATTTACAACTCCCTCCTTCTCACAACTTCGCCCAGCGACCATGGCGAACGGGACTCAGCCATTCTTCAATCTTCCCACCCCCCCACTCTTCCCTCCTTCCGTCCCGCGTCGCCTTTCGTGTGGAACCGTCGTTCCCG
The DNA here is from genome assembly GCF_022747635.1 of Hetaerina americana. Lineage (NCBI taxonomy): Eukaryota > Metazoa > Arthropoda > Insecta > Odonata > Calopterygidae > Hetaerina > Hetaerina americana. Next base: position 50,823,541 of record NW_027286763.1, on the reverse strand, counting down.
ACCTCGCTCGGCGGAATGTTTTTTCACAAAAAAATTATTTCGGGCAGAATTCCATCGTTCGTAACCTTCTCCTCCCCCCCCCCCGGCCCCAAACCACTCCGCCGCAACTCATCTCCTCTCCCAAAAGGGAATGCCGTCTCACCCTTTCCCTCACGCTCCCTTTTTCAGCCGACCTTACTGCGGATAGACTCTTGTCAATCTCTTCCTTCCCACTTCATCCTTCTCATGCCGCATCTTCTCTCAAAAAAAACCTCCAGTTCTCTCTATTCACCTTTCATTCCGTCCTTTTAACTCTCCTCGACGACGCACATTTCCTTTTTCCTTTCGCATTTATTTACTCTATTCCATTACTTGTTTGTTTATTCATTCCGCTTGGAATTCCTCAGGACCTTACTCTCAAAATATTAGAGCCGATTCCAAACGAAACTTAAAACATAGGAAATGAGGAAATGGTTATATCTACAGATGGAAGACTGAGATTGACAATGCCGACGACAAGGCCGTACGGAAGTACGTTATTAATTCCTGCAGGCAGGCAGGTTAATTAGATTAATCATGTTTTCTATACCCAAAACAAGACTGTTTGTCTTTTTCTACCCTCTTAAGCATTCCATAACTGGCAGTATCCTAGGAGTGGTATTTAAATTAGGTTAACTAAACAATTTATAATAATAATGGGTATTGGTTATCCGCTGGATACCTCAAAGTTTTTGCATGTTAAATGATGAAGTTTTATTTTGGTCGTGTGAAGCATTAGTTTATGTTTGGATATATTAGACTTATCGGTTTATCGTTGATGTATTGTCCATATTAATGGGTTGAAGGCAAATAATGAGAAGGGAGTTTGTTTTTGAAGGTAAAGTTGTTCGGAGGAAAAGAAATGGATCAAAGGTTAGGTCTTAATATGTCAAGGATGGATGGATTGTTACTTAAGCTTTCACAAATTGAAACTTATTAAATAACTAAATAAAGTTGTCTGATGGATTGAATTTGCAATAAATTTCGTGTTAGTTAAATTTTGGTGAGGTGGTTTGTATTTAATCTTATTCTACATTAAAAGCTCCTGGTGGCCAAGAGGAGACGATCTAAAACGTGCAAAAAAGAAAACTCTATTTTGCACATTCTCTAAATAGAGAACTCGTCGTGGAGTCGTATGTTTCCGTGAAACCAGCTGGTACATGCAATAGAACGGAGAGTAAAGTTTTGTTACGTCTGTAATTGGGTGAGTGAGAGGATTTAAGGGTGATATTCGTATATCAAGTTGGACTGGAGTAAATGACGAATGTACGGCAGATGTGGGAAGGATTATTATAAGAATGTTTTTTTTTAAGTTCAGGGAAATATTGCCTTTTCTACATAATAAAGGAAAAAGAGCTCTCATTGCTGCTTTGAATTAACTGGTTTAATTACTGAATTGACGAGTAGATTTTGCTTGTTATCTAAGTTGATGCCATTTGATTGAGACATTATGTTGAGACATTTGATGCACTGGACAGTGGAAATAGAATTTGTGTTCAGGGTGAGAGGAGAGCCTTCAGTTCAGTTTTTGTTTCGTGTGCAAAAACGTGACTTTTTGGCATTTTGTGGGGTTAACTGTAATCATAAAATTGCGTACCCGCTTGTTGACAAGATCTAGGTATTTTTGTACATTTTTTGGCGAACCTGAGACAGGTGTTAGAGAGTAATTACAATTGCGCCGTCAGCAAAAAGAAATTATGCAGCGGACTTGATTTTGAGAATATCGTCCATGAAGGCATTGCACTGGGCAATTACGTCACCTTATGGGACCAGCTCGGATTAGAAATATTTGGGGAAAGAATTTTGCATTGTTTGAAACAAGAGGGATAGTATTTTACAATGCCCAGATTGTTTGAAAACAATGTCAGAAAACGTAAAATAAAGCTCTAGCATTATCATTGAATATAATTGATCACATAACATGTCCTTTTAAATAATGTTAACAATTCGAAACGTTTAAAACTTAAGGGAGAGAACTATTTCCGATTTTACTTTGTGAATGTTATCCATCACGGAGGAAATGAAAAAAAACGAATAAAAAGTATCTTCACATCGCGATATTTACATGTGATTTCCTGAACCTAAAGATGACCCATCGAAACCGGGTCGTAATAATGAATTGTTAAGTGTATTAAGTGTTTTTTCTTATCTCCGTGACGAATGAAATTGTACTTTGAAGTTGTAATTGCTAATATTATTTTGTTTTCTCAAGAAATCATCATGATTATGTACTAATAAAATACAAATAGCATTAGATTAAAAATAAACTTAAAAATAGAAGGTATATGACTTTATCAGAATAATGAGTGAGAGTTAGAAGAATCAAATGAATAAAGAAGCATTGAAAATGAAATAACTTATGGAAAGAATATTAAATTCAGACCATGAAGTTATACGTTTATTATACGTTATACAAATTTTAATACATGTTGTACATTGTACAAAGATTCTTACGTATGCTGGACTTGAAATTAAGGTAAAAGGTTTTTCAAAAGCTCAATTTTTGGGAAAGTCCTCCACCACAAGTCATATACATCGACGATATATCCGGGAAGTCATCGTACAAGATATCCCTTCTGACGCACATTTTTCGAAAGGTATTTTTCTACTCTGAGGTTATGAACCGAGAAACACGTAATTCCCATGACTATATAGAACAAGCATTGGTGTTTTTATGGTAGCAAATCAATCTATGATATCATATCCACGTTTTTAATGCATTAATATCGCAGTTTCCACATGTTTTTGAAGTAAACATTAGTCATTCGAAAATATGACACCTTTTCTATCGTGACTTTTCACAAAATTAGCAAAAAAAACGGCAGGCTAGGTCCTGATACGAGACAACTGATTGGTTTTTAGTAAATGTTTCGAATTTTCATTTATACGAGTGCTTCAACAATATTGAAGGAAACGCTAGGTGTTTCATGCGAGTATTCAATTTTATTGGATATAGAAATTTATGACCCACTTCCTATATTTTCATCTGCAAGGCAATTGCTAATGCATGGCTATATGTCTAGGTCCAATTTTAATCAGGTACGAGCGATAAACAGGCCCACGAAAATCTCTGATACTGCGACGCACATAGATCGGAGGACTGAAATGTTAGTCCTGAAACGAAACGGTACTCGGGGGCCAACTGTTTCACAGGGAACCCTTGAACAGGTTTCCCCATAACATGATATGATGAATTAGAGAGAACCCGAAAGAAATATATCCCGACAAATCCATGACTGAGTTTCACTATGTCCCTCTGTTACAGCAGAGGGCCCCATTCTTTTTAAAAGACCCTCTGAATTACGGTCGAAACAAAGATGGGCAAATTATGTACTACAGACATATTGAAACTCATACAGAAAGTTTTTCTCGTTTGATTGCCAGGATTTTCCATATACTTCAAGTCAAGATTTGGAGTTATCTTGCTTGTCTGGTGCGTAAAGATATATACGAATTAAGACTTCTGAAATAGAATGACTATATATTGAGAAAAGGTGTAATGTAATGATACTATTACTTTACGCATGAGTATGCCTTTGTTTTGGTAGCTTGTATGGACGCTTTGGAAGAAATCGTTTCATACCTTTCTATGTAATTTAAATATTCTCCTTTTATCTTTTCCCGTATTGGCATTACTCGTAGTTAAAAAATGTTTGCTCCATTTAATTTACATAATAGTTATCAGAAAATTTCTCGAAATTTTGAAAAATTCTACCAGTTATATTTCTTATCGTTTATTGAACCTATTAGTTATTCCCGCTAAGGAGAAACAATGTAAAAAAATCGATTCACTCAACTGAATGAAGAACATGCTCATTAATAAACTTTCTGGTTAATACCTAAATGTCGTTATCCGAGATGAAGTTTGTCTTTCTTAGGTATTATGGGTAAATATGCTTAAGTATCATAGTCCACTAAAATGAAATTTACAAAATGTTTTGCTTAAAGATGTGAATAAATAAATGGGCCGATACCATATTAACTGTTGACAGTACTGCCTAAGATCACGAAGCCATCTTCATTGAAATTTAATTCTCCCCTCCCATCGAATTACAGTGCTTGAGTGAGCTACAATGCACACGTTGTAGTCCTAACTCTGGTAATTATTTACAAAAATAATAAATTAAATATTTGAGCGCGAAGTCAAAGCTAAAGGTCTAAATTTCCGAAAGCTCTTTCAAAATTCCGCTGAGGAGTAAAACTATGAACTACAAATATTTTCACAAGTTTCATTCCTTTGCTCCTAGCCTTAAAAAGAGCCATTGTTCTCTCTCCTCTACTTTCATTCTTTTTTTTCCCCTCTCTTTTCTTACCTTGGGCCATAAACCTATCGGCTTCCCGACTCCCAGGACGTGATTTATTGAACCACTAGCATAGATTGTAATTGGAAAATGGATCCAATATCTCGGTCGGGCGCATGTTTGCCTGGAATTTTGAGAGAGACGAAGGGCGATCGAAAAATTAAACCAAAGAGAGATTAAATGCAAGCACTCGACTGAAAAATTAAACCTACCGCCAAAAAATACTGCAGGCGACCGTGGAAGCTACATTTCTGCCGCTGGGGAAGAATGTCGGAGGGTCCACGGGGACTATCTTTCACGCTCTCGACCTTTCAATAGTCGTTTTTCACTTTACTACACACTATGGAAAGATTTGGGAAAGATTCGACCTTCAAAACCTGGCACTGTAGAGAGTTCTGAGACTTTCTTCAAAATTCTTTCTCAATAGATGGCGTTAATACATGTACAGATGGAGCATGTTGAAACCATGACCGTATATTATTTTCTACGTGAAATAATGTTCTTTAGTGCAATAATTGCTTGGTGAACAATATGTTTCGTTTGATTTCGTAAGGTTAATATGTATTCGCAGTATTTCAACAAGTAACGCCAACTACACAAGCTTATTTTATGATATCTATATTAACTCAAGCGGCTACAAAACCATCTATTTATTGAGTGTGTTTACGCACATTGACATGAGGCGAATCAACTGTAATTGAGAGGTTTGAGGTTTTGACGGGAAAAGTATTGACTAACGGTTGAAGATAAGATGGCTAACACCATAAAATGTACAAGTCTCGTGAAAGTTACAGCTTTGCGCAGAATAAACGTTGATATCGAAAATGAAAATCTCAGTAAAATTGCACCATAAACTTTCTCTAAAAAGAAGTGCGAAAGGTGGTTTGCCAAATGCAGTTGAGTAGATTCACAAATTGAATGAAGAGTCATATCCATTAGACTAAGCAAAAAATACAAAATTCACAAATTGAACGAAGAGTCATATCCATTAGACTAAGCAAAAAATTAATTTATTTTCTTATAACTGCCGCACTTTCATTTCATTCCTACAAATACTCCACGAAGAATTTTAAGGGTTTTCTCGTTCCGTTGATTTTCCCCTAATTATGAAGTAAATTGGGATTAGGAATTATTTTTCACCGCCACTAATTTAAAACGGAACACTAACTATATTTCAAAAAGCATTCCCCTTTTAATTCCTTCGTGGAGTATTACACAGAGCTATTTGCCTTTCAAATTCCGAAAAAAAACTATTTCAAGCTGCAGCGCCAACGCAGTTGGAAAAATTTTCCTTAACTGTGACGTCAAATGCGAGATATCTCGGTGCGAGCGACAACTAATCTCTGGGGAGGTGAAATAACTCCCAATCCGCATTGTAGCCGGCGCTGCGGTCGCCAAGCAAAACATTGTATGAGCTTCAATGGAAAAATCTGAAATGGACAGACGCATGAGTATGAACATTGTCATTTCAAGAAGTCTTGATTATTGAACTTATATTTATGGTAAATGATAATTCAGCTTTATTAAAATTCTCCTCATAGATACTCATAGTACGCAATCGATTATTTGATTAAAAAACAAGTCTTCAAGATTTGGCAGGAAAAAATTAATAATTGAACGATAAAAGATACGAGAAAGATTGAAAGAATAATATACAATATATGTATATGGATAAGACATTAGGAGTGTAGGTTCACCCATTGAAAGAAAATATGACACAGATGAGGATAGCTAAGGCAGCTTGCCGGCGATGTACTCGTGGAAAGAATGTAAAGGGAATTGAAATCAAATGAGGCAATGGGAATTGATGAAAATCCTGGTGGAACTGCTCAAGGATTTAGGAAAACGCGGAAAATCGGTCGGAGGAGGTATTATGGGCTAATCCGTAGCAGTAATGAGGTAGAAATTTGGCCGAAAGATTTGGTCAGATCAATGCCAGTTCACATCTCGAAAAGGGATAGGCAGCCATAAGTGGGGACTAGAGAAAAATAGGATTGATTTCGCACGTAACAATATCGGTACTTAGTATTATCAATAGAATAATCGAAAAGAGGGTTAATAATTACTTGATGATGATCAGTTTGGGCTAAGGAATGGAATAGGTACGCATTATGGCTTAGCAGTAATGAGAACAATAATAGAAAGGAACATTAGGATGTACTCATTTTTTCATAGATTCCAAAAAAGCATTCGATAGAGAGAATTAGGTAGAAATAATGAACGTAATTGAGAAGGTAGGGGTAGGTTGGAGGGATTGGAGACCATCCGTCAGACTTATCCGTCACTTACGCATGTCTCAGACGGCTCAGGTGTGTGTGGCGAATGGAAAGTCGGAATGGGAAGTGCTGGGAAGAAAAGGAAGACGGGAATGCCCATTATCACTCATGATTTACCTTTTATACGTGAAGGAAATGGTTAAAATGCCTTGGGAGGAGCTGGAGATAGGAATGAAAATCGTAGGAGAATTCATAAACTCAGAAAGATACGTGTATACGGATGATCAAGATTTAGTTAGCCATTGAGCTTAAGAGTCAGAAGCATTATTGAGTACATTAGTAAATCAGTTTGATAGGTATGAGATGAGAATCAAAGTAAGAAAAATAAACTCGTATACCTAGGAAAATGCCTTGGATCAAGATGGTCATAGTAGTAAGGATGTAAGATAAATAATTTCGCGAGGCAAAGAATCTTACATAAGAGTGGGAAATGATGTCAGGAACGTTATTTCTGGTTAAAAAAACTGAAGAAAACTTTGGCATCGACCGTGGTTTTTCGCGACTCGCAAAACTTTGATAAACTTAGTGACGTGTTCAAGATATTAGAGCAGCTACGCTGGAGAGCGAAGATTAAATAACAGATTAAATCTCTTGCAATGAATTGGAAGGACGTCTCTCTAGCATTGATATTGAAAATGTATTATTACCCCGTACTAAGGTAGGAGAGAGATCATGTCAATAAAATTAGAGAGATTAAGTGCAGAATCTATTTGATTGAAGACGTCATTTTTTCCTCGAACGATAAGGGATCAGTATAACATTGTCCGACCGCGGTTGGGTCAATTACGGGTCAAAATTAGTCCGGGTGTATTCGTCCCCTACATACACTCTAGTGGTGGCTTGCAGGGTACTAAAATTAAAAAATTAAAAATAAATAAAAAACTTGGTCATAGAAGCAAAATAATACGCGTAGACGAAGCTTTTAAGATGAGGATGTGGATAATGATGTGAAAGATAAAATGGACGGATACGAAATCAAATGAAGATGTAATAGACATAGTGGAGGAGAGGGATGTTGGGAGAAACCAAAAGAATGCAGACAAAATGGATGAAAAGCATATTGATATGCGATGGATTGTTGATGATTATAATAGAGGAGAGAACGTTGGGCAAGCGAGATGTGTGTCGGGAAAAGGATAGAAATATTGGACGGAATGATGTGAGGTAAAATTAATGCGAAATGGTAGAACAATTTATTATAATGTGGGGTGTCAAGTTTGTGTTGTGCGACGTTAAGCAATGTAGATGTCCAGCCTGTGCCCATCCAAAACCTACCTTAAACGGTAGACTACCAAAATAATAATAATTATTTAAATTGAAAAAAGCAAAAATACTTAATATGTGCCGAGAAGACGTTCAGAAATGAGAAAAAACATAGGTTAAACATGCACGGCCAATTGAAATGAAAGCAGTAACTTTGTAATTTCACACACAATTCATTTAAAACACGACCTCGGACGCCCCCTGATGATGACGTCCAACGTCAAAACCTAGGCCATGTTCTAAATTAATTGTGTGTGGAATAACAACTGTACTTTTTTCATTTCAATATACTGTGTTAATTCCATAAAGTTACGCCGGAGACTACAAATGTCATATACGGTCGACTTAAATATCAAGATTTTGAAAACTAATTATACTGTTCTGCCTTAATTGAGAGTACAATAATTGCTGTGAAGTTTGTGGAACATTCAAAACTTTAATTACACCACGATGTCACTATGTTTTATACCAAGATACTGAACCACCTAAAAGCTTTTTTTTACTTTCGTCTATATTTTTCTGCAATTTGATGGGAAAAAAATACATAAAGAATACAAAAATAATTTAAATTAAAACTTTGTTGACATCAATGGCCAAATCATCCTGACTACGTTGCCTTTCATCATCGTATACAAATGTGTCTTTAAAACTAGATAATTTCGCCACAGCGACAGTAGGGACATGAGTATTTCATTTGGTTATGAATGAGTGCATTAACACTATTAATTCACGCAGTGCACGTGATAATCACTCAACAGCGGCCAAGCACGGAGCCGGGCAAAGTTGCGGAAGAAATATAAATTCTCATAATGAAACTTCTGTGTCACAATATCAATCATGAAAAAAGATATTGTATTTTTAATTTAATTCATTTATTGTGGCGTGAACTTTCCGGAATCTATTTCATTCATGCTTTGATTCTGTCGGGATCATAAGATCTCAATCATTATGGACTGAAACCGTATCATCGGAGGCAGTAAAATACAGAGAAATGCTATATTATTTCCTTATCACGTCTCGGTGACCTCGCATGAGCTGCCCTTTATCTTCCGTGATCGCTCTTTTGGAAACGCAAAATGACTTCGTAGTCATGACCCAATTTTAAAGCCGCATCCTATTGCGTCACTGAGATCCTAACGCATTGCCCCGTACACAATTTAATTTTCCTAATGCAGTTGGCACCCAACAAATGTTGCACTACTCTCGCCGGCACAGCCATTTGCCACGGCATGAAGTTGAGTGTAACCGCGTCAGCTATAAAGACGATTTATGTTGCAAATGAAAACATAAGAAGCATTTGGAATGCTGTTATTTCGCTGCCCGGGTACTTGAAGAATTTTCTCCATACAATCTGACAATCGATCATCTGTGTGATCGATATGGTACTTCAATGTCTCCATGACTGACTTAGTTTTTTCACTAATAAAACTTTTTTTAACTGCTACACAAGTCCATGTATCAGAATTTAGGATTCCGTTTGACTGCAAGTAATTTTCTTCAGGCATAAATTTAAATGCCTATTACCAAGCTGAGGGATTAAAATTTTAAATGTTTGAGGCACCAATAAAATCTAAATTATTGACTTTTTCCCAACTTGGAATGAAGTAATTCCGTACAGGAAGCGTCGAATTCACCGGGTCACATCTGAAAGTCACCTCGTTTGGATCACAAAAGCCAATCCGTTTCCGGGTATAAATTGTTTTACTGCGGACATTTACCAAATCAGGACCCCTAGCGGATTGAAAAAAACACATCTCCGACGAGGTCAAATGGCAAATCGATTAATGTAAATCCTCGTTGCCGGGCGGATGACTCGAGCGAGCGTCACCGTTGCTGGACGCGTATCGAAGCAAAATTAATTCGCGCCCGTCATCGACGCCAGGGTGATTGACTAAGCCTATTTCCACGGAGACAAAGAAATATGTTAATGGAACCTCTGGGCAAAAAGCTCTTAAATCTTATCCTCTCAGTCCCGGAGAATTTTTAAATAATCGCTGTATGAAAATTCTTCAGGTCCATCTGGCTTAATAAGGAAGTGACACCTTAGAAATGAATTTTTATTAACAGCTGGCTCCCCTTTATTCGGTCTCTTCTGGACCAGACTATTTATCAGATCCGAATACACATTCAAAATAATGTCCCAAATCCAAATTTTGATTAAATAATATTAATGCCTACGTAATATTTATTCATATAAAACTGAGGAAGGTTAAGAAAAAATAGGTTTAATTAAAACATACATTTTTTCGGTCTTACTTTCCCCCCTTTCCCTCTATTTTATAACATCATTAACGTTTAAAGGCCTATCCGCTACCACTCAGTATTACCTGCATATATATTACTTTCACAAAATTAATTGAATGTGATTTAATTCGTCTACTTCAAAATATTCTTCCGCTACATACATTGATAATACTTCGATTGATTTGCTCGATTAATTCTTTTTCTCCGTGCGTATTGAAAGTGTACGTAAATAACACTCATCTTATTCTTCGTCGATCGAGTTTCCGAGCTATGCATTGAACAGAAATATCAGATCAATATGAAACAATGAGTTAAAATTCTGACCATCGTTGCTAAATATTTGTCGGAGAGAATTCACTCTTAAATACGTAGCATATATCATTATATAAAGTAAATAGACATTTAAACACAACTAAATCAGTGAAGAAAACAGTAAAAAGAGATTCCATATTTAGAATCTGTGATAGATGGGTATGTATATGGCAACTACTCATCGGCTGTCGAATAGTTTACAAATCACTCTGTTAATACGTATGAATTAAAATGTATGGTTATTTAAAAAATAGTCAGCGGAACTAATTGGAAACCCATGAAATCATTTCAAATACTTTGTTAATTTGGGAAAGCACTACAAGAATTATCACCGTGTCTTTAACAATTTGCATCGGTGCTAAGCTGTTAAAATCGGCAACAGCAGAAAGGCGCGTAAGGAGTCCAGTATCAAGAAGATGATCCACTCAAAACGCAGTTTAAATATTTTTGTTAGCTTTGGCTATGCTATTTACTGAATTTTAATTAAGACAAATTGCGTGGTTTCAGGTGGAAGTAGAACATAATAATCGACAAATGTAAACACTTTTCCACTAGATATTGATTTATTACACGACCGGTTTCGACGTACAACATCTTTAGGTGGATCACACACAATACCTTTTTAAAACACCTATTTTATTATTATATTTTTCTTCCTATCTGTCGCTTCCAATTCATCTTCATTATTGTCATAAGTCAGGGGTTGGCTGCAAGTATACCTCCTTGAAACCTCCTTTCGGCGACTATGCACCTGTATCAAAGCCTTCAATATGAGTTGGGAGCATTGAAATCAGTGTAATTAATAGATCACAAAATCGTTAGTCGATAGTAATTTACGCTTGAGGAAATTCACATTTCTAAAGGAGCAATTATGCATTCGGAGATGACACAACCAATGTAAATTCCTTGTCCATTCCATAAATCAGAACCTATTATTTGAATAGCTCAAAGTAAAACGGCGTTCAAAGCCATCAAATTTCTCCATAAATAGCTCATTAGTCAGTAACAATTTCTAACTCAGCCCAAGGCCATGAGTTGAAAAACATGACAATAGTACGCGACTGTCAAGTTGCAAACCGGAGAGGGAAAACTTGCATTACAAAACGAACAAAAACAGAAGATGGCAAGCTATTACGATACCTTCATGAAATGAAAACGTTCATTCATATTTATTACAATCTCTGCTAAATGATCGAATACGAAATGCTTCCCTTTTTCGAAATTTTACTTTTCAATGCCCAATACACCGATAGAAATCAACAGGTGCTCCGCAACGCGCGAGGACTTGTTCTTAACTCATATTTCTAGCGCTCCATTATTTGATATAAAGAAGACGCCGTCGGAGCAGAGTCATAAATTTGATTTATACACCAATCGAAACACAGACTCGCAAAGTGAAAGGCCAAAAGTAAGCTAGATACATCGTTTATATCAAGTTAGTCCAGAGGAGACCAGAGCAAAGGAACATGGAAAAATTTACGATTTTGTGAAGTGAGATGAAAGCATTTGAAAATATGTGCTACGCTCCAGGAACTTTATTTCGTTTTCTACTTGTGAACGGCGGCAAAAGCAGTTCTTCATCGATATTGCATTTTCTTTAAAATACGGAAATGATGAAATTGATTTTTTAATTTGAATTTTAAGAATTTTTTCACTGGTGGTATATAGTAACTTGAGATTTGTCGAAGTGAATACTAAAACAAAAGTCCTCATTCAATATTCATAAGAAATTTTTCAAAATGATAAAGATGGAATACCTCTTTTTCTTCCCGTATTTGCACTATTAAAAACCCTTTGGCTTAATGAAACTTTATATTTCAGTATGCTTACATATTGAATTATGGTGCTTTGATGTACAGTGAAACAGTTTGCATTACAATATTTTATATGACGACGCATTACTAGAGCGTTCTTCTTTTGTGTCGGTCGTACGTATTTTCTTCAAATTCATCTAATTTGAACTTGTACTCTTTCAAATATTTTACTAAAAATTCTTTATTCCACTAATAAATTTACTTATGCTAATTTTTTTGCCATAAATACGGAGCTTTTAATAACTACAGAGGAGAATTTCAAAGAGCCCACGAATGAAATCTGATATTCCCTCTCAACTCTAAAATCACCCATTGTAATTTCTCCCGAGGCGGATGATACGCTGAATGAATAATTTTCAGTGAATTTATTCATGAAACGCTTATATTTTTGTGTTTTTTAGGACCTACAAATTCTTATTATCATAGTTGTGAATTTTTTATCTCATATTTTGATTACAGCTTAGAGACGTAAATCCAAGATTATGCACCTCAGGATACATAGGAATCATAAGAGGTACACAGTTGGGTAATTCAGTCTAAACGTAATCTCTTCGCTCAATGTGCATGGGGGAATTTCCAATGGTGAAACATGGTTAACTAAGAACCAGTTCCAATCACCCTATTCTGTCGTAAGATGTACCTTGAAGGATAACTATTTTATCGCCGTTAGAAAGGATTGGTACGGCAAAATTATTAAAATTACGAGAATATCTCATAGCGAGCGGAATCTTTCCTTCAGGTAATTTTTTTATTTCGGGCCTTTATATTAACCGCCATCGCGCAAGACAATCCTGAATCGATCTGCCGGATGACCAGCGGTTATGGGGTACTACCCGGACTTGCGGGTCATGACCTCGTCATCAGAGACATTGTTGGGTGATGAACGGCCGGATATCTGCATGCCGCAACAACGCCGATGCCACAATAGAGACTCCACGATCCTTGACCACGCTCTCTACGACTGCCTAGCAAAAGAATGGTCATGCGTGAAACGATGAATTCCAATCTCCCATCGATTTGACGGACTTTGGGTGCGTCGCCTCCCGACCGCACAAAGGGAAGATGGGAGAGGGAAGGATGTACGGAGACGTCGAAGAAAAATAAGCGGTTAAAGGAGGCGTGAATAGGGTGAAGGGAAAGTGGGTGGGGGGGGGTGGAAAGACAGACGTGAGGAATTTTTCCTGAGGAGAAACCTGTTGAGACGTGAGAGTGTGGCGCGGTGAGGGGGAGGGGTGAAGGGGATGAGGAGGTGAACCTCGCTTCTGTTGCTTCCTTCCCTCCGAAAAGGCTCGCGGAGAGGTGGGAGCGGAGCGAGGGACTCTCTCGGGAGGAGATTATCCGCCCGTTTGACGGCTCTATCCATCTCGGCCGGACTTAAGTTATCCCGGGCGCAGGCCGTCGGCGGCGGTCGAGTCACGCTCTGGAGACGCGATCCCACCGTTCATTTGCTCTCCGCAGGATTGAAAGGGTTTTCCTAGCAAGCGGTCTCGTTTCGCGACCCTTACTAAGCGGAGGACCAGTGTATTTTTATTTCTGACGACTCAACGGGCTTGGGTTCACAATCTGAGCAAACTCTATCAAATGCAAACTCAATGTAACCATGGAGGCAAATGTTCTCATGGATAAATTATGCAAGGACGAGGTAGATTTAATAATGAAATGTGTAAATGTACGCGTTATTCTGTTCGCCGACGATGCAGAAAAGCTGAATGAGAGCCGACAAGATTGACACATGGTCTTGAATAGCTTCGATCAGGTAAGAGAGAGAATGTAACAAGAGAGTAGGAGCTTTAAAACCAAAAGTAGATGTGTCCGATGAGAAGAATGGGAAGAGTGATTGCTTAGAGGATAAACAGTTGAGTAATTGAATATGGGGATGATTTCGTACATCCTGACAGAATGCATGCGAACTAGAGTTGGACAGATCCGAGAACTCCAGGGTCGCCAAGGTGAGAGATACGCTACCAATGTTGCTACCATGGTGGGCTCCATAATATTTTTAGTGAGTAAGAAGGGTTAAATGAGTCACTCTTTTCAGAAAATATTTTAACCTTTTCCTCGTTGATACATCAATAAACCGTTCAAAATTTTGGTGAAATGAATTCTGGAACGAATTCGCATAATACATTCTTTGTGTAGCGGTAATATTCATAGGAGGAGTCATGCTAATGTTTATGACTCCGATTCTTCTAAGAGTACTAGCATTAACATATTTATGTAGGAGAAATATTCATTTATATTAAAATTAAGTTGAGATATTCGATAAATACACTCGTATAGAGGATATTTTTTTTTACTTTTACTGGAGTAACTTAAGCGGATTTTTCGTGCATTTGCGCCGCATAAAAGTATCGTAATTAACATAGAACGGATTCCTCGGAAAAATAAAAAAAACACTCCGAGGGAAATGTAAACTTTGTTACCATGAGACATATGGAGTAACATTTAAAAATCGCAGAAGATGAAGAGAAAATAACTATGATTCAATGAAGCCATATAATACGGGTATCTTCGATAAACATTTGAAATGACATTTCGTCAATCTAATGGAAAAATAATCTAGCGTAAAATATAAGGTTTCTATTTTTCAAATTTTGAAGAAACCAAAAAGTTCTCTGTTAAACTCAAATTCTACTCATATGTTTCAAAATTTTATATTATAAATATTAATTTCAAACTTTTAGGATAAGGTTTTTAAATGTACAATAAATATTTTCTCGGAATATCACAGCTTGGAAACACGGTAGCATTGATTTTTACTCAGCAATCCGTGTCAGGGATATGAAACTACTAGTTTCAAGATGCAAACTTTCCCGTTTAACAGCGCGAGTAGAGTGAAAAAAAGATACGGCCGACAATTAATACGGACGATTATTGAACAGGACACACTCACCATTAGATGTTAGAGAAAAGAGACGGAGAAGTAATCATTTCAAATGAGAAATCACGCGGCGGCCTCTATAAATGGCTGTTGAGTGTATGCAATGTGACTGGCGGCAATTAACTCTCAAAGCAGTTTGCTCCTTCCAGAACTCGTATGATAGCTAGCATCTGGGGACAAGACGGTGGGCAATTTCCAACACCACCCCCCCCCTCTCTCTCTCCCTCTTATCCTCGCCCTCTCTTTTCCTTCATCCTGCCGCCATTCGTGCATCCTCTCTCCAGCTTTGTTTCATTAATCGAATCCACACGATATGTGATGTCTTCTGGCAGCGTTCCACGCAGCAGGACGGCAACGGTTAAGTGTTTATGTCGATGCGACCGCGCCGTCGCTAAATAAGACAAAGAGAACACCACCGCCATATTTCTGTCTCAATTGCAACGATGGCGGCGGTCTCCTTAATCGAAAAGCAACCCACACGAAGAGTGGATTATTTAGTGTTTCCGATGTGTTCGGAGGGCCGGAGGCAAAAGATGCATCGGTTCCCGAGAGATTATAAAGGTCAGGAATCTGACGCCCATTCTCTCTCTCTCTCTATCTCTCCCTTTTTTACAAGTTGTTCTGCTGGAATTGTTAAGAGGTATAAATAAAAACTTGCCGTGGAGGTGGTTTTCAACATTTTTTCAAGACCATAATGATTCAACTATATACTTATCATTAATCATTTTCTATAATCCATGCGAGAAAAAAATACTTGTCGTAAAAAACTTGAATCATTGGGATTGAGTCTCAACGCATGCATTCGAAAAGGCGATAAGAAATACATTACCTAAGGATGCAAAATCGAACATAAAATTCGTCGAAAATAATGAGGGTGCTATAATTGTTAATGACTGCATTAAAATTTACATGACAGCTAACTCATGATTTCATGATGCAAAATATTATTTACATTAATTTTTGACAGTCTTTAACTCTTTTAACAGCTCTTTTATACCTAGTAAATAGTGGGTAGATTGATAATATCAAATTAATATCTCACATATACATTATGAAATATAAAGTCTGTAATTGCATCCATGGCAGTAAATTACTCCTGTGCTTACACTTATAAAAATACTACTCAGAAGTCACACATTGGTCCACAAGTTTTCAACAACTAGCATACTTTAGCTATCATTTAACTATATGGATATTATTTTAGTGCATGTGTCAGTACTGACTATTTTTTTCGTTTAGTAGGGAAATTAATGTGCCTATTGAATAAGATATAAAAACCAGAGTTCAAACACGCAATAAAGGGCTATTCGGGGGTGTCAATTGCGAGTTTGAACCATGGGTCGTGCATGGGAAGGATTAGTTTTCAGTAAACGACCACAGCCCATGTAAATGCGAACTGCAATTTTTTTCTTCACAGGTTCCACAATAACTATCAAAAGGGATCATATGTGGTTGAATTGGTCTTGTATTACCTTTGGTTGCCACTAGTACGAAAGTAAAATTCCCGTGCACAACCACTGGGAGTGGTTTTGTTGAATATTTGTGCAAGTAGACATATTTATGCGTTGCATGATCCTCGGCGACGAGTTTAGTTCCCCATATACGAGTATCACTTCGCAGCTAGCAGTTCCCCTTTGTTTTTCACATTTGCTGGCAAAATTATTACCATATCTGGAGTTTTATTTCTTCTCAGTAGCAGATTTATATGTGAATACATTTTCATTTTACTTATGTAGGTATTTAACCTCAATAACGCTACATCACAGATATTTAACTTTATTATTACTTCAAATTTATTCCTATATATATATATATATATATATATATATATATATATATATATATATATGTATGTATGTATATATTTATATGTATATATATATGTATGTATATTTATATGTATGTATATATACACACACACACACACACACACATATATATATATATATATATATATCTTTACCGGAAAACATTAATCTTTCTTTTGGTAAGATTTAAAATAAATACCGTATTTCTGGAATTATCCCTTCTCTTTAACACCTTTTCCTCTGAGAAACCACATAAACGCAGAAACTGGTATTTGCTTGCCTTTTTAATATATCTCTATCAAAACTTGCGGAATTGAATCAGTAAACTTCATTCATCCTTTCCCAAAGACTTTGGTACTTCTTACCCAAAGGAGAAATTTTCAACATCCACCATGAAAAACCGTTGCGGTTAATGTTTCATCCCTTAACCCTCATAAAACATTTTTATCCTTTGAAATGGGTTACTTTCACTCTCACTGAATGCCCAAACTTTCGGAATGGCCGAATCCTTTCTTAAGATAACGACATTATCCCTTAACATTATTCATATGACGAAGAATCTGGGTGGACAAGTGGAGAGTGGGAGCGGTGGAACTGAACTACACATAGTTCGACGGTGAACGACATACGTTTGACCGAGGATTAAGACAATAAAGTACTCTCGACCGGTTGAATTGAAATAGTTGAGAAAACTATGGAGTGCGACCTCTCTTCTGGAGATTGGAAAACCGTGCAAACACAAAGGAAATGTCGAGATCATCGACCATCTTTCACGGGTCTCCCTATACTCCTTACCACACTCACCATTTTGACCCTTGACACATTCATCGCTCTAATCCGCAAATTCATCCGATTGCCTGAAATCCGACAATCCCCTCATTCTTCCCTCAAATTCATCCCCACCTTTTTCCCTTTCAACTAACGACACCCCTCCAGAGTACGTACACAATTCCGACTGTTAGGATTGTGGCTGGGGATTTCTCGAAAAGAGAATAGAAATCAAATTTAGTGGAAAGTCAAGGTTTGATAAAAAATAATTAATGCTATCCCTCGAGATTTCATAAAAAATATGCTGCCTACATTTAGTGTGAAGAGTGTGAAAAACGATGACTTTTAATTGATGTGTGGATGTCGGTTAAGGCTCAAATGATTTCGTTTACCCTCGAATTTCATTGTTCCATCAAAGGCAGAGAATATAAAATTTCAGCATTCTGGAATAAATCAGGAATTTATATTGTTTGTAAATTCGAAAATTTGAGAGAGTAAAACGGTAAGCTAAAACCGAAAGTATTTTGTTTTGGCAAGGAATAGAAAAGAATGATTTAATAGTGAGAGCAAATGGCCAAATACGAGGGTCATCCGGAAAGTAGTACCCGTTCGTGCCGCATGAAGTGCTGACGACGCGAGTAGCCGCTGGACGAGGTCAGATAGCTTCAGTGGCTTGTCTGCCTTCTCTGAGCCAAGTTGCGTGACGCTAGCATTGCCTGTGTTGTTTCTGTGATTGTTTACAATGTTTAAAAAAATTGAGAACGCCGCCAGTTGTGAAGTGAGGGCAGTGATTAAATTCCTCAATGCAAGAAACGTTCGCCCATGTGATATTCATCGCCAATTAAAGGAGGTGTATGGAGACAATGTAATGGACGAGTCGTCTGTTCGGCGGTGGTGTCGCAACTTCAACATGGGGAGGGGGAACACACACGACGATGAGCGTTCGGAGAGACCGTCTGTCATTACAGACCAACTGGTGAGCTCAGTTGACGAATTCGTGAGGAACGATCGGCGCGTCACAATTGATGACATCTGTGAGCATTTTCCCAATGTTTCTCGAACAATTGTTCATGAAATTGTTAAACACCATCTGCATTATGCAAAAATTTGTGCAAGATGGGTCCCTCGCGTATCTCAATGAGCTGGCGGCGAAGGACTATGCAGCAGGAATACAGAAACTTGTCACACGTTATGACAAATGCCTTAATTTGCTTGGAGATTATGTTGAGAAGTAGTTTAAAGTATCCTCTTTCAAATAAAATTTTTTATGTTTGTTAATATTTACTTTTGTGTCTTTATTTCACGAACGGGTACTACTTTCCGGATGACCCTCGTAAGTGGATGATGATGAATCTCTTTGCTGAATTGTGAAAAATATGAAAGAACAGGTAAAGAAATCGAAAGAGGCTAGAATTTCATCCCTAAAGAGTTTCGTAGTGAGGAGTGGGAGGTATAAAAAATAAATGTTTCAAAGGCATCAAAAATAACAGTGCATAAAATGGCAGTGCACTCCTTCCTAATCAATTTTAAGTTAAACTTGAGTTTGCAGGGAAAGCATAAATGTTTACTAAATGGATACTTGAGGGATATTTCCGGTAAAGGGTTAAACTAGTAAGTGTAATCAGATTTGAAACGAGTGGATTTTCGACAAGAGTGGCATGTATGGAATGGAAACAGAACATTACTAAAGAAATGGAAAGCTTTGGCCATGTCGAGAAAGTCGATGGAAGTTGAATCACCAAATATGCGTACCAGGGACGAGTCAATGAGTAGAGAGGAAAGGGTACCACGAAAAAGCCTCGGGTGGATGTCGGCGTAGATTTGTAGTAGTCAAGCAAGCTGACCAACCGCTCAGGTAATTTACGCCATTAGTTAGGTGGGGGTGATTTGGATGGAGAAGTATCTTCAGGGAGTAGACTAGAGACAGACTAGATTTTTAATAAAAGGCACCAAGAGGTACACAATGAAACATCCTACCGGACCCCCAATCCTTGAAGGATGCTGGTACATTAGCCATAGCACCATCCCAATGAACTCTTTGAAGATACTATATACTCGAGACAAGTACTCATAAGTATGAGGAAAGACAGCATACGCGGTAATATAATGCATGAGTGAGGCGACAGACGCTTCAAGATGAGAGTAGCATGAAAGAAATAAATAAAGTGGATAATATATTATGCAAGTTTCCTGAAAAAACCTAACACTAGGATTTAATTGACAGTGAGTTCTGCAAAAAGGAGTGATGTGAATGTATGTATGCATGCCATTCAAAATTTTATTACACTCAAACAGAAGTAGAAACGAAAAGGAGAGAAGATTATTATGGTTACTTTTCGAGACGAGGAAATGAATCAAATTCAAGACCACTAGTTCCTCTTCCAGTAACTCCATTCTGCTGCAAACAATTTCCATGGAGATGAGAGATGAATAACTTCAGCGGAGAAAAAAATCAATGATGGAACAGTAACATAATTCGATGATGTCTAATGGCTTCGTTTCATCAAGAGCAAGCCGCGCTGCATTAAAACTAGTCGGCCTTAAGTTTCAGTCAGAGAAAGATTCCGCCTCAGGGAGCTCATTTCTTTCGCCCTTTCTGATTCAACTTTCCTACTATCATCTCACCTCCTCGCTGTACTAAAAACTGCTTGCACTGCATCACCTTCTACTTATCTTCTACTGTCGCTTCATCATACTTTCATGAAATTTCTCCCTCTATCAATTCTTCCCGACTATATTCTTAGCTAATAATTCCCTCAACGGTTTATCAGGAAGTAAATGATTATCATTCCGACACAATAAAGAAGGTGATGAAGTCTACAAATAAATCAATCGTTCTCCAGAAACACTTCTAATTTGTCTCTGACTAAAGGTCCAATTATTCACACCTGTCACCCCAAAACCTCGCTCGCTCGCATTAATGAAATAAGGAGGACCCATTTTAATTGAGAAATGTATCTTATCAAGAGTTAAGTACCTGTGGGAATCATTCTTCCCACCTTAAAATTTATCTCCAATCGTACAAGTATGTGCAACGACACGATACTTTTATCATTCCCTCATATTCATGAACTCTGGATCTCATACTTCCTCGTATTTGCAAGGGCCAAGGACACCAAATGTTCCCTCAAATTTCATCGCTATCTGTGAATATTTTGTTTAAAAACACGTAGAATACATTTGCTACCAGCAAACTAATTGGTAATCGGTATATAACAACGCACCTGATATGGAAATCGGCGTAACCGAGGCATCGGTTAACAGCAAGCACTGTATTGTGTCTACTTCCGTAGATTTCAGTTGCTTGAAGTTATAGGGAGCACGGAGCACGTAACAATAGAAAAACCTTTGAGCATCTAGCAACCTTCTGGTAGAAACGAATCCATCCGTGATAATGTAATAGGTATGATTTATTAAGATAGACGCTGCCAAATCGATATGCGATGATAATGCAAAATGACCATGGCCTTCGAAATGCTTTATAACCAGTATTGCTCTAATACATCATATTTTTATAACCTCAGGTAATATCCTCAAAATTCTGAATACATCGTATCAGAAAAATGTCGGCGGCTGTATTGAATGGAGAGAAATTTTAGAATCATGAAGCTTCAAAATGAAAATTAGTGACGATTTAACTTGTACTCCAAAAGGCGTTAGTCAAGAAGCATCAAGTGTACGTAATTGTATATGTTTAATAAAGTAAGCAAAGCAGATTTCAATTGATGTTTCACGAAAAGAAAACAAGTGTCTTTGTTTAACAATATATGGATTGAATCCCGCTCAACGGACGGCTTGTATCGTCAGGCACTGTGCTCTTCCGACTTTAATTTTGAATATACTCTAATCAAAGTAAACAATGCATCTTTTAAAACCAAGTGGCTTCATTGCCACTTACACGAGAAGAAGACGTATGACACAGAAAAGGAAGGGATAAAAAAATTGCTCCCCATGCCTCAAATAATTAGTAACACTCGAAGCGTGATCAGAGAAATATCTGCAGGGATTTAAATGTCATAGTTTCATTAGGAAAACGCACACATCTTAAAGAATAGTACTCGATTGATGACTCCTGACGTTTATGGTACTTGGACAGCTCGACTACTATATGAAAGCCACATAAAATATATTCAAAACATGCAATTCATAGACAGGCATGAAATTTTCATAGACGTGCTCGAGACCATCTAAATAGATTCTAAAGTTTGGAATTTATTTCCCCCACCTGAATATATTCAAATCCACATTCCTACAATTGACAATATTTATTCTGCAAAACCATTAAATGCTTTTACCAAGTCATGTTCAAAGATAAGGCTCCCTACTCGCTACACTGCTCAACTCCATTTGAAAGTTTGGACAAGGAAAGTTTCCGCAGCGTTCAAAAGTTCCAACACATTCTGGGAAAAAGAGTCCACATAAAGACTTTTATCGATTCAATTGAATGATCCTGCATAATATGTCCCTTTAGACAAGGTTTGTGCGGAGAACATATTTGAACTCTCACGTTACCTTTCTCAATAGCGGCTCAGAAGTCTGAAGGATGTTTTACTAGTGAAAGTTCGTCATGCAATGATTTAATGATATCCATTTCACTATCTACTCTTGAAACTATATTTTGGCGCTAATGCTGTGGCTAATCTGATCTCTAGACGATGATCGCATATTAAATTAGCACTAAGTTACCTCCCGTTAAAACTTCGACTACCAGTCTCAAAATATGATTCGCTTTAGAAATTGTCCCTACTGATTTAAAACGAATGATGTGTCCAGATGTCTAGAATAATAAACGTCTTAAAAATAGGATCAGTTTCTTATTCCATTCTCGAAATTACCTAAATTAAATATGATCTATGAAATTCTAGTTGCAATTTACTGATGGACGTCATTATCCATTTACTTCTTTTTCACATATATCTTAATTTATCCAGACGGTAAAACTTTCCGTTATATTAATTTTCCTTTTCGCCTAGATATCTCTGAGCTCCTCATAACTTTCAATCCACTCACCTGCCCCCCTTTTATACGCAAGCGCCATCACTTACAGTTTGCTGCGACCTCTGCCCTTCGGCTTTTTATTCTTTCACCGTTCATTCCTCTAGCGGAACCCCTTACCCGCCTGCGCTAAATCACTCGTGATGCGCACACACCTACGTAAACGACTGCCAGTTCTCGTGCAGTGGTCTGTTTTCGACTAATATGGCCACGATAAACAATGTTCTTGAAGTCATTTAGAATGCATAAGGAAGGCAAATACTGCCAATGTAAGTGAATGTCTGAGGGCTCTGGGAAAAGCTTTCCCTCCAGTTCATGGTAGAGCAAACTCGACACGAGATATTTCGTGGCTTTGGGAGAGGGGGGGCTATTATTAAAGTTTTACTATATCTGGAAACAGGTTCTCGGAAATCGGAAAGTTTTTAACTCGGAATCGGTATTAAATTTGCAGTTTAGTCCTATGAACTTGAATCTTGAGTACAAAATTGAGAATTAAGCCCACCTTAATGATGGGATAAGCGTGCACTAATCTTCGGACAACCCATGACATAACTAAGCTAGATTATACGCTCTCGCTGAATAAACATCTCTTGCTTGGTTATTGATAAATAGAGTATACATATGAATGATGATGGATGGGAGGTTAGTATTTTCGAATTTGCAAAATTATACACACTTAAAATACTGTAAGTAATATAAAAACGATTCTTTGATGAAAAGCAAATTGAAAGGAAAATACAGAAATAATAATTATTATTATCGGTAATCTACGAGCTAATGTAAATTTTAGATAGACACAGGCTACGAAGCGGTACAACGAGCGGTCAACTCCGTACACTTCATTCCTCCCTAAATTTAATCCAACGCACCTATCCTATTCCTACAGCTTCCTCGTTTGTCTAACGTTCTCCCCTCTATCACACTCTTCAATATCCCATTGCCAATCAAAATTCTCTGCATCCATTTTTCCTGCCTCTTTTGGATATCTCCCAACAAACCCCTCACCTCCACCACCATACATATTACAGAAATTTTCCCGTTTATATTCAAGACCAAATTAGAAAAAGTCAAATTCGTTTGCCTGAAATACATTTTCTGAGAGGATATTCTGTCTCATCATGTTAATATAAGGCTGATACTTAAAAAAATTAATTTTATTTCAAAGTAATTTACCAAAACTCCAGGGAATATCTCAAAGAAAAGAAAACGCTACGGAAATACAGAATTTTACATCGGATGTAACGAAACCATTAAGCATTATGGAACAAAAAATAGTAATTTAATAAATAAAGTAAATAATGGCAATTTAATTCCTTAAATGCAGCCATAGAACAAATTCCCTTGGAAAAGATCCAAAAACAACCCAGAGGCCATCGGAAGCGATCGACCAAGCAACCCTTAACGTGCAAATAGGTAGGTACGAAGCACATCTGGGGACTAATTTATTGTCGGAGACCCATTAGAAAACTCAGCAGACCTACGCTGAAAGAACACTGTCGGCACTAACAAAAGTGCGAGCATATGAAACAAAGCTAAAAGCATCTCCCTTTTACAGGCCGTTAAATACTGAGCACTCTCCCCCCATACGCTTTTATCTCCGTCTCCATTGTTGCCTCAATCCCATGCTGGCACATCGTCGCCAACGAAGCCCACCTTGCTCCCACTCTTCATATCATTACCAGCACCAAACACGCCACACTCCATTTCGCCCAAAATATCCCCCTCAACTCTCATTCCCTCCCACTTTTTTTTTAGCTTCTCATTTTAATAGCCTTGTTACATCCACTCTACACCCACTGCAGCCAAACCTCTCCACCAGGAGATGCTGTATTGCAGTTAGTGGAAGGACGGAATTCAATCCGTGATAATTCCCGATCACTCATTCACCTGCAGAATTCTTGACCTCCGACATATTCTCTCGCGTGACCGCAAAAACACTAAACACGCCAACGATTTTCTCTTTCGATGGAAGAAGGTTCAAGTAGGAGTACCGGAGTACACGCATAATTATTTTCAAAGAAAATACTCCTCCACGCTTTTAGCCTGCCGTCGAATCGCAATCACTGAACGATCAAATTGAACACAAGGATGGGAGTGAATTTTTCTATATTATACCTGTACTTCTCAATATGTTTTCAAGATAATTTAACGATAACACAGTTATCAATCCGTAGGTTGTTTTGATAGCTGATGGTAGCGGCTCACCTAACACTAAAACTAATGGTTGTAATATTCACGGACGAGTGCAGTTTCCACCCCCCTGGGGCTTATGGTTTCCCCGGAAGATCTTTTACCCGAAAAATCACACAGCTTGAGAGAGGTTGAAGGTGCCTTGAGGCACCTCCGGGAATCGAACCTAAGCCCTTCAGCTAGTAGCCCAGCGCTCTACCCATTGCACTGCCACATTTACTACGAGACCATTTCTTTAGTTAAAAACATAGGTTATTACGCTTCACAAACTTTCATAATATTGTAAAACTATTTTATAATTTGTTAATTTTGATTCTATCACCTGATTATCAATAAAAGGGCTTGTTTTTGAATATGAAATTAATATAATGTTGATCATTAAAATTATCTAATCACAAATGTAGTGCCTATAAGATAGCTGAAAGGTGAATTAATTATAAAACAAATCTCAGAGGAAAAATACGAGGTAGTGTACTACATCAGTATATAATACTAAACAGCGAATTTAACAGAGCGGTAAAATACCAGAAGAACAGCAAGGCAACAAGAGATAGCAAAATAAACTGTAAAATTATCAATGCGCTGGGCGTCAAACCCTTCGTAAAATAATCAAAGATGGCTCACTGTATTTGGTAGTACAAAAGAGAACAGGAGCATATGGAGAATTCTTAGACATAAAAGACCTGGATGAATTAGACACTCCTTGAGGCATAATGGTTTATTTAGAAACATAATAAATGAGAAATTGAAGCTAAGACACCGCGTGGAAGATCAAGAGACAAGGACTTAGGATGAATTAAGAGAGACTAAAAACAGAGAAGCTATCAGAAAGTTAGGGAATCAACAATCAACAGAGAACGAAGGGCTGTGGTAAACCAAGCTTAGGATGGAAATATTGATGTTAATAATAGCTGAATCACGTTTCATATATGCATGTCCCGCCGAATCAGCCGATTTTAAGGCAATTAAAAAGAACTAATTCTGATGAAAGGTGATATTTAGCAATTTCGACCGCTGTGGTAACCGGGGGCATATACTAGTATGCATGCGTATACTAGTATGAAGTAGGCCTATTATACTAATTTACAAAGAACTGTTTCCTATAGTATTACTCTATTATTCCCACGGTTTTCACCTTTACGCGCCTTTATTCAACATTATTTTTTCGCATTTGCGCTTACTTTTTAATGTTCTTTCATGATGAATTTATTGATGACTTGATTCTCATCCAAGTTGTGTAAAGAAAAGTGAAGAGGCACATGCCGGAGAATTTTCTATCCTTAGCTGCATCATTAACGGCCATAAATCTTACTTACATAAATATTCACGTACAATAAGTTACGATTGATTAGTTAAATTGAGAGAAATAATTTTAAAGAGAAATCAAGAGTGCAAGAGCTTTTTTACTGGAATTCATTCTTGTGTTTACTAAAAAAGGTTCATGGAGGTAATGGCCACAAAACGTTCATTTGTATCAGTCAGTGTTTTGCTTCCATTAAAGGCATTTTCATGAGCACTTCTCTGACATAAAAGTGATGTTTTTTCCAGGCTGTCTGACTACAAATCATTCTGGAAAAATATATGAACTGAGGAGACGTCTGGTGGCAGAAAAAACTCAGTTCAAGGTGAGAGTCGTCTCCTTTTTCCACATCGTTTTGAATCGTCACTTCTCAAAAATATTGAGAAGGATATCTTTTTGATTTCTTATGCTATTCTACTGAAAAAAAGTGTTGAGAATATAATCGAAGATGAAGATAAAGTTGTGAAATGGATAGAGTTTTAGAGCATAGTAGAGGTGAAATTCTTGCAAAAATAATAAAAGATAAGAAAATACGTCGACGAAAAATTCAAGGTACCCATACGGAAAGTAAAAGCCGATCAAATAAGGGACTATGGAAGACCTCAGGAATCGATTATGCATATTCTGAGCTTAAAGAGCATGTCTAAGAAAGAACTTTGATTCAGATCACGAAAATTAAGTGTTAAGTGTATAAAATTAAGAATACACAGATTGACTTAAACAAGTGCGCTACACACAAAGTATGTCTCAAAAATAGTATAACTTATTTTTATCGGATAGACGGACGGACAAGTGGCGGTTTCTCTGGCTGAATTCGAGGGAAAGGAGTCTCATAAAAAGCTGGAGGCTGGTATTAGTTATCTCCCAGCCTTTGCGGAGTGCGGATCGTTCGTTTGCGAAACCTCTATAACGTGACCACGTTACGCTCCGTCATGAATCGGTTATTGGAACAGCGCTACTTCATCAAAATTTGCGTGAAACTGGGCAAAACCGGGAAAGAGACTCATGACTTGCTCAAGGCAGCTTATGATGATGAGGCCATGGGTAGATCAGGCGTTTTTAAGGGACCCAAGTTGTTTCAAAAGAATAGAGAAGATGTTGAAAACGCCGAACGTTCAGGACGACCTTCGACCTCAAAAAGTGTAGAAAAAATTGCTAAAGTTGTTAGACAAGGGTATAAGATTAAGTGTTTGCGTGGTTTCTGATGAACTTGGCATCCCAATTGAGAGTGGCATCGACTTTTAAACGAAAACATGGGCATGAGAAAGCGGTGTGCGAAGTTGGTGCCGCGAGTGCTCTCGGATGGACAAAAGAAAACATGCATGGGGATCTGGCAAGAGCTTCTCGATTATGGGAGTGAGGATCCAAATATTTCAGAAAATTCCCCACTAGACTTCTTCCTCTTCTCTCACCTCAAATTTGAGCTGAAAGGACGTCACCAGGGCTTGTTGTAAGCGTTACAACAGGCCGTGACGAGGGAGCTTAGCAGCATTCCGGGCGCCGCCTTCCAGAAGGCGTACGAGGCGTGGAAAACCCACTGGCAGCGGTGTGTGAACGCACAAGGGTGCTACTTCGAAGGCTTTTGAGTTAATGTATTAATTCTGGCAATAGCTTTTTTTAATCGACTAATTCCTACTACTTTTGGGACAGACCTCGTATTTACCCGAAGAGGAAGGATTTAATATTACTTTTTCCAATATCCGTGACAATTCTACACTTAACCAGGAAGTTCGGAGGAGGAAATTGGTTGAAAGATAAAGTAAACAAATAACGGCCGATGCGGAAGTGAAAACAAATATAGGAACAACAAGAGATTAGCAATATCAGAACTGAGCGGGTATTTGCGACAAATAAATACCAAGAGTGGTGAAAATGATTAGGTATCGAGAAAATTTTCATCTAAATTTTATTAACTTAAAGAAGGCAGAATTTTAACCAATCCCTCAATACTATCGATTCAAGTAAAT
The DNA here is from genome assembly GCF_022747635.1 of Hetaerina americana. Classification (NCBI taxonomy): domain Eukaryota; kingdom Metazoa; phylum Arthropoda; class Insecta; order Odonata; family Calopterygidae; genus Hetaerina; species Hetaerina americana. Next base: position 50,795,404 of record NW_027286763.1, on the reverse strand, counting down.
AAAAATAAATACCTATATAAAGTTGAAGCGTTAACATAACATCCCAATATTTCATTAATGTAAGAAATTATGAAAGCAAATGATTCTATAGTTGAAAGTGCAGCCTGCCGGTGGAGATTTTTGTCCAATTAACTATTAATGCGGTGTTTATGAACTTATACCATAAGAAAAGGAAAAAAAAGTACCCAAAATTTCTGTTCAAAATTTTTAAGCAGGGCATATAGATGACTAATCCATCGAATAACATACGAGAGTTAAATTAATCGTTAGTAAATCGTACGAGCAGATTCGTATATGCACGTTAGCTTTGCCGATTTAATCTGAAATACTTTTCTTAATTCAATAGAGTGACATTGGATATGGATTAAATCGTCCTCCGAATCTTAATTTTCAAGCACCAATTGATGGCTCGCTTTACGTTATTTATCAGCAATGAAATATGTAATAATCTTTTTATTAATGGTGGTTGGATTTTAATTATTATAAGAATGTTTGAAACTAAGTTACACAGAATGTTGAAAAATAAATAAGTCCAAGCAATGCAAAGCTTTAGTTTTGTTTTTTTTGTTCCAAATATTTTTTAGTTTCACGTACACGAAAAAGGGCACGTACGTACACGCGGAGGATTTCGCAGGAGGCCAGTTCAAGCCTAGGTTATCAGATTAAATCCAGTGGCAAACCGAAAGGAAATCACTGAGGACGCAACACAAAAATGAGAACAAGGAATTTCAATACACGATTAGCATTAATGATTCCATGACTAGTAAATTACTTTGGAATCCAATGGCTTAGGGCTCAAGCGATCACAACTATAATTTCACCATAGCGATTTGTAAGACCAAAGTCAAAGGAGTTATTAGAGAAATTAATAATTCTTCATGCTTTAAATACCATCGTACTTTTTATCTCGAATGTGTTAGATGGTGCTTTGCTCTCACCTCAGTTAACTTAAGAAGAACAATATTCCCTCCTTCTCCCTTTCTCAGTATAACGCTGAGGGGAAAGGGGTTTTGGTTAAGCGTGAATTCAACATATCTCTCGCACCTCAAGTTTTTTGTTTCGCATCCGGAAAAATAAACGTTAAATTCATCAGGGATGAATTTTTCCATTAGACAGATTGCCTCAACATACTATACTGCTGATGCTTAAGAAACATTCTCACACTTACGTAACATTTTATCGGAATTGAGGCGAAACCAGACTTGTGCGATTTATAGTTTTCATCAAAACTGCGATGGAAAGAATCAAAGCATCTAGCCGATTAGTCTGGATTGCATCTTTCATTTTTAACCTAAATAGTCAATCACTGCGCCCTTGAGAGCCGTAGTATGTACACGTAAAGAAACCCAACTGGAAAAAGCGAGCTCCATCAACTCTTTGAGTAATGCCTTTTTCTGGTAAATGATCCAGAAAGGACACATTTTCTATCCTGTTATATCATGATTTCATTCCTTTTTGTCCAAGGTGAAGAACATAATCAAAGCAACAAGAGTACATAATTTACTGCCACTAGTACTACGACTGGTACACGGTTCAGTCCTTCAGTTAATAATAAGTCTGCATATATACCTTGAGAAACCTTACTACTTGTTTTGAACAGTATTACGTGCTTGCTTTGAAATGAATATCGATTGATGAAAACTGTCATTAAATACAACAACGTTTACGACCACCATGAAATCGTTGTATTTGATATCGCAGTGCTAATTATGCTAAAGAACGTGCCATAAATCCTTGAAGTGTTCAATGATCATCATTGTGAATAACTTATGTCCATTCATTTTACTGAACTGAAAATAAGTTCACCCGGTACGGGTGTTTTAAGCTAATTTTGATTACCATAATATCGATTCCCTGTAAATCCAGGAAATATTTCCTCGGGTTTAGAAACGACTTTTTGATTCTTACTCTACTGGTCCTTATCAGCATCTCATTGATGAACACACAATGATCTTAAACCGTAACTAAAGAGCGTATATTCTTGATTTATGACCTTCCCAAATTACGAAGATTTTTCAATTGAATATCAAATAAGGCACCCGAAGCCGAGAAGTTTTCAAGGAAAAAGAACGTGAAATATGGCGTAAATTAACTCGGTAAATGCAAATTAACATTAAAAATTTACAAAAGAGTACATATACGAGGGTCATCCGGAAAGTAGTACCCGTTCGTGCCGCATGAAGTGCTGACGACGCGAGTAGCCGCTGGACGAGGTCAGATAGCTTCAGTGGCTTGTCTGCCTTCTCTGAGCCAAGTTGCGTGACGCTAGCATTGCCTGTGTTGTTTCTGTGATTGTTTACAATGTTTAAAAAAATTGAGAACGCCGCCAGTTGTGAAGTGAGGGCAGTGATTAAATTCCTCAATGCAAGAAACGTTCGCCCATGTGATATTCATCGCCAATTAAAGGAGGTGTATGGAGACAATGTAATGGACGAGTCGTCTGTTCGGCGGTGGTGTCGCAACTTCAACATGGGGAGGGGGAACACACACGACGATGAGCGTTCGGAGAGACCGTCTGTCATTACAGACCAACTGGTGAGCTCAGTTGACGAATTCGTGAGGAACGATCGGCGCGTCACAATTGATGACATCTGTGAGCATTTTCCCAATGTTTCTCGAACAATTGTTCATGAAATTGTTAAACACCATCTGCATTATGCAAAAATTTGTGCAAGATGGGTCCCTCGCGTATCTCAATGAGCTGGCGGCGAAGGACTATGCAGCAGGAATACAGAAACTTGTCACACGTTATGACAAATGCCTTAATTTGCTTGGAGATTATGTTGAGAAGTAGTTTAAAGTATCCTCTTTCAAATAAAATTTTTTATGTTTGTTAATATTTACTTTTGTGTCTTTATTTCACGAACGGGTACTACTTTCCGGATGTCCCTCGTATATCTCAGCACAAATTTAGGACCACTAAAAAAACCATAAGAGGACTAGCGCCAGCCACGCAAAAGAAAGCCCAGGCCTGGTCCAGAACACCGACCAACAGGCAGACTCTGGAATGGAGTGAGGGACCCGCTGTAACTACTTTCACCACTTCGTCTCTCACACGCACGTACACCGAAATCCTCCCCCGCTCCCATCCTTGCTTCTATCCCGCATTTCTCTCTTCTTCTAGTCTTTTACTCTCCCATCTGCCCACTCCATCAGTCCAAACACACGCACCAACCTTTTCTTTCCCTGCCCACCTCTCAACCCCTTTCGTGTGTGGAGGGAGGGAGGCGGCGGGGTGGAGGAACGGCGGCGGAGGACGGGGACTGCGGAAGGGATGTCGGGCCTCCCGACCTCAACTTCTCGGCTTGCAAGAGTCGCTTCCCACGCAAGAGCGACACCAAGCCCTACCACACCTCACTCCCTTGGCCCTAAAGGGAGTAGACAATTTGGAGAAGGGCTTGTGTAGAGAGATAGAGAGAGAGAGACGGACGGGGAGAAGAGAGTCCTTCCGCCCTCACCTTCTCCTTCTCACCCTCTACCCACTCACCAGACCCTCCATAATCCCTTCCTCACACTCTCCACTAACCCATTCTCTCACTTATGCGACAGAGGATTCCTGTGGAAGGGGCTGTGAGTGAAAGAAGCGACGGGGGAAGGCGAGGATGGGAGTGGGCTGAGAAAGGGAGAGACGAAGAGGATGAAACGGGGAGGGGAGGGACGAGAGAAGGGCTTAAAGGTTACGGGAGAGAGAGAAAGAAAGGGAGGAGGAGAAGAGGGGGAGGAAAAGGAGAGAGGGAGAGGACACTGTCTGCGTTAAGGGATCGTTCACACATCACTCTGACTTATGGGGAGGAATAACGGCTCCCTTCGCATGGTATGCCGAAATTGGAACTTACGAACGCCAAATTACAGCATAAAATGTTAACTTTTTCGCTCGGATAACGCGAACGTTTTTATGAATGGTCTAAGTCAACTTGAGATCTAATCGGAATATGGAATTTAATTTTGTCGAGATCTATACCGGTTGGTGCCAACCAGCCTCGATGTAATGTTCGGGGAAAAATAGAATATGGGAGGTAAGTGAAAGCAGTCCAATTAGTCCGACCAAATTGGTAAGATGTTATTTATAAACTAGCGATAACGTGAGCTTAGGGGGAAATGGTGCACGTAAATGGTTGTTTCGATGAAGGCAACATATTTCGCAATCTTCATAATTGTTCTTTTATTTCTACCAGTTCGCCATATTCAAAAATTCATAACTGGGCCCTTAAAGATCGGATTCCTTTTGAGATAGTTGGGTGATATTTATTAAAATACATTTGGCTAATCCTACGTCTTTACAATAACAGTAATTAGGTAGTCTGGAGGACAAATGATTCATAAATAGCTATCTCGTGTTCTGCGGTAGAGATACAGAAATGCTCATATTTCTGGTGATTAATTCCTTAATAAGCAATGTGGCTGGATGACTAAATGTGAATCGTTGAATCTTAATATGCAGAAATGAAGACTGATTTGAAAATGTGTCTCAGAGAAAGGCCTTTTTAATTTGAGATCATTTTTATTTTACCAAATCGACCTTTGCAAAGACAATATGAACCTCAGAAAAACTCGTTACTCCTAAAAAGTATAATATACATGGAGGACCACAAAGGATAGATAAAGTATTCAGTAATCCAACATGAGGAAATAGTGAATTAAGAATGATAAAAAGGAAACTGTTTAGTTGGATACACAATTTCTTTTTAAATTCATATTTCACAGTCCGAGTACTTTAGTTTATTCATTCAGCAGTTCTATCCATAAGAAAATGCACGGTAATAGCAATTTATAAGCAATTTGAATGCTATGGAAAACCGCTGCTCCTTAAATTCACATTTTATATGCGGGTTCAGACACTTAATAATGAATTTAGTATTTTCATCTGGAAGAAGTTTCAGATTAAAAATTCATATTCAGAATTAAATTGACCCTTCAGAAAGTGAAAAGCTTTTGAATGACACTCCTGGCTACATCTAATTTTTCTCGTGCTGCCATGTGCGTCACCGTGGAGAGCGCTTATAAACGTGAAAGAGATTAAGGATCTTAATATCACATATATAATATATGTGATGTCAGCGAAATAGTTTTTCGGCTACATAAATCTACGTCAAGAGGGTGCCACGCCACGCCAGGTATGAGGTAAGGGGTTTTAGGGCACATTGCTCTATAATGTAAATGCATTATGTAATGATGTCACTGTGATAAGAACGGTAAATTACTATCATTCGTGACCGATGGCTCAATGCGAGTGTAATTTCCATCATAGTTTTATAGTAACCTTGTACACGTTTATACTTTCGATTGATAAATCTGGAGGACGTGAGCAGAACTTTATTAGCCTCCTCAAATATAATATTTTCGAAGAATCCTTCATACGATCCTCGTTCTAGTCAGATATTCCAAATTTGGACATAGCAACGTGAATTAGCACACCTCTTTTTGACTTCACCAATATCTTCTCCCACTACGCCGGGATGAAACCAACTTTCCTTACGGCGGCCATCCGCTCCCTCCATGACACGTATTTTGGAAATGAGATTGACACCTAAGTACTGAACTGAGTCACTTAACTTTGATCCTTACCATTTTATACGAAATTTCGTGTTTCTCATTTAGTTGACCACAAAATTCATTCATTTTTCATTTTTTATAGTTTAATTATGCTCTCTATTCCGTGAACCATTCCAACCGGCCCCGATGGCGGCGGGGTAACGCCCTTGTCCGCCGATCCAGTGGTCGCGGGTTCGATTCCCGCCTAGGTGATCTTTCCTCCACCTAGGGCTTGGGTCTATGTAATTGTTAAATTGTCATATCAATGTACAAAGCCCGATGTTCAGGTCAAGGTGCTGTTTTCGGACTAATGTAAAAAAAATAAATACATAAAAATTCTGAAAAAACAGTCCAAAGCAGGCCGCTATCATAAGGAATCTATATCTCGTCCTCACCTACATAATTTAAGATGCTGTTTACTACAGTCATGTCTATTATGGAAATGACTGAACGAGGAACTTGTTATGAGTTGGTCTGATGCATGATAAAAAACTTCCGTCCCAGAAATATAAACATTTAAATGACTACCATTTGCAATAAAATATTTTTGCAAAAATCCGTGTAAAACTCTTGCTAGTCCGTCTGTTTTTATTGGTACCTATCCGAACACATCTAACTTCAAAACCAAGCGTAAGACTGAAAATATACAAGCGAAAGAACAGATCCGTAGTACTTTCCTAGTCTCAACTCATGATAGAAAGTGAATAAAAGAAAAAAAAGGAAAAGTGTTAATCTTGGTTCAGGTTAAAAGGATGTTACTAAACGGAGAGTGAATATTAAAACACATGATTTCGTATTGTAAAAGCCAGGGATTAAGTCGGAATCAGGCGATCCTTGAAGGGATTAGAAGGGACGTAGGGTGGATACGAACGAGATAGAGAGGATTGGAAGAAGTTTGACGACAAGCCATGAGAACGAACTGACAGGCAGTACAAACAGTCAAGATACGAATTCCGTTGAAGAAAGGAGGCAGAAGGGGGTTTAACGCAGACGTCTCGTGGTTGGGTTAAGGGATAAAACCCCACCAGTAGAAACAGCTGTATAGGTTCGTGGCGAAGGAAGAGAAAGACCGGAAGAATAGAGAAGACGGGGATTGATGTATTGACGATGAAATGCAATTTTATGGTCCAAGGGGGATATCAACACCAACGAACGGGAAGGCAATTGTCGGGAAACACATGAGTAACACAATGCCCATCCTAATCAACATTAATGGGAAGGTGACTCTTTGAGTATTGGTCATATAAACCGATTGAAATTTGTATACAAATCAAATTCGCTTACTTCATATGCATTCCGTATTAGGGGTCATTTTTTTCCGCAAGCACAATATTTATTTCAAAAGACATGTTTCGTTCCGTCTGCAGCAAAATATACATATTACGCCGGGATTGTGTTGACACCGGTGGAGATAATGCTGATAAGCGAGGCAAGGGGAAATTTAACACCCAGTGCCGGCTTAAGACGAGAGTCAACATCCTCCAGAAAAAAAAATTGCTGAGAAAAGTTTCTGGAATGCTGTAATCATACAACATGTGTATGTGGACGTGAGGTCTTTGTAGCGGCTGATGCCAAAGAAGGGAGACAGGAAGAAAAAGACAGAGAGAGAGAAAGTGAACTTTGGGCCGCAGGAAGAGCAAAAGTAGTAAGTGTTGATGATTGATAATTGGTGCAGTAAATAGATAAGGCTAGAAATACGCTTGAAAAATTGCAAGAGTAGAATATTAGCAATAAATCCTCAAATAAAAAATAGTTACGCTTTTTCCATTTAGTAAATTGGAGGTAAGGAAAACATCGGAAATTCAATTGGTGCGCTGTATAATGTACTAGTTTCCCATTGAGGAGGAGCTGGGTTCGAATCTGGGCCTTTGCAAAAATTTTCAACGTTATCCAGATCCCTGATTAGGGTGCTATTACGTATAGGTGGAGAGAACTTCAAGTGGGGTACGCAGTCCTTCGGATGGGATGTTAAAGAATGGACACTTGACGTCTTTCGATAAAGGTGGGCTAATACCAATGCCGGGCTTTTCTCAACCGTTCTCCCATTCCCTCGAAAACCCTTCCGCTACCAAATTACCCCCCTATCCCTAATGACACCTATGACCCAAGGTGTCTGTGGCCTACCATAATTAACTGATACTAAAATAATGTACCCTATGCATTAACCATTCAAAGAACTTCCATAAACAAATAGATTCCCCAAACTGCAGGGAAGAGAGAACCTCAGTTAGCGAGTTAATCTAGGTAGTAATTCATAGGTGAGTTTACAAAGTTTAATGCGTTAATCGTAGGCAGGTGAAAAGCAGTTGATGATAGTTAACCTATTACAAATTGTAATCCAAAGATGCTACGCTATAGTTGTGTGAGACAAAAAAGAGCCCACACACTTTAATTCTTTCGTGGAACTCACTAAAACACCTTCAAGATATTAAATCTTACCTGTCGCGATTTTTCAAGGTGTGAACTTAAAAAACGCTTGGTTGCAGAAAAAAAAGAGTAGACGCCACTCCCACACAAAAATGTATTTTTGTATTCCTATTTCTACTGGCTTTTGCACTTACAAGAATTTCAAATTTATAAACAGGTTTTGAATCTCAAGGATGATGATCCAATGAAATATGAGCAATGAATCCGCACAAAAGCTCATTACCGCATTTAATTTAAATTCCTACGACTCTACAAAAACTACGATTCTTTTAAGTGTAAGTTGACTCTAGGTTTGTAACGCTGAAACCATTCCCCTCAACTGATTCAAGTGTGTAATTTAATCACGTAATTTCATGGCGCGCCAACAGGTGCTGGAACCACCGCCACAAACGCACCTCTTAAATTACATTCACCCAAGCACCGTTAATTTCAGTGGATTCGCAGTTAGCATTTTATCAAAACCGCCTTTTTTTCATCTCCCCCCCCCCTGAACTCATACATTAATGTCAGAAAAGGAGCGAGCAAATCAGTCGTTCTTTTACATTTTTTTATTACGAATAAAAAAGCCTTAAATACTAATCTTATTCTGAATTTTAGACCACTCAGGTTAACTATAAATAAAATGAAAACGTTCAAATAAAATATCAAATCCATCAAATGTGTAAACAAATATATTTTCCTCACTCAAAAAACTAAATATTGGGTCAGCAGGAATTCTCTCAGAATGATCTATTTTACACGAGCGAAAAATGGACTATAATGCTTTCTATACACCGCTATAGCTTCGGTTTTCTTTCTATCTTGTATTTTATAGTAACAAAGTAGATTATCTATGCTAACATCTATTAGCTGTTTCCTAGGAATTTGGTATTTTTTATCATCTCTTTTTCTATAAGTAGTCGATGCTCCTTTTATTCCAGCTTAATAAGGTAGAAATATTCTGACGGGAGAACAAGTTTTTTTTCATTTCTTTCGCAAAATCTCTCTACTAATGGCAAATGCCCGACCTTTCTTCAAGTATTTGACAGATGTAATTTTTTAATTTCCCATTACGGCAGAAATTTTTTGTAGCCAACAAGTCTTTCATGCACGATATGTGACCGCAACTTTTCTCATACTGTGCATATAGTTGAATGGTGTGAGGAAGGAGGTGTGAATAAACCCCCTGCCACACACGGTGCCTGTGGCTTGCAGGCATTAGGTAGGTCTTGTAAAATGGAAACTTGCACTTACTACTACTTATTAATCAAGGGAAGACCCCATAGGCAAACAAATACATTGAAAATGAAAGGTGAGGATTCAAAAGGCAAATTTGCGCCTGCATGCTGTGCGGAAGAGGGTGGTTCGGAAAATATGCAGAGCCAAAGGCCTAAGCATTATGGATTCCTACTGCACGGAGCATATAGAGGGATGCCTTTGAAAAGATAAATTCCTCCACGAAACGCATATTCACGTTTGTCCAATTAACAGCCAATTGCTAAACAAAGCAATCATTACATTGACTTCGAAAAAATAAACAGTGAGGTTTGCAGTGACTTCTGAAATCACATGACTGGAGATGGGAACGAAAAATGACAATATTCAGCGTCCTTACTGGGTCCAGTTTAATAATTGTATATAAGTACCCCTGTATCCTTTCCAATATAGCGATATCAATTGCAACTAACATAAGAAGCAGCAGGAGAGTGCATTAAGCGATGGAAGTTATTCACAAATACCGGACTCAAAATAATGACTACATTAAATAAAACTTCATGAGAATGGCATTTTGACCCAATATGATTTTACTATTGGCTTTTGTCCTATCGAAATATGAAAGCCAGAACTAATTACGGTAAGATTGCTATATGGGGGTTCCAACAATCCGTCCTCAAGACATAATTTTATGCTGAGGAATTATTTACCAATTGATAAGGAAATGTTTCTATTATTTTCCTTTATGTTTCTATTATTAGTTCTTCTACTCTCTAAATATTCCCTGCTTTATCCATCACTGGTGGCCCTCCTAACTTGATTAAAAAATTACATACCTAAGCATTTTTTTCTTCTCGTTCTTAGCCAAAACATTATTTTGTACACTTATTTAACAAAATAACAAAATGAAAAAATATTCATTCACGTGGAGAAGAAATTCAATCAGAATGATCAATGTAAACAATGAAATGATTGAGAACAATGGACATATGTAGTTTTAAACAGAATGATGGATATTTAATTGATAAAGCGAAACACTGGAGAAGTCACAAGAAAATTGAGGGAATAATTTACATTCAATTTTCGCGTTGTAGAAAATAGCCTCATCGGGCAGAATGAGACGCTTTAGCATTTCTTATCCCACCTTATAAGACACCACCTGACACCCAACGCGGCAATAAACTGTTCAATTTCACATTCCTTTTTATCTCCCTTAATTGCATCCAACGTGCCTTTCATTTTTCTCCCCCTCCCTCGCCTGTTTAGCGTCCTTTCAAAAGTCTATCCCCTCCAACCACCTTTTCTGTCTCCTTTGGATTTCTCTCAATAATCATCTTTCCTCATTTTATATGTTTAGTACTTCGTTGGTTTTACTCTTAGTCCATTTCACCCTTTCCATCCTTCTCCACAGCCACATTTCAAATGGCTCTAATCTACGCCCATCAGCTTGTTTCACCGACCATGTTTCCGCACCGTACAAAACAACGCTCCTTATCAAAGTTTTAACGAGTCTTTCCTTAACATCTTTCCACAACGTCCCTGTCATCAATTCCCTCCTCCAAGTGAAACCTTCTTTGCCTGAGCCCATTCTTCTTCTTCTTCTTCTTACATCTTCCTCACTACTTCGACTATCTTGGTCATAAAACATCCCAAAACAGACACAACTTAATAAACTAAAATAATATAATTAAATTTAAATTTAACCGCACTCTACTACGTACCCATTCATGAAACGTTTTTTTTTGTCCAGCATGAGATCACTGCATTCTAATTTTATCTGGTTAATTCCAAGTTTATATGGTCGAGTTCCACTACGATACTTTACGAGTTGGCCTAGAGAGCTTATTTCAACGTGCCGCAATACAAAAAAGGCCAATTGCAAAAGTAACGACGACAGTCGAGGAATTTGTGGGAGAGAAGCAGAGTGAAAGGAAGGAAGTTTTAAAAAAATGAGGAGAAAGGCTAGAAACACTAGAATGATAATGCCGCCTGTCGTCTCACGAGAGTTGCCGAAAGACACACGAGGATGATAAAAACCAAGTCTGGTCGTGAAATGGCCATTTCGTCCCATCCCCAGTTGCAGCAACACCCCCGGGTGGTTCTCCGCGGAAGCGTAGTCCTTATTTTGGGAAGATCCGTGGTCTCTTCTAGACCTTTCGGTGGAGTGTGCAGGACGGTGGAGACGTGAAGAAAGAAGCAGTGGAGTTGAGGAGTGTTGAGGAAGGGAGGGATTGCAAGGAGTCGAGTCGTCCCTTGAGGACCAGACAGAAGATGCCTTTAAGGCAGCCTGCGATGGTATCATTCTCTTTAAACTGCTCACGCTGCCTCACCAGCCTAGGGACTAGGCCCTTCCCCTCACCACCTCACATGCACACACACACCCTGTCCCCTCCTTACACCTCAGCGAAATCGAAATTCCAGCGAGGGAGGAGGGGCAAAGGGAAGGGGAGGCGTTTCGCATGCCTCCACGCAGGCCGTCCCGGGAAATTATGATCCACTCGGGAAGAAAAACGTTCGCTGGGCTCGCGCACGCACTCACCAACACTATAAAAGAAAAACAAAACGCTGAGCGGCGTTCGACTCGCGACGCGTCCAGACAAATAAACACCCGACGCTAATCGCCACCACACGCGGCGTGGGTCGGCATCAGGTTTCCCGTTTAAAAAAATATTTTTTTTTCTTTCGTTTGAAATTTTTCGCGACGCCACGCCCCCGGCGTTTTGCATTCGAGTAATTAAATTTTGAATCATGTTTTCCCTTTCACCTCACATCCCTGACCCCTTACACTACGGGAGATGTTTGGCAGTGGTGATTCGGAGCACGTCGAAGGAGTTCCGGGACAAATGCCGTATCTCAAATCTTGGAGAAATAATTTATGTTGGCGGGGGAGGGGGGGGGGAAGGTGGAGAAGAGGAATGGGAGGGAGTGAAATAAACTTCTCGTGCTCTTGGAGTGAACACGATTATTAATGCAAATTTAATAAAGCTATTTTTCAGTATGGAACTTAGGTGATGTGATGCATACTTATAAAGAAATTACCCACCGGTTTTGTCTACCGATTCGTTACAAGAACTGCCCGGAACGCGAAGATAATATGATTAAACGTCGCGACTGATTTAGCAAACGGCAGTATTACGAGCAGCTGGTATGTGGTAAATTACCTTTTCGGACCACGTAAAACATATCCGTTAGTTTTCTAATTGGCTGCTTTTGTCATACGAACATAAAATCTTTATTATGTCTTTAATAGGACGATTTCAACGCTTCTATGTACGTTGGTAAAGTCACTGTTGAGTATAATGTTTTGAATATGTAATCTTTCTCATTGGTTATCGAGCACCTAGACCTAGACAGCAGATTTCTATCTCAATGAAGGTAAAATTCGCCAAGAAATTATAAAAGTCACAACGTTGCTTCAATATAGTTTCAAAAATTAAAATAACAACATAAATTCAGACTACATATCATTCATTACTTCAAACACTTTGCTTCTCCGAACATCACTCCCTTTGAATAGTTTCTTACAAATGGCGTTTTCAAGAGTTGTTTCTCATTTCGATTTCATCAGGCATGAGATACATTCACGTTAGAAAGACGAGGTAAACACTTCCATAACTCAAGTTTACCATGAAAAAACACAATGGCATCCGCTGTGGATCCAAGAGAAGTTAAGTCTGGATCGAAGGACTTTCCACGGATCCCTCAACTACCACGCATCGCTGGTTGCGGGAATAGTTATATAATCTTTCGATGAAATCCCCCATTCCCTGCCATGCTTACAGTCATGCGTTCGCAGACAACATACTCGAGGAGATTCTTGGAAGACAGGGAGACGAGAACAACAATGCTTCACATTGCCCCAGTGCGCCATTCATTCCCAGATGGATATCTGTTTGGCGAAAATTTACTCGTTTCGGGAGTCTCGTGGTTTGGACCGATGAGTGCTGTCTGCTGCGAGGAAGCTTCGAAGAATGAGTTGCCCAAGCTGAGGGAAGAGGCTTCCGCGCATTTTATACAACCTTCCCAAGTTTTAAAGGAAGGAAATGCTCGTTGAGGAGAGAGACGTGGTGTGATAAGATCTCCAAGCGTTCAGGTGGCGCACGAGTACCAGCGACAGCGAAGGCGGCAAGCTTTAACTCCTTTCCTTTCCCCTTGTTTTCTGACGGCTGAAGAAAAGTGAGCAAGTGTGCATCAGGGAGTCCCCAAGCATAAAAATGATGGAATTGAAAAAATAACAGAAGCTACGACGTGAAATTCTAACAGGCAGAGTCATTGAAAAGTCAACAAACTAATAGTTTTTACAGATGTAAGGGGATTGTTTAGCTTAAATGAGTAGAAAAACATTTATATATATATATATATATATATATATATATATATATATATATATATATATATATATATATATATATACGCACACACGTCAAGAAAGAATGTGTTGAGAGTGAAAGAAGCTTGCAAATCCATATACCCAATTATAAGCGTACTGGGTGTAATTGTATGAGACTTTTTTAGGATGATTTGCATTAGTTTTTGATCGTTATTGTCATATCTTGACTTACTTCTAATGTTCTATGAAAATATTTACTGATCCGAGGAATTTTGGGTAACAATGTACAGTTCTTTTTTTCCATACCCCTATTATTTTTTGAAAACAACATATTCGTTTTTTATTTGTTGCTGGAACTTTTTACTTTGTGATTAGACGTTTAGTATTTTCATGAAAAAATTGATGAGTATTTGAACAAAAAAATAATGTTTAGAAATATAACAGAAACGAAGGTTATCTAAATTAAGAGTGAAAAAGAAATTAATGAGGGTACATAAAATAATTTACCAAATTTATTTCCTTGAACCCCAGAGGTCCTCAGCTTCCAATTTCGGTACAGTCACATGAACTAAAACTACCTTCATAAAATACTAACGAAACAGAATCAATCGCATCACAGTCAACGAGTTTTTAACCGCAGGATAAATGATCATGCAAAAAATTTATACGCCACCGAAATCCAACTGAGACAAGCGATTTGAAGCACTGTCTACTTACTGTTTAAGACTATCTGAGTTAATAACTTTTCAAGTGAGTAAATATGTCCTAATTCACACTGAATAGAATATAATAAAGAACTTTAATTATAATAAAGAATGCTTTATTAAATGAGTGCTGCAAGATCTTTCCTCGATATAAAAATCAATTTTTAGTCACAATCCAGGTAACAGAGATCCTATGCATCATTTCCCACTTTTTATTTGAGTGAGAATAATCTAAAATGCTCATCAAAGCTAGTCAAATGAGACTATTTCGTTCATGTCCATCCAAAGGACAAAATAGACCTCCTTTCATTTCCTTCCTATAAAAGAACGCGTGAGTTACAAAAATTACTGGGCCGGAACGGGAAGCCTCCCTTTCTTCCTCATCACATATTTTGCGCCGACATTCTCTTCCTTGAGAGCCGGAAATTTACTTTTAAGGTAAGGGGGTTTTGTGAATTGAGAATAACTCAAGCAAGGGGGAGGGAAAGAAACCCCTGCGTCCATGATAGGCGAGTGGCTCGAAAAGGAAAGCGAGAGAAGAGGACGAGGGAAATGAAATTGTCCTTTTATAGGAGGGGAGAACATAAAACTTGAGTGTTGCACTATCACCATGCTTAAGAGGCATGATCACTGTGAAAGGCTGGATGAGTTCTAGGAAGAATTTCACATTGCAAGATACTTGATAATTACTTTCAGCGGGAGTTGAACTTCTGCATTTCTGCACTGGATTGTAAGAAAGGATACTTTCCAAAGAAGTTTAATTTTCAACGATTAATCTCCATGCGAATGTTTAGAATACTATTTGCTCGTGAGCAACGATAAATCTGTGATCACGCGTTGCTGATAAATCAATTTTTTCCCATAAATATTTCGTGACGGGGAAAAAAACGAAATCGTATATAAGTCGCGCTAACACATCGTAGGACCTACGTATTATATCCCAGAAAAACTATAATTATTCATTAAGATCTGGGAAGCGAAACAAAACACGGCGATATGAAGTCACATAGGCTAAAAACACCAGCAAACGCTAAAGAGACGAGCGTGAGTTAAATTTATAATAAAGTGGGAAAACGAAAAGCACTGTAAGAAATAGCTGGAAAATTGAGGTCTGACAAGGAGGGAAATGCTTTACGGGCGGAGCGAGGGTGGAGACCGGAGAGTGCTTTGCGAGAAGACTGATGATAGACTGGTTTTGCGGTAGGCATACTTGTTTTTAGCAGTGACCCTTGAAAAATAATATAATGACGCAAAGAGCTTAATGGCCGAGAGAGTACCTAATTCGACATGCAAGGCAACTAATGCTTACATAAAATATCTGAAAGTGTTGCGAGAATTGAGAATGACTCATTTCACGTGGGTTGTTCACGAGCATACATAGATATTTTCCTTTAAACCTAGCATGCTTTCGTTACTTGTTTCACACAGCTAACCATCGCATCGCAGAAATAATTTATCTCGGGTATGATTGATTGAAATAAAAATTGGATTCTCACGTACTTTATTCAATGGGGAAATCCATCACTTAGCTACCACTACAAATTATTTGAAATGCAAGGGAGATTTCCGACGAATTGGAAATCCTTGCCTACAAAAAACGGACGTGAAAATGTCTGAACATTATTTCGATGAAAGCAATAAATTGCATTTTCGACTGACTTAAAACAAACGATTCGCTTTAATGAAATCATTAAAATGACAGAAATTAAATAATGGATTTTTCAACTCAACAAAACCTTTTCACTGTAAAATTCACAGTTTCGACCCATCAACATAAGATGATTGATCACGCTAATGAATTTCGTCGACACAGAAATAACTTATGGAAAACTACAAAACGTAATTAAAATGTTTACACAGTCTCTAAACTCCTTCGATTTTGGGAGATATATGTATTTGGAAAATAAATTGGTCTCTATGAAAAATTATTGTCATCGTCCGGCCTCTATTAACCCTTACTGTCTTAGAAATAAATAAAACTTCCAATGCGGTAAATCAAATGCTTACTGGCAGCGATGAACATCAACTTAACGTAGATTTACATTTAATTGATTGGGAAATGAGATCGAATCAATTAATCAGAGGATTTAACAACTGATAATCATAAAAAGCTTTCGCTGTCTTCTAATATCTCAGTGATATGCTTAAATATGAGGTATTGACATAGGTTAAACCTAGGTACGTTGTTTATATGTGATAATGGCATAATTTATATTGATCATCACAAATATATTGTTGTTTAAAAAATACATTAAACATTGTGTTCTACAAGCGACATAGGAAATTTCACCTTAACACAACTGTATGTAATACTAATAAAAATAACAATATAAAGTCTCTTCTAAGAAACCCACAATAATCCCAGCAATAGGGATATTACTCCTAATTATATTTATCAATATGACTACTAATTAAAATAAAACAATAATTTTACTAATGTATACATTCACTCATATCTACATAAAAGCCTTAAATTAAGTATACAGTAAGAGGTATTAAATATAGAAATATTTAATAAAAAAATAATATAAAATTGCCTTTACGAATGTATGAAAAATATCCAAGGTGACTTGAAGTACCAAAATGTGGATATGTGCACTCGATTATATATTCAATGGGATACATTTTTTAATAAGCGCAATAGTTTGTTTTCCTATGTCATTACGCCTTAAAATTATCTTTAATTTTTTTTATTTCTTTTTAGTGTCCTGCAAGCCATCGCTAGGGTGTGTGGCAGGGGGTGAATACACACCAGACTATTTTTGACCAGAGTATGACCCTGTCGAGGTCGGACGAAGTTATTCTGCTCCCTTATCGTTTGTGGAAAAAAT
The DNA here is from genome assembly GCF_022747635.1 of Hetaerina americana. Lineage (NCBI taxonomy): Eukaryota > Metazoa > Arthropoda > Insecta > Odonata > Calopterygidae > Hetaerina > Hetaerina americana. The sequence goes on along the minus strand of NW_027286763.1, from coordinate 50,778,386 downwards.
GGCATCTTTAATCTTTCTTTAAATTACATAGCGGTTTGCATTATCGGAAATAGCCAAATGATTTCTACTATTTCGATTTTGAGAGAGGGTTATGATCATAGACTATCTTTTCACCAATCGTAAATCAAAATTACACTGTAACTTTAAACCTAAGTAAATTATCCAAGCATAAGCAGTCCATTCACTTGCGGAAGGATTTCAGCTGAAGGTATTTCAGCTATTTCATCACGATATTAAACCGACTATCGCGCTCAGTAAAATTTGAGAAATTAAGAACAATATGACATATATTGGAATTTATTGGTAAATTTATTCATTGCAGATTGAACGGATTGACTGATTTAGGATGATAGGCCGTACCATTTTCACTCTTATACACGAATACGATTTATGTACGCGATGAACCAAAATAAATTTTAACTGAGGCAGATAAATTTCTTAGGGAACTGAAACTGTCCTTCGAGTTTCCCATGCAGCAAGCCGGATTTGCCGTCATCAGTCGCTTCGACGGCTCACGACATATAATTCCACCTTTGATTTCAACCCTCCAGAGACGAAAAAATCCCAAAATTGTCGAATCGCTACGATTTACTGCTTCCATCCAATAAATTATCCGCTGAGGGTGCCGGCGCGAAAGGTAAAAACCTGCTCTCGAAGTTTTGAAACGATCGGTACTGAAACACAATAGAGACACAATCTGAAGGTTACATATAAAAAAAAAATATATATATACACACACACACACACACACACACATATATATATATATATATATATATATATATATATATATATATATATACATACATATACATACATATACATATATATACATATATATCACTTACTTTCAATTCTTTTATACCAAATTAGGACCCTATGTGCCCAACGTGTTAACCAACGAGAACAATAAACCACCGAAAATGTGCCATAAAACCGCCATAAATGTGAAGCATGGCAGTCGAATTTTTCCTCTCGGGGTGAATACCGAGGGGAAGAACTGAGAAGTTATAACCCATCGAGACATTCTTTTTTTTACGGTGGAACTATGCCCATTTTCACGACACCCCGTCCCTAGACACACCGAGTACTCACCGCAGACAGTTATTCCTAGCGCGAAAAGCTGCACGTTTATTGTTTAATGGTCAATATTTGACGCCGTGGACGTCACTTTAAAGGTGAAATATACATCCATGGCGACGCCCCACCGTTCTCTCTTAACTGTTCGCGTCAATCAATCCCTCATAAGAAGGAATTATCTCCGGACTGCGGACTTGAACGATGTGTCATTCCATGCAATTAAAGCGCAAGATACGCACGAGTCATGCCACCGTGACTCGCAGATAAAAACAAAACACTCCGCGTGCTTCATTTATTTCAACCCCATCCCCCTCTTCAACCCCCCGCGATGCTTCCAAATGTCATTCGGAGCACGCGGCGCTGTGCCGTCCATTGACTCATTTCCATTCGCCATCAATCAATGGAAACAAACGAACATCGTCACGGCCCGTGTCTCCCGCTTTGTTTATCTTTTAACCCGACTTCATTTTTTTTCTCTTGTCGCGCGCGGCTGTCCGTTGATGAGACTTTCCCGGCACCTCCCTTCCCTTGCCGCCTCCTCCCAACCCGGGGTTTATTTTTATTCGCTTCGAATGCGCACGTGATGAATAGAACTGAAGGAGCGGCGGGAAGGCAGAGTGGGGAGGGAAGAGGGGGTTAGTGGGAAGGCCGTCCGTGTCTCTCCACGCTCCGCGGGTCTTTTGCAGCCGCCCGCCGCGAGAGCCGTGAGAAAGTTGAATGGATGGCGGGGGGCATGAGTTGGAGGGGGTCGGAGAGGAGGGACGGAAAAAGGCGGCAGGGCAGTGGGAGGGGTGGGGAGAGAGAAAACGGCAGGAGGGAGGAAAGGCAATGGCGCGAGGCGAGGAGAGGGAGCCAAGATGGAAGAGGGAACACATTGCAGTCCGCGACAGGGGGCTACGATAGGGTTGAAGTGAGGGCGACTCGTGAGTTTTAACCCCCCACCCCCCAAAGAGACGAGTGACGTAGCCACCACGCAAAAAAGAATAATTATTATTATATAAACCTCGTTGCAATTAGGCAATTTTCCTGGTGGCAACGGTCAAGTCTGGTTAACCGTCACTCTTACAGTCACCCTGTACAATGCACATACATGTATACACAAGAAGTTCAGATATGAGAAAAAATGCTCTTACAGGTATATACAATGACAATTTAAGATGACCAACCTCACCTTTACATCACACAAGGGCTAGGTTTACACCATACCAACAACACTCGGTCCATCGCCGCACTCCGTCAAATAATCACGCACTATTCAATTTTAATACCGTTCAAAATCACGCACCGTTAACATCATTCACTTTCGCAATAAAACTTCTCACGCTGTGTACCTCACATATAAACAATATTTCAATAAATACAATAGTAAAATGATCACTGATCAATTAACTTTATCACCCAGGGGCTGCTTTACACTTATTCTTAAAACTCCTAAAATTGGATGGGAAGGGCTAAAAAAATGAGGATAATCGCTGCTTTTTCGGGTATTTGGAACTACCAACATGCAAATATAATCCATCTGCTAACACTATAATGCTATCACTATTATACCGCCATGTGAGACCACTATGAAAACGGATATCACAGTGCCTATGGTATCATTACGCGAACGACGAGGTGGGTTAAGAAAGTATAGGGAATTTTGTAATTATCGCCATAGTGCACGGAATAACGCGGCATGCGTTCTTGCCACAAGGTTTAACAATCAATAAAGAGTATTAATTACAAGTTCAACGCAATTTGCTTGAAGCAATACGAAAAAACACCCGTATTTGTTGTAAAACAATTCATGGCTTTTGCACCACCGCGAAAATGCACCTGCTCACATTGCCCCCTGCTTGTTCGTGAATGCTTGGCCAAAAACAGCTCGGTAATGATGTCCCAGACTCCATATTTGCCAGAAATGGTCCCGTTTGACTTTTCCGGCTCCCAAAACTGAAGCGAACCTTAAAGGGTCGTCGTCTAACAACCATAAGAGGGATTCAAATCGCATCCCTGAGAAAGCTAAAAGCTTAATCAAAGATCGAATTCCAAAAGTGTTTTGAGGATTGGAGAAAGCTCTGGCAAAAGTGTATAATTTCTAAAGGTGACTATCTCGAGGGGGATAACATTGATATAGACGAACAAATAAAATCTTTAAAAAAAATCAAATTCTTGTGATTAATTGAACACAACTCGTATATGATTACGGCTACAAATACCCATATAATAGTTTCTTTCTAATGATTATTGTATGGAAGGAAATCACTGCCGATTAATTATTTAAAAATCAAAAAATTAAACCGTGATATGACGGGAGCCCCCTCGTACCAATACCTACGCCGCGGCGCGTGAAATTCGCACATTCTGAATGGGAGGCAGATCATTTCCATGAAGCGTCTTCGGGGTTCCCCAAAAACCTTTGGTAGGTACACACACAATCATAAAAATTGGAGTAACTACAGAGTGTCCAGAGACCATATAATTTGAGCGGTACCACCGTAGGCAGACGTTAAACGCTCCACCCACTAGTTAATTCACGGATGAGAAGGGGTTGTGACGCGAGACATATATTCAAATGGGCAGAAAGGTTCATTGGCGCGATACGTATCGTCGGTGTACATGAAACAGGTATAATTTCAGGATCCTTGTCGCCGTGACCACCAGAGGTGAATCGATGGAACGATTTTAGATATTTCGAGTTTTGTTATATTTCCATTGCTTCAACAGTAGAACACTGTTTATACTGTTAGTCGGTGAGGACACAAGTGATTGCACCGAAAAATACATTGACCACCGAAGACATATGTGCATATATTATGAATTTCAGATGAAGTTGCATGAAATATCCATTCATATGAATGAACAGGTATATTTAATAAAAAGTATCTTTGCTTCTTATTAATAGTGCGGACGTGTCATATGAATGAACGTTTATAGATATGAAGATTGATCTCTGAACCAATAATTCCCCAGTCACACCGAAATTCAATTAATGCAGATGCTTTATGGTGGTAATGGTATGGTGGTGGCGCCCACGTGGATTACATCTGAATTGGTTCTTTAAGGGGCTAAGTATAATTAAAATAATTAAAAATCCAAAGTAGTACACACTTTAAAATAACACAGAAATACACCGAATGGGGAAATAATAACGATTTCATTCAAAAGCTGTACATCATTACGTATCAGACAGAATCCATGAATCAAATGTATATAATATAATATTTTTAATGTGAGCTGTGGAGTTAGCGTATAGCAGAAGCAAGGGTCCGCTGTTAATTTCCATTAATTTTATGAAATGGAATTTTGGGTAATTTAATTTGATAAAATTGTGCTGCATAGTTGTTGGTCCTTCAAATAACAATCAAATAATATGAAAACAACAATGTTTTCGAGCGGGATTTAATGATTAACTATTTAATAATCTGATAAAATGATTGCCTAAGATGGAAAAGCCGACTTTAAAAGAGAAGGCAATGCGATTATTTAACGTGCACACTCCATTTTATTTATAACACTTAACATTACCCGTAAGGAATTTCTCTAGTACCGTGTATCTAATGTTCATGATATCAATCAATTCACCGACAATCACGCTACGTTTTTCCTAAAACTAAAGTAAGGTCGTGATAAGACTGAAGGAATATATCTTTCATTCTTGAATGTTGTCCGTTCACTCTAATACTCTGATATGAACGTCAAGAAGGACAAAAAAGTTTCCAAGCGAAAAAGTTTTGAGCGGGGGATGCGAATCACATTTCGGCGAACTACCTATATACCATCAAACTTCTTCCTCAAGTACAAAATCCCTCTTATTCGAGATATCGCTTCGGCATTAACTTCGCCATGAATCCTCAGCACTGATGGAGATAGACCGGGAGAAAAAAAATTTTTTTCCATAAATGTCAATGTCATATTTCATCGCAGTCAATGTTGTCAACATCTCACGTTTTTTATTGAAACCCTACGTAATCACTTCATCGTTGAACGGAAAGAAAATTAAGTGCATCATTCAACTCCAACTTACGAATTTCAATGTTTATCTGATGTTTATATTCTGATACTGAAGGAGTATTGCTAAATGTACTCAGATAGGGATGATATATTGAATTTATTCAATTATATATTTCGCCAGTTGATTCTCAGATAAATACGAGGTATTTTCAATAAAGAGTGATCATTAAGTTTTTATTTAAAAAATGCATTATGCAAAAAAATTAATTTCATGCTATGTTGCTATCTCAACTTCTAATGAATGTGTTTCATTGATTTGACTCCAGTAGTGGTAGACTCAAATTTAAACCTATTAATTAGAGATTAATCCTCGTGGCAAACTGCTTGAGTAGTCAGTATGGATTCGATCTACAAATCTATCGCCCGGATAACGCAGAAATCGCCATTTTCCTAAACTGAGAATCCTAATATTCTGACCCTAGAAACGGGTTATTTGTCATTTACCATGCCGCACATCGTTTTTACTGCCTTCACTTTGTCGAATTGATTCCACCGGTTCTTAAAAAAGTCAACGATAATTTTATGACAAGACCAAATTGCACGTAGCGGAAGTTTAGATCGGGAAAGGAAGGAAAGATCAAAAGCCTAATGACTTGGGATTTTAATAGCTAAAGAAATTTCTCCAAGACCTCTACTTCCATATAAAAATGTGAAAGCCATTATAGGGAGACGAAAATTAATGACACTCGCTCAACGCCATTGGAAGATATTTTCGGATCAAATTTTGAGTAGGCCGTTACTTAAAAATAAATGTTTTTTTGGTTGTGACAGCCTTCTTAGCAAAGCATAGCTTAATTTCCGTAGCAGGTTATTTATTTTCTTTGATCCTTAGTAAATCAACTGAATAAAAAAGAAGTGTTATGATTCCAGTTAGGAACTGTTTGAAGTGGCTATCAGGCAATTTTCCGTTACGAAGAATTATAATGTACGGAAGAGGGACGATGTATACATGATTTCGGTTAACGTGGAATTATGCGCTTTCAAAATTTTCATAAAATTACAGTATTTTATTTGCAATTAATAATACGTTACTGAATATAGTTGTGGTTTCGTGCATGGAGCTTCTTAAGTTTTTAGAGATACGCTCTCATGTTAAAACGATAAACTTTTTCCCAAGAGCTTCATTCACCAGAAATACTTTCGTTACATTGAAAATAATATTTCATATCTTAAACAAGGGACAGAGAAAGGCATCGCCAGGTTATGGCACAGCAGCCTCCATTTAATAGACGCAGTATTCAACGCGGAAGCATACTACGAGAAGATTTAAACAAGAAACTATATTTGTGTTACAGAACGTGGGATATGAGCAGGTTACTCTTGCTAATAGTGATGTCCGTAGGGGGAGTTACATTGAAAGCAAGTTAGACCTTTCAGTTTTGCGAAGAGTAAATAACAAAAAACCAAATACACATAGATTTAACGGAAAATATCTATTTGTGATGAAATAAAAATACGCCTTGGTAAACTTGCTTACGTGGTAACTAATATTCGCGTATACTTCCGGTCCGAAAGGAATAACCGCAAAAAAACTATATCTGTAGCCATAGTTATCGATTATCCTAAAACAAAGAATAAGATCGCATGGAAATTCGACCCAATAAATATATTTGTAAAAAATTGGCATGGCTGTAATTAGAAAGTTGCTCATGCTCAAACAGATTTTGGCAACTCAGTCGAAGAAATTCGCACCCTCAGTTTCATCTTTTCAAAAGATTGAAATGTTGATTAAGAAGTCCATTCCAATATGAATGTCTTTGTGTTTCCACTCTCTTTTTCTCGATATTTAAATATCTACCAACGGAATGAATGCCACTCATTTCACACCGAAGGCTTACGATTATCTTTAGCTTCTTAACCTATTTTCCCAAGCAATTTTGTTCCCTTTTTTCTCTCCTCTTTCCCTCCTGGTAATATTGAAGTTCGTTTTACCCCCTTTCAATTCCGCCTCAAAAGGCCTCGCCCAAAATTATGTTCTTCCTCTTTGATCATTCCGACCGCTTCCTTAGGCGGCTTTTGTCATGTCTCTCCCATACAAAAGAGACACTACCCGAATGTAATGTCTTCGGGCACTCACAAGACATCTTGCGTATCGAGTTAATCCACAATCTGAATAAGAAGTGCTTCTATATTCCACTGTGGTGTGATGCCATTCGTAATTCCTTGGGCGTATTACTGCGCTCTCTGCCGGATCCTTGATGAGAGACTCGGATATTAACACTACCGCAAAACACACGCACACAAGGGTGAAATAAGTGAAAATATTAAAAATGCGCTAAATCATCGAAACATTGTGCAACATATACCGTAGTTTGTAACAGCAGTAGCCATTATTTGAAGAATTGGCATCACGATGCCAGAACATAATAATGCGGTTCATAGTGTAAATATGGCGGATCCACTAGCATTAATCACCACAGAGGAAATACGTTCCCTCATTAATTCATTAAGTTAAGGGGAGAAATATATCGGAATTCATCGACGGATTCATTGGCTATGCACATGCGTATATCAATCAAAAAGTGAGGAGTAGGAATTTCTTACGCAGCATTATTCATATATTTTACAGACTACCCTCAAACAGGTCAGATGTGCCAAGGAGTGAAGACAGAGGCCTTTGTAGCAATTAAAGTAACGGTTTTTCCAGATGTATCTGTGAACCTGAGAAGTGCAGAAATACTTCCTTTGTACGCCTTGAAGGCCAAATATGAAAATGATACACTTGAGAGATTTTGCACTTAAGAAATCACGACACCAAGATTATTGACGTTGCAAGGATTTATTTGACTCCCCCACGTCTTTCGATTGGTTAGAAAATTCATGCTTCTCATGATTGGCCCAAGATGCGGTTGGTCGAAATTCCTGCGTCTTTCTCCATCGCCCGGACGTTCACTATTTTTCTTCGAGAAGGAAGGAAAAGGCATAAAACTCGACAAACATACCTCGAAGAGCATGATTTAGGTTGGTCATTCATAGTCCGGGAGAGGAACGGTACACTTGTTCGACAAAATAGGAATGAATAAGACAATAGAAAAATTACTATGTTTACTTGAGTCATATGGGTGGTGCATGGACAAATGGGAAAGTGGATCAAAGAGGATTGAACATACTTCGAAATGTGGTGCTGAAAACTACTGATGAGAATCATGCGGTCAGACCAAGTCTCAGTTCAAGGCCACAGGATTATATTGGAGCTGCATTGAGAGGTATTCTTCATCATTTGATGCAGCACAAATCACAAAGCTCTTATCAATTTAATCGTGATCCTGAGAAATTAAACCACGATGCCTAGACGTGATTTAAAGGTGAGATATTTGGCTCGTCATACCGTTACATTGACAACCGGACTGGTACGGTCAATATGGAGGAGCACATGAAAAAGGCACAACATAAAGGTTGAGACAATAAATTCATAGAAAACACCAGAGTGGTACTATACAGAAATCTGACAAGTAGCAGAAAAGTAAACAAAGAATAAATAAGGCCAAAGGATTAGCAAACGAGAGAACAAGAGGATATGATGAAGATATCCCAGTTAATATTCGAATTTAATTATCAATGATAATTAAATTTAAGATAAAACAAACAAATGTTTACCAGAAAACAGATTTAGAAAACTGTGCACTTAGTGTTGATTTATAATTCTCTTGCTGAAATCATTTGAAAGACACACCCCAGAGTTTCTAGTACTTTTATTTTAAGCAATATGAAATATGCCATGAAAGAAAGTTCTGGAAACAATATGTAATTTTAAAATGGTACAAAAATCGAAATTCAAAAGTGATCTTCTAGAAATTGGGAGTACATGATGGCGTGAACATGGTTTGGCATGCAATTAATATCGCTGTTTAGTGATACTTTAAAAAAAACTTCAATTTCAGAAAGCTATTACGACGACGTTACGAAACAATCGATCACGGTGTCACTATCAGACACAATTTTACGGAGCAGGAGAGGTAAAGTGTGTCTAGACCCCACTCTATCATTTCACGTATCAAATAACCTATCAAGGCGTTCTCCTACGTCAGGGACAAATCTTTTGCCATCCATTCCAGGAGATAGAGTACGCTAGGTGCTCAACTTTATATTTTTGATAATATACATGACCATAACATTTATGTAATTAATTTCTAGTCGTCTTTCGCATAGTTTCTAGACTCATGGCCGTTTAGCTTTCGGAGAGAATGAAAAACATTTCAAATTCACTCTTTAAAAAATAAAGAAGAAGAAAATATATCGGAACAGTAATTAAACTAAAGGTAGGCATAATATGAATAGTGTTTTCAATGCATTAACAAAGCTAAAGTTTTTCAGCAAGTTACACCAAATGTTGAACTCTGTTCCGCAGAACGAAGTTCTTTTCAACTGAGACCGGGTAAAGAGAACTCCTCCGATTTCTTTCCTGAAAAAAATTGTTTTCCGCGAGGTTACTTTTAATATGAAAACTCAACACAAAAACATTGAATATACTCAATACTAATCTCGTAAAACCTCGAAGAAACCAATTTTAAGAGCCACAACAATAATTATTGAACCAACCATATATTAAGCATGAACTCCCAATGACATAACGTATTTACAGACTGTTGATTTAACATTATTTGCCTCACGTTTGGAGACGGATTACAGTTTATGATGTGGCTGAACTTTATGAAGCTTTTTGCAAGGGCATACCCAAAGAATCACACATCCCTCAAATTTTCGCTACCGAGGAATTTTTTGCGGATATTTTCCCGGAATTTGGCTAAAATACTGAGGCACCGGAACTCGTATACCTTCTCACACGTTGGGTGAGAGAGGGGGAATTATAAATAATGAATTTCTCCCCTTTGGCCACACATAACTTGAATCTAGGAAATGCGGAGTACTTCCCGTGTTTAAACAGCTAGCTAGTGATTTATGGAGCCACATGTATATGCTCTATTTGTCACACATATCATAGCGGATGCTTTTCCTTACCTGCCTCAGCCTGCATCGTCTTTTGCCCTTCACTCCTTTTCCTAAAACCCCACCTACCTCTTTAAATCATGGAATGCTGTGGGTTGACAAAGGCCCACGCAGCTAAGGGTGAAAAGTGCCATATCTGGCAACCTTATACCTTCCGCTATAGCTTCTTGTACAATACTTTAGGGATACAAAATGGAGGTTCGAATTTATGGGCCGCTTGTTACACAAAAGGAAGGAGAGAAAAGTGTAGGGAGAAATTACCTCAAAAGCTGCTTCATTGTCCAAGTGTTTTTCATAGCGGGAGAATAGCCCATCTAAATTTTATTGGTAATGATCTCTATAATTTTTTTTTAAGGTCCGTAGAAATCAATTGTCCGACGTATTATAGTAAAACTATACACACGTAATCTGGACCGAAAAACAATTAGGTTCATATATTTTTACCGGAAGCCTTTGAACATCCGATGCAATAAGGTCAGCATCGACCCCCGTGTCCCTTGTACCAAAACGTACAATGGACAAGTTTTATTCATTCGGATCTATGTAAGTCCTCTCTATGATCCGTATACGTTCTAGAGTAATATTCACGACGGTAAAGAAGCATTTGATTTTTGAGAAATCAAACACCAGTGCACTTATCTAAATATTGTATTAATTTCCTTGGATAGGGCCATGAGTCAACCAATGATTAAAAGCTATAAATGTCTTCTAATTACTTACCGAATCTAAAGATTGATAGACTGTAATCCACAATTCTTCCCCACATTGTGGAAATTATCTTACGCTCTCATAGATCTTTCATAAATCCCTCATTACCATCACATCTTTAAAATATCCATCGTTTTTCAAAGTACTTTAAATCTCTCTAGCACTACGTTTCATTAAACAGATAGATATTAACGTAAATAAACCTTTTTTCGCAGAAATTGATTTCTTTTTCTCTAAATTTTCCACCTTCAGCTTATCATTAATGTACGCATGATTGGCGCGTTCGCACCAGGCTCAGGATTAGTAGTCGCTTCCATCTTTCGATTCTTCTTTTCTTCCGTATCACCGTCGTAAAGTGCTTCTCAAAGTACTCAAAATAGTCTACCTTTTGCGAGGAAAATACAAAGATGTCGGAAAGGAATGAATGTTGATTGAGTGTTCTTGAATATTGTATTCCATTTTAAGGCGAATTTACATTTTAATTTTCCGGAAATGGAATTTTCCTTCACTTCTGTCTTTCACCTTGATGGCAAGTAATTGAAGTTTTCCTCGTCTAACGCAATTTTCTTCCAAAATGATGATCCGAATTTCATTCTTCAGGATGATTAGATTTTTAGCGTATTAAATCGATAGCCGCGACGGTACCACGAAGGTTATTAGGTTATTAAGTGCAGTATAAGGGCCTTCAAGTAAAGACTTCATCAACGCCTGCCTTTTCCATCTCATTTACGCTCCACTTTTGTAGTAATTAACCTACTTTTTACACGATGACAAAGAATCACGATGTTAAATAGTGTTTCGTAATAATTCATAATGCATTTACGGTTAGGTGCTTATTCGCAACTCGTATGGACACATGGACCAATTCGGAGTAGACTGCTTTAAACCACTAACTTTATCATAAACCAACCCCTTACACAAGAAAGGGTATTGCGGCCCAATTTCTATACCATGACTTCCCGCTACTACAGTTACTTCTTGTGGGACTACGCTTTGTAACAAATATTTGCCCTCATGCCTAAAATTCTTTAGTTTTAGAAACAATTCAAGTTGAGGAATACCTATTCTTTGTAACCTTATCAAAAGTCCATTGCTACGTAAAAATACAAGTTTCATACTGGTATGAAATATCACAAAACATATTTAGTTCATTTACAGAAAGGCATTTATTTTACGTCTTTGATACGTGAAATGGAAACGAAAAGGGGAAATCATATGATAAGACGAGAGCATGAGGTAAAACAAATAGCAAGGCGAAAGGAAAGGAGAAACTACAAATGGTCTCTAAAAGGTAAAGCCATGTTTTTAATTTAAGCAATTTATGGACATTTTTCATCGATACATCTTAAGACAGTTGAAATGCAAATTATACGCTTACGGTAAGAGGAATACATTTTCCTAACCTGATCGCACACTGGTGTTCGTATATCCTAGGAAAGATAAGGCAGCTGAAAATACTGAGCTAAGAGAAAGATCGAAGAAGAAACATCTGTCGTGCGAAAGCATTCCTATTATAACTTCGAAAAGGCACTACGCGAATTAAGGCCTGAAATAAGAACGGCAGGTGGCCATAAAATACTAGTGACACCATTTCAGTCTTATTTCATTAGATAAGTTTAAAGACTGCGCTTCGCTTACCCATGGGACTGAAAATAAGTTATCAACATAAAAATACGTAATTAATTATTAGCCGAGGGCCCCAATTTGTACTCGTATAACTTTATGGAGGATATTGAATTAGATTACTGAAATTTCTTTAGGAATTGTTCATATTGCAATTTTGATTTAAGATTTTGGATTCTGATTCTTCCACATTTTTACGATAACATATTCAAACTTGATCAGGATTAATTCATCTTCTGTACTCAAGATGAAGTCTGAAACAAAGTTTCGTTGACCATGAAATATTTGCTTGACACTCTCCTGGATCACGCGTCCACAATCTTTTACGCACTCGTGAACGGAATACTGTGCAAAACATTTGAGTCCCATCGGCTCATATAATTTTGAATACATCGTATGCTGCATAAAATAACCGGACTCGCCATGTCCCTTGTTACAATGCATATTGAGAGTGAGGAAAAAAGTATCTAATTTTAATGCTAAATAAGTCCTCCCGATGCTCCAAAGATTCACAATATATATTTCTGTGCATCTAAGGCCATATAAAGTGCATAGAAAAATACTGTTGAAAGTAGAATATGACCAGCTTACTATGGCTAACGGAAATATTGCAATGAGAATGATATCGGCATCGGATGGATGAAATATCACGAAATCAAATTACGGCAATAATATTTTGAAAAAGTCGTACGATATTGATTTTTGAGATTACATGAATTCTTCAGCAACCAATATATTCCATGATTGGTCATTTTATGATAAAATTCTACCGCAATTATCATGCAAGAGATAAATTTTAATATATGCTTCAAATTATAAAAATTGAAGCGGAAAATTACATAGAATTTTAAACATTAGTTAGTTGAAGAAATCTTAGTTTTATAAAGTTATAAAATCAGCGCTTATTTTTGCGCACTTATTTTAATATTTAAATCAAATGGTATTCACAAAAAAATCATGCAAGACTCAGCGAGTAGGTAAACGTAGGAATAGTACATATTTGTTGTAGGTGTATCCTTAGGCATGTGCAAATTTCCATTCTTATCGGATAGTTATCTCCTGGCGCCTCGAGGTATAGATTGGTAAGGCATCCATTATTTTCGCCTTAAACTACCGTAAACAACTGCTTGTTCAGCCAAAGAAGTTCACGCAGTGCTTTGTGAAATCATAATTGTACCTAATTATATATGAATGAAATCAGCAGCCATGTAATTTTGTTACGTTTTGGAATGTGTACTGTACCATGAATGAATTCCACTATTATTACAATACTGCATTTAGCATACTTAGTGCTGGTACCAATATATTCATAGTGTCTGGTATTTTTATGTACCTGTATGTATACTGATAAATAATCAATTTAAATATGTGGTAAAATGGGATATATTGAACCGCTGAAATCCGAGAAAAGAAAAAAAAAATGCCATCAGTTTCTGGACTATTCTAGCATTAGTTAAAAATAATAAAGAGGCTTTGGGAAGTTACGGCTATTCGTTAAAATATGACGTAATTTTAAAGCAATTTATCTGCAACATGGTTGTTAATTTTTTAAATATTTATTTCAAACATTCCTCGCGTGATACATTTATTTAAAAAAAAGAATTTTTGAATACGTGTCTTTACACTTCACAAAATAAAACGATCAATCCGGAAAAATCACAGTTATATCAATGGAAAATCAATGTTATTATTAGGTGATAGAATTACAATGATTTAACAACAATCTATACTGATGGCACTGATGAGAGTTTAATATTTATTTAAACAAATTAACTACAATTATTCAACACAATTTAAGTCCAACTGGGCAAATAGGATTTTTAGGACTTGGTGATTAATAAAAGGCGGCGGCTATTTTCCGGTTGTACCATCTTTAAGGATTAAAATTCAATTTATATAATTTTGGTTAACTTTCCATCACTATAATCAATAGTGTTTTACAAAATTAGTTCAATACTTAATATGTTCTGAATGTCAGGATATTTCTATGTAACACAGTTCTTGACAACACTTAAATTAAACTTATTTAATGAAAAATTACATTCGCATTTTCATCACTAGCTAATTAAAATAATGTTATCCAATTCTTCCATTTATATTTTAATATGTAGTCTGACTTTTAGGAAATACGTACGATGATAGATTTACGAATTAATTTTATAAATGACTTGATGAAATTCCATGACTTCGACAAACTTTGGGAAATTTCATGATATTCCCAGATTTTCATGGTTTTCTAAAACACGTCCCACATGGATTTTAAACGCTCCGATGCAATTGAATGATGATTAAAAATTTTGTCACATATTTCCGTAGGTACTTTTTTCCCAAATATATTCCCTCCTAAAATTACACCTTCTCTTCCAGCCGTGGTTACTCTGGTTCTCCCTCCGAATGATGAACTAGCAGAACACATTGAGATCCAACATAGGGTAGCGTTTTCAGGTTATATTTTTACCACAGTACGTCATATGATTGTATTTTACATGGGTTCATAAAATAAGCCCCTGTAATGATCACCAGGAAACTTCAAGAGGGAAAATAATTTCACCACATGAAAAAATGGTCCCTTCGTAGTAATTTTTCTTGAGGTTTTCCTGATGGAAAAACTAAGTCAAATAATGTGTGGCAAATCGTCTGTCTGAAGGAACGTAAGTGATCTCTCTAGTATCTAGCATTCGTCACTTTTTTGCTGCTAGTAATTATTTCATTCTTAACTCACCACCGAAAATACGGACGTCATAATATTAGGTGACCGAATTTCACGCACATGTCGTCACCAAAGTTATAGATATCCCCATATCTAGTTTTTCCAAATCCAGATAATAAAAATAATAACTTGATATATCAAAGATTAGTTTATGTATTCTCTCAGCACCAAATTTCACGTTTAGCCAGTCTTAATGTGAAGTAATCAATCAATCAATGTGAAGTAATCAAGTCGCCAATCTTTATCTCACCAATACCATGATTGCTCAAGTTGGAGAAGATCATGTCAACAAACTATTAAATAACTCCCGAGTGCTGCGTTGACTTCTTGATTTTTCACATTTTCCGATATTACAGACAATAGCCATCTCCGCTCAATAGCGCTATCCAAGAGCAAACTTGGAGACATTGGGATACAGTCTGGAAGCGCAAAGACGTTCAATAACTATGGCCGTTCGTGCAGGTAGTTGACCCCTATGCGTTTAGATTCAAGACGGAAAATGCAGCAATCAAACGACTAAAAACTCGATGCGTCGAGTGAAACAAATTTGTTGATTCATCAAACAGCAAATCTTGGGAATGGGCTCATTGTTGGTAACCCGTGTTTCTTCCTCCCATTCAAAATCGAAATTAGGAACATTTTCCCGGCAAAGATGAAGCCACCGACCGCATTCAAAGTCAGAATTCGCCGATTACTCCCTCCTCACCTTCTCTCCACCCAGCCCTCGAGGCGATCAACCCTTCATCCCTCATCTATATGCCCTTTACTTTCTTCCGCGATTCCATCCCACTTTTCCGCTCGCACGCTTTTATCCGACTCTCGTCCATTCCCTTCCCTTTGCGAGCACGCGATCTGCCGTTTCCTCCACAACGCAAACACCCACAAAAATCTCGCGCTACGCACCACTTTATGCAAAACACGTCCCCCACCACCTGCACTCCACGTAGAAAGAGCCTTTCACTTTCAGCCGATCGAACTCTCTCTCTCTCTCCCCGACCCGTCTGCTTTGTATGCTTCTTCTCCTTATTTCTTTTTCTTCAGACGGAGCAGTCGCATCAAAATACCCCATCGTCGCACAATGGAGTGAAGGAAGGGGACGGAGAAGACGGGGGCGAGGCTGGTGGTGAAGGAGTGGCAAGCGGCGGGGAGGAGTCGAAGAGAATTTTGGGATAAGAACTCTCGAGGGCAGAGGAGAGCGGAGGACACGGGAGGCCACATGTGCGACGATAAAAGTAGATAAGCGGATGGATTTGAGCAGTTTGAGTGGAAGGAAGGAGGTGTCCCTCTCTCTCCATCCCTCATTCTCTGGCCTCTTCTTCTTTGCTTCCGTCCTCACATCCTATTCTCGCCGCCTTTCCCTCCGGGGGGAGAGAACGAAAGAGGACGAACCAGAGGAGGAGGAAAGAGTATAAAGTTGGCGTCGAGACCATTCGTGCCTCCTGCGCGTTTATTTTTATTTATGGTTTGTTTACTTTTTCCCTCTCTCTCTCTCTTTTGGTGAGAGGCAGGGATGGGAAAAGGGGAGCGGTTGAATAGGAGGAGTTTTCCAGAGATATCACTCAGGAGGAGTGAAGAGGGTCGAATACTCGATTGAAACGAGCTACTGACGAATATTTGAGTAGCTACGAGGGTCATCCGGAAAGTAGTACCCGTTCGTGCCGCATGAAGTGCTGACGACGCGAGTAGCCGCTGGACGAGGTCAGATAGCTTCAGTGGCTTGTCTGCCTTCTCTGAGCCAAGTTGCGTGACGCTAGCATTGCCTGTGTTGTTTCTGTGATTGTTTACAATGTTTAAAAAAATTGAGAACGCCGCCAGTTGTGAAGTGAGGGCAGTGATTAAATTCCTCAATGCAAGAAACGTTCGCCCATGTGATATTCATCGCCAATTAAAGGAGGTGTATGGAGACAATGTAATGGACGAGTCGTCTGTTCGGCGGTGGTGTCGCAACTTCAACATGGGGAGGGGGAACACACACGACGATGAGCGTTCGGGGAGACCGTCTGTCATTACAGACCAACTGGTGAGCTCAGTTGACGAATTCGTGAGGAACGATCGGCGCGTCACAATTGATGACATCTGTGAGCATTTTCCCAATGTTTCTCGAACAATTGTTCATGAAATTGTTAAACACCATCTGCATTATGCAAAAATTTGTGCAAGATGGGTCCCTCGCGTATCTCAATGAGCTGGCGGCGAAGGACTATGCAGCAGGAATACAGAAACTTGTCACACGTTATGACAAATGCCTTAATTTGCTTGGAGATTATGTTGAGAAGTAGTTTAAAGTATCCTCTTTCAAATAAAATTTTTTATGTTTGTTAATATTTACTTTTGTCTTTATTTCACGAACGGGTACTACTTTCCGGATGACCCTCGTATATCAGTTTAGGTTAATTGCATTTTTGAACATTTAATCAGCGTAATAAATGGTGATTATCTCGGTATAGAAATGGTTGGGACTGTGCAGCAAAATGTATATGATTAATCGCGTAGCTTATACCTTAAACGTTATATGCAAAAAATGTAGACAAACTGAAAAGTTATCCAAAATAGTAATTTTGCTGAAAACTCAATCAGACTAGCAACTTTTATTATCCGTCTGAGAACGTTCCTTAGAATAACGTCTTTATAATTTATGCTTAACCTAAATTGCCTGAATTAGTAAGTAAGCATTATCAAGTTACGGTAATGGATATTAAGTTTTCGATGTTTACTCTATAACATTTTTTAAGTAGGAATAAACTTAACTATTATTCTAACTAAAAATGTAAGAATTGGTGTTATTAAATGTTTAAATAAACCTTGAAGAACCGTGAAGAAGTAGAATGACAAGAGTTAATGGAATGAGCAAGGGTGTGCATCATTTAGAAAGATTAAGTAGAACAAATTTTATAAGGAAAGCATTAATCCTTACACAAATTCTGAAAGTGATGATCGATGATGGAGCCAGAAAGCAAAAGTGAGTGAGGCCGGAGCCGTTAAAGCCCTGCCGTCCCTTTCCGGATTTTTTGTAAGATATATAGACGACATTTCGTGAGAAGGCACTTTGGAATGGAGAATGACACTAATATATAGAAGGGAAGGTGATTTAGGCAAAAGCTGCAGGCACAAAAAAACTTAATTAAAGAGCTAACACAGTATAAAGAAACGAATTGGAAAACGAGCGCGCCCACGATATTCAGCGATTTTTCTTCTAATTACTGTTTTCATCACTAACTTACACCCGTAAACTCAAGTTAATGTTTTTTGCAGTCACTTGCAACATCTCGAATATCGATCCTTTTATACGATACTGCTATTTCCTTTATTTTATTCTACCTTTGGAAAAGATATATATATATATATATATATATATATATACTTATATATATACTTATATATATATATATAAGATATATATATATATTTTTTTTTTAAGAACATAATAAATAAGTCAATGGACACTACGTAATACAAAGGTGAGTTTACGACATGAGAAAATAACAAACTCTTAAATTTTGTACAGTACTCTAGCTAAATCAGACCAGAAATGAAAAATATCAAGGACGTTTTAAAAAAAAACAGAGCAAGCCAATTCTTTTTCATATGCTCATAAATGTTTCATTAAATACAAAAGGCATATTAATAAGTCTGTAAAAAATGCAGGAGTTAGATGCTTATTATTGCCGTTCGACGCTTGCTCACTGGCGTTTATTTCACAACATTATAATTCGTTCAATTTGGACTGAAATAATATTTTACCTAATTTCACTTAATAATTTTAAATCATTATTCTCTCGTCATTACACTCTTACGAATTCTCAAAAGCATAAGGCTATGTACTATATGTATACATGTGATTTCATTATTCGCCTTTACTCAATCAGTAATATTATTTCTTATGTCCCGAAGAAAGGATTTTGAAACCTTAGAAATTTTTGGGGACAGGAATAAACTATCGCTCGAAGTTGACAGACCGCGCATTCTCTGTCTTTACTTATTTCTCAGAAAGTTCTGATTTTCCATTCCATTTTCACTTGTCCCTCAACTCCCGTATATTTACGAAGAATTTGCATCGTATATTCCCGACGTTAATTTCAGGTAGTCTCATTTCCCTCCGGTCCCTCTCCTTGAATCCGTTCGTTCAGTAGTTTTCATTCCCTCATCTTTTACAGTTTATCTCCTTCAATAGGTAATAATATTCTACCCATTTCTCTGAGATGTACACTGGTCGCCACATAACTCACTCATATGCCTTAATTTCCCCGATGCCCGATATCTCTCCCTCTTCATCACGTCACATTTTGTTTCATACTACTCCCGAATAGCCAGAGCTAGCCCATCGTCCTATCTTGATTTCTACTTCCATTATCCCTATTCACACATAAAACGTACTTTTATATTGATATGATGCAGGAATGCCCTGAGTAGTGACATATTCACACCACATCCACTGTTCAAGACGAAATATAAATAAAAAAATTACTTTACTTGATAAGGTTAATTTTTTTTTCGTTTTCTTGCAAGAGGCTCGACTATTTAAACGATTCCGGATTGGCGGAAATTCTGGCTCAGTAGCAGGGTCCGGACATGAGGGGGATCGAGGGAAACGAAGCCTCGAGGCATCAGTCTAATGGAAATGCGGCGAGGGGTTTATGGTTTGACGTCCCATCCATCAGTAGCGTTGCACTCAACAGGACGACATCCATTATCTCCATACATTACCCGGTCGGAAAATCTCCGAGAAAATTCTGTCACCTATGAGAATCACCCATCGACGTTGGAAGTCTCTGCATATGATAGATACGTCCCGGTACGGATATGGGTGCAGGTACGGCCACTGAAATAGACTTTCCTAAGAAGTATTCTCGACGCTGTGCAACATCCCGGTCAGCTCATATCTGTAATCACACCCCATTCGGGTAAATAACGATGGTAATTTTTTCTCTTTCATACAGTATATGATGTGTGAGCCTCCCAAACATGCCATGACTTAAAACCTATTTCGGCAGTATTTAGTCCAAGCGGAACTATTTTTCAATTAAATCAACAAAAATTCTATCCACTCGAGTATTTGAAACCATCAATCTACTCAAACATTCCAATTCGATTTCTTAAATTTTTAGAGAACTCAGCAATTCTAATAAAAAATATCTAATTGTAACTGCCAATGTGTATTATCAAGCGGAGTCCATCGTGTATAATTGTGGAGCCTAAATTTCAATAATAATGTAATTACAGGGAAGAAGGCAATAGAAAAGATATAACAAATGAATAAATTAACGAAATAGGACATACAATGATCACGAAAATATTTTACAGCTCCCTAGTATAATAAATTCAGATAAAAATAATCTGAGATTTACAATCGAGATGATTCAAAACAATTTTAGACCAGGATGGATATAGAAAACGATATTATGAAGCAAATGATGACATACAATAGAGTTGAAATCAAGATGCTCCAACTCACCCCTTCCCGGAGCTCCGAGGACTAAGGGAACCTTTGTACGCTGGTCTAGCTCCCTCTCACCGGAGGAGGAACTTTGAAGTGCCGTTGACGGGAGGAATGGAGGGGTTTGTCCGGTCTTCCGCTTATTAGATGCATTATCTCCAAGTTTAGGACATGTTGACGTACCGTTCTCCAAAACCCTAATTCCAAGCGAAGAGAGCAGACAAGCTATGGCATGAGCTCTCCATATCTCATCGTACAGGGCATAGTAATACGCCAAAATTGGTCCCAAGTCTAAAGATCATAAGGAAACTTTTGAAACTACCCTCACGTCTAGCCGTTTGGAACACCCGCAAGTATTTCCCGTCGACCATTTCGGAGAACGACTACGGACTAAAACTACTCCTTAAAGCAGCAACGTGTGTAGTGTTTTAACTTAATTTAGCACCTTGGAGTGGAACAACATTTTTTAGATTTGAGATATATATTTTACCGATTCGATTGAACATACGATCTTTCAATGAAGGAACCACGCTATTTATTTTAAATTCAAACCAGGAGGAAAATTTCATTGGTGTTTATCTGAACAAACACGGAGCTACTAAATATACCATTTTAGTTCTCTATAAGTAAATAAGATATTAAAATTATGCCAAGGATGTGGTGCATATTTCTTTACAAGACACCAACTACAAGTATATCAAAAGAGAATCAAAGTAACTTCTGTATTTTCTACTGGCCTTGAAATTAAGCTATTTGTGTTAATTACAAGTGGCGATTTGCTCAACTCTGTGAAGATGGCAGACAAGCCTTGCACATGACTTGACATATGACTTGAATTTAAGAATTCAATATTTCTCCTTTGTTTATTTTGATGTAAACCAGGATTACGTTCGTGAGAGGACATACACGCTATTAAAACTTAGAAATCAGTATTTTATTCGTATCGTGGGAAATATATATTTTACTATATTACTACAAAATGAAATTGTTTTCATTTAGACAATATGTCGGGATGATTATTTTCTTAGCTTACGCTTCATAGTAATTTCGTGAGTATACACAGAATTGGCACACGGCATTGGAGTACCATCAACTTAATTTAAGTAATTCCAAAATGAATACTATCAATTATCATGGGGACACTAAATATCTCACTAACTAACCTGATATACCCGAAAATTGCTTTCGCTGATTCCACTGAGTAATTACTTCCATGCCAAAATTAATTTTATAAATAACAGAAGGGACTTTTTATAATTTCCTTTTAATTTGGTAATGATTTAAAATGAAAACTTTTGGTGGTTTCTGAGGTGACACATTAATGTACCTATATATTTTATGCTTTTTAATAAAACGGATTTAAATTATCAATATCTTAATGGAAAAATGTGTGCACAACATTAATGTTGTGCGGTAATTTGTACAAAATTTCATATGCTATTAACTGGCAAAATGCTTTTATTAGCCAGTTAAATAGTCGCCTTTAAATTAATCGACCAAGAAAACTGAAATAATTACAGTTACTGGGATCCGATTTCACATTGGCATAGGAAATTGGAACATCCAGTTGCAACGCAATTACAGGTATTATATACAGTAACAGCAAAGGTAACAAACGAGTTAGTCCCATATTTAAAACGGTCATGGGCAACGGATCGTGAGAATATAAGAATAATGTCTTTAATTAGCGGATTATGTTCCTGAACAGTGGTAAATGTATACTGATTTTCTTGAAATACGAGAAAAATATTTTTGAGTCGCTATTTGCAAGTCGCTGACCCGAGTTTGCACAGAGACTTAGTTTAAAGTTCACCACTGCGTCATTGTTTTAGAGGTTAAGTCATGCGGTAAATCGATGATCTCCCGACCTTTTTTTCTGGCAGCACCACACAACGAGTGCGTTATTTCCGCGGGTTATATGGGAAATTTGATTCTCTCGGATTTTCGCGGAGGGCCCCATTTCCTCTTCCCCTAACCTTCCAAATTTCATCCGAAATTTCCCCGGCGTGCGTACGTTATGCATGTACCACTATCTCTTTCCCCTCACCCCCCTGCCTCCCCATTTCCTTTCTCCCCCTCCCCTCTTGCTCTCTCCTCACGACACCCACCCTAGCGCCTCTCCAACCATTTCTCCAAATTCCTATGTTTACTCCCCTTTTCAGCTCAACCACCCCTTCCCTCTCTCCACCGCACTTCGATTTCCCCTTCCGTGAGGCCCTTTTATCCCGACCGATCCCACACCCCCTACGCCACGGCATGTGCCGCCGCGTATGTGGCTGTGAGTTGCCAGATTTTTTTTTTAAGGATTGGCCCCAGGACCATCCATGTGCAAACCTATTTTTGCAAATCGCGATGGATCCATTCCATCTCATCCTTCCTGCCCTTTCTCCGCACTCTCTCAAATCTCGTTCCCCCCATCTCTCAGATTCCTTCTCTATCCACTTCCTTCAAGAGAGAACTGGGAAAATTACGCTTTATTCCGGACAAATATATATGTATGTATGTATATATATATATATATATATATATATATATATATATATATATGTATGTATATATATGTATATATATGTGTGTATGTGTGTGTGTGTATACTTATACACATATATATTCATAGATGTTCATACACATTTCATCCATAGACATCTCTTTTTATTCAGGGAACCCGTTCGACCGCCTTCGCGCACTTATTTCGGCACGGGATACACTTCCTCAATCCCGTTCCTCTCAGAATTTCCTGCCGGCCCACCCTTTCCTTCTCTCTACACCCTTCCCACCCTCTCCATCAAGGACTCCGCCCAAAACATCACTCCTTACTGACGTTGTTTCCTCACTTCCCCTTTCCCTTCCCTCTTCTCTTCCGGAGAAGTACATGTCTACACTCTCCGTCCATATCCACTTTGTTATGTCGGTTGTTTTTTATATCCGCGAATCCATTTTTGCATGTCGAGTTATATTTCTTCACCTCCTCCCCCACCTCCAGATTTTCCGTCTATCCCGCCTCCTCCTTCCTACCCGTATTTCAAACCTCCTTTTCCGTCCCACATAACACTCGCCTTGGGCGTGTATGCCCGGCGAGTTTTGGCCCTTGCATTTCAGAGGCGCCACAAGTCTGGCCAATTTAATTTGAGCTGCGACACTTTAAGGAATATGAATAAAAATATAAACACTGTGATAAGAAAATCTTATAATAAGGTTACAGTAATACATTATTTATTTTGGAACGTTATTATCCTGTCTTAATCAAAATCGATGTTAAGTTACACGTATTTTCTGTCTTTCCTCATGGCGCCCAAATCTATTATAATTTTTTTCCATTTTCTTACTTATCTAAAACATCTTCACCGTACTATTTAAGTCTTTAACATACACCTGCTTCTAAATGCCTCTTCAGTTATTTCCACCTTCTCTGAATTCTTTAGAATAACTTCGACTCGTTTCCTATTATGCCAAAATGTTTCGTTTGAGTTTCTATCTGCAGCATATTCATCGTTCTTCTCCAAATTAAAACCTTAAAAACCACTTAAATAGACCCATTCAGGTCTACAATGACCAAGTATCGGACTCATATGCATTCTCTAATTTTTCTATGTAAGTTCACTTATATTAGAGTCATTAACAATTCTTCCTTACTTTTTGTGAGCAATTCTTTCTCGAAGACAAATCCTTCCCTATGTCTCTACTTACACACTTATACCATTAAAAAATAAGAATCACATGCGTGATCAATTTCACATGCTTTGTGTACATACAATTGCACAACTTCGTTTACAACGATTTACACACAATTTTCAATTGGGCAATAGTTGCGAAAAAATGCATATGATTCTCTAAAATGTGATCTCTGATAAAAGAAATACGATACATACGTCATTTTTGCAAACAACGAGAGTATTAACTGTAAAATAGAATGCATTTTGATTAATGAAATTCGAATCATGTAATAGGTATTGGCCATCAAATTTGGGACATTTGTGAATTTCAAGTAGGTTTCTTATTCTCGGCAAAATAAACGAAAATTACTTGATCACTCCGACTATGAATGCAATCGAGTAGCGAAGACCGGAAATCGCAAAGGCTCACACTCTTAATCCCAAGACTTTAGCACGACACTGGAAGATGAAACTAAAAATAATTACTGTTAAGATGATTTTAGGAGAAAAAAAATTTAAAACTTCTTCAAATATTAAAAATGAATTTGCGAATACCACATCCAGTTTGTACACATTGACATCAATTCATCCGCTAAGAGGAACTCTTTAATTTAAAATGTATTCTCAGCATTTTTTCCGTGAAGAAAGAGACTGATGGTGAGAAAGCTCAGTGATTTGATGGATGAGTCAATTAGAAAAATGAAACCATGACCAGTTGTGTTTGCCCATGCACGCTCCTTAATTAATTTAGCGCGGAACAGGGACAGAGATCCCTTTATATACTTCACGCGCAGAGCAGACAAACTAACCTCTTCATATACCGGTGAGGCTTTAGGAAATGCAATCCATTACTCACGATGCAGATATGAAACGTGGAGGAATTGGTTACGAGTCAGCATTAAATTCAATGCGTGCATCATTATACTTAAACAACAACAGCCTTTGTTATGATACTTATTGCTCAACGAACAGGCTTTTCTTTTACGTTCAGAAATAAGTGCATTTAACTCTTTTTCTGACATCCTTCTAACCGTAAATTAGAAAGAGCATTGGTTTTCTTTGGAAGCCAATTGGATACTTATTTAGGGCTTTATCAAACGAGATAATAATATGAACTTGAAAATATACTTCATGCAACGCATTTTTTTACAACGTAGGATTGTGAGAATTATTATACCACAGACAAGCATAATGTGACAAGCATAATTTCTAGCATGCAATGTCGAAGGGCCTCAAGCAAGCACAGTGAATGAGTGAGTTAAAGGAAGTTTTGTTTTATAGTGAAAAATATTACTTAGCACACCGTTCACTGACATAATAGAATATTTTGATAAACCGATAACTAAATTTAAATAGATATGTGGACACAAATATTTATGAGAACCCTGTGAAGTGTCAAGAAAGACTCAGAGGGACTCAAAATCTGATTGCATGTTATTTAAGATTTAGTAAATATTAATTATTTTATTTGCAACATTTTTGCGCTATGATTTGACCTGTATTTTGATGATGTGACTTCTAACTTTGAAATAAAGCCTTCTTACAATCAAAATATGAAATGGTTGTTTTTATTCATCCCATCGTAATAAAGTTAGGACATCCCTTAACAACTCCTAGCCCTCTAAAAAATACTTCCAGGGGTCTTAAATTATCCTAATGAACGTTTTGTTCTTATCTCTCAAATTAATTGATGCAATTTAAATAAAAAGCCCCAGAATTGTGAACTTGTTTTGTTAAAAAAACGACATTTCATTCACTGTTAGCATTCATTTCAGGAAATTCACCTTCTTTTGAAAAAATACCATATACCCTCCGCATACTTTCCACAATATATGTCATGATGATTTTAGAATATTATTTTTTAAATAACAACCTAGATTCTCTATTTCCACTTAACCAGGGTCCGGGGTCACGCCAACAATAACTCAATCAAAATAATTAATTAATATTTCTAAATACTTGTGAATCATTTCACTGCCCGTCTTATAAATCTAGCTTAAAGATCAACACTGTAATATAAGTGATCATTGGCGTCTTATTGGTGGTAAAATATTTTTTAGGTCATACGTCCTTAGCCTTTTCAAGTGATGCAGTATTTTTAGTCCTATTCTCTCTCAATAAACAAAATTCATTTACACTACAGGCCCAACTTTTGTTTGGCCTGCTATCCACCTCCAGTGAATAATACGTACCTCCACCTGAACCATATATTACTCGGCATAAAATATTCGTTCCAGCACCATAATTCCTACACTAAACAATAATTAAATTTAAAAAATGAAACATGGAATAAAATGAAAAAAGGAATGTCTCACAGACAATCATCTTGAATTATATTGAATCGTCTTGTGCATTGCCTTTTCTCCGAAACTCGGATCCACCCTCTTTTCTTTTTAATGGCAGATATAAGGAACCTTTCGTTTCACGGGTAGTCTAGTTATTTATGGATAGATTTCGAACGGTCCCCAAAGACTATTTACTTCAAAACCTCGTGAAACTTCCTCTTTTTCCTTACATTATTTCTTTCTTTTGCAACTTCTGCCTGCCTTGATGCTGTCTAGACCGTTTGTCCGTTTTCATGCCGTCATGCCTCTTCTTCTCTCCACCCCGCATACCCAGCGCTCTCCCTCCTTTCACGGCCTTCAGAATACAATTACTTTTTAATATTTCCCCTACCTTTTTTCTCTGCCTATATCTGATTTCCCTCCTTGATTTTCTCTCTTAGCCTTCTCTATTAGATTCTATTTATTTAACATAAATTTTAGATCCTACATCACGCTCATCACGGAGCCTTTATTTTGAATTCGGTTCGGCTCAATGACCACAATACAAATCCGTGACGAGAATCGGTTAATATCCTAAATCAAACCAATCACTTCTAGCGACGAATTTTGAGAATCTGAATCTATCTTGACGAAAGATTTTATTGACGCAACATGCGACTTACAAAGTTCAAAATACATTCTCCAACATAACAGCTGTGTTCGTAAAACATGTTATTTTGCTATATTCCATAGCACGAATTCACGGTTATGACGCTATGAACTTCTTCAGGAAGACTCATTAATTATTTTTGTAAGCCAAAACGAGTTTGATCATCCATGTGCGCGTCGGTGGTCTATTCTACTACAATACGTCACGCACAAAGAGCCACCATTACCATCTGAATAAAGAATTCTTTTGTGATTTCATTCAAATTTACCTTAACTTGAATGTGAGGAAATTCATGTCATGATTATTTTCCCCAAAAGGTTTCAGGTATAAATAGAATCGGCAAGGAAGTAATCTCTTCACCAATCATCGGCGAAAATGCAATGACACGAAAGAGGTCTCATTACAAAAATAACACAAATCGTACATGACTCTTTATAGAACCAGCAGTGAGAATTGGATTAGCCGAGTCAGATGATGTTGTTTGTTTGGTTTGGAAAAAAAATGGATGGAGCGGATTACAGGATGTAAGAAGAAAATGAGCACACAAAGCTGCGGAAAAGGAATATAAGGTCAAGGAAATTTTGAGGCAGACGGCGAAGAAAATCCTACCAATAGGGAGGCAGGCGGATTAAGGTTTTCTAGCCATGTGGAATAAGACTACAGAATGGCATGAAATTAACGCCTAAGCGCGAAATATGGTTTATATCGTATTGAAGGAAGATGTTGGCATTCGGAATTAAGTTGGATCCCATTCATTTCAACTCGTGAAGGAATTATTAAGGCAAAGCGTTGGAAAAAACCCATCTGTGCAACAACTATTTCCAAAGTAGAGAACTTATTCTACGTATAAAACGAGGTTTAAACTACGTAATATTTACATTTCAGAACGTTGACAGTTTTTTAACAAACTCTACATGAACCATTTAATCAAGGAATTATGACAACTAAAATTTACAGTATGGTCACTACAGTTTCCACCTTATATCCGCGTTGTATTGCCCCACACAATAAGAAATATATTTTTTGATAGAATTAACTAAAGTATACTTGTATTCATATTTGCTATGAAAACGTATACATAATTGAATGATTATGCAACAAATAAAAATATCCAAGCATGTTACTAATTTATGACTCTTCTAAAATTTGTTTTGGCTAGTATATCTTACCCAGTCCATTCATTATTTGTAATACATTTTTTATGAGAAAATCACAATGAGACCGTTCATAACGAGTGAATTACACGACGCTTAAATTTTGTATAAATCTATTTTTTAAAACCTTCCCCATGAACTACAATCTTGACCAGGTGGAAGGACTTGTGTGCCCTAATGACCACTAGAGCTGTGCTGACGGGATAAATGATAATTATTCCTTGCAGGGTCACCCAGACGGGTCGATGGGCAGGAGCGAGACGAAAGGTTCTCCTCCTCCTCGTTTGCCAGTGATGCGGCTACAAAAGGAGCCTGACCCCAGTGGGGTGGCCATCTTAGTGATGGTGGAAACGTTATAACTCCTACTGAAGAAGGCAATGGGCAATCGCGTAAGTCATTATCTCGTGTAACAATAATGGGAATAGATTTGGGTACGACTCCTGGCAACAACAGCATACGGGCCGCTGGGTTATATGCATCGTTCTAGTTAGCGGGAGACGCAAGCCTTTCGAGATCGCCATCTCATGAAATAATTAAAAAGCGACGACGGCGTCACAGAAGACACAAAAGAGGACAGAACCTTTTGGAATAAAAACTTGAAGGGTTAGCACGATGTTGACGACAGGGAAATTAGAAAATGTAAAGCACGGGAAGAATGGAGAAAAGGACATAGAGATAGTATTTTAGGGCTGTGCAAGGTGAGATGGCAGAATAACGGCGATTACTGGAGCGATAATTACAGAGTAATACACATTACAAGGAAACGATGCATTACAGAAGAGAAAATGGGGAAAATAGAAGGGAGAAAAAATTGAAGAATATAACCACGGAGTTACATTTAAGCACAAGGTTGTGTGGTGAAAGACGCGGTGGGATGATATCGAAAACTTACAAGGTGAAATTGGAGAAATTATGCAAGAATTTGAAAGCACTGCCAGGAAAGGAAAACCAGCGCCGATTATCAAAGGATACAGCAGAAAGATAATGAATTGAAAGAGAAAAATATAAGAGAGAAGGGAAGAATACACAAAGGAGCTACATATATGGTAGATATACTAGGCCGGAGAGCTTGGACGTAGAAAAAGAATATGACGAGGATTGGGATAGCTAAGACCCATTCATACGTCATATCGAGATAAGATTTGATGGTGAGCGTCCACTAAGGAAACTGAATTCAAATAGCCGAGACGGTAGAAAATATTTGATAACACAGAGCTATTGGGGGTTTAGACAGCCATGGGAGGAAGGATTTTTATGAGCTAATCCGCAGCATTAACGACGTTGAAGTTTTTCCGGAAGATTTTATCAGATCAATGTTAGTTCCCATTCCAAAAAGGGGAAGGGCAGCCATATGAAAAGATTTTAGAACAATAAGTTTGGTTTCACACCCTAAAGTGGTACTTAGGATCATCAATAAGAGGCACGAAAGAAGGAGAGACTATAATTACTTAGGGCATGATCAGTTTTTTCAGATTCACACGTGATGAAATGACAGTATTGAGGTTTCTAATAATGAGGCACAAAGAATACAATCGGAATGGACTTGTTTGTTTCGCATGCATCGAGAAGACGTTTAATAGAGAAAATTAAGTAGAATGAATAAAGGATTACAGAGCACTGGAAGGATAGGCGACTTATCCATTAATTATAAATAGTGAAAATACTTGGGGGCGGGTGGCGGATGCAGGTTCGGGATGGAGAGGTAAGGCGAGGGTGTCCATTATAACCCGTGAATTTCAATACGCGTATTCGTAGAGGAAACTGTAAAAGAGACAGGTGAAGAACTAGAGACATGAATGACGTCTATAAAATCAGTTAGATTTGCATATAATAAAGCCATGTATAAAACAAGTGAACCGTGGAACTAAAGGCATCGGTGAGTGAATTAAATTCATTGAGATAGGTATGATACGAGACATAAAGTAAACAAAACTAAAATTATGGGAGAAAATATTATAGAAATATCAGGGTTTAGGTAAACGTTAAAATAGGAGGAGAAAACTTAAGCAGGTGGAACATTTAATTTATCTTGAACGTGCTTTTGACCAAGATGGTACAAAGTGTAGGGAACTATGTTAGGTAAATCAGTATAAGAAGAAATATTTCTTTAGGAGAAGGACCTTTCACAAATTTGAGAAAATTGACGACACGGACGTTACGTAAGGAGGCAGGGAAAATACTACATAAACTGTTGTATAGAGCTAGGTTTTGTATGGCTCGAAAAATTGGTCGTTGGAGCGAGACGATAGGCACGGATTGGAGGCATTTTAAATATGGATCTAAAGAAGGATGGAAAACAGTGAAATGAACAGAAAGTAAAAAAAATAGAAAATTACTAGCGTGATGATGAGGATTTTTTTACAGAGATCGAAACGAGATAGGAAAGGTGGAAGCAGAACACTTGGACTGGCGATGCGATGTTAAAGACAGCGGCAGACGGGAGAATGTTAGGCAAAGAGAGTGTGGGAAGACGTTACACTTGCATGACGGAATGAAGTGATGAAGGAAACATGTGGAATTGACGAAGAGTTTACTGAATTGTCGGATGTTATGTTGTGTTTTTTTTATGTAGTAGCAAGTAAATTTATCATTGTTCTGACTGTACCCATTGAAAACCTACGTAAAACAGTGTAATGCAAATATTAATGACGATTTTTGAAGAAATCCTCTTAATATGGACCTTACTATTTCTACTGACACCCTGATGAAAAATTATGCTAGCCTTTCTTTTATCATTTAATGAGCGCCAGGATAATCAAACAAAACTTAAATTATCATACATTGAGAATATTTACTTCATAAATATGGAAGTCATTTAATTCTGATGCAGGAATTTTCTAAAGAATAATTAATTCCCCAACTAACCGGATAAGGAGGTTTATATTTCTATTTCAGCCACCAAAAATAACTTATTTCAATACTAATTTCAGCAAGTTCAAATGAAATGATACTGTGGAGGTAATATTTCAGATATAATTGTCAATTGATGGTGTCTTCTCAGCAATTTGAATAATTTTCAAATGTATGCATTATATCGCAACTAAAAATAATTTTTAGACAAAAATTAGTCCACAATCATTGAAATAGATCGTCCTGCAAATGAAATAAATTAAATAGAACCCTACATTGATTTCATTCACAAGAAAAATCCTTTTAAATGAAATTTTTATTCCTTCTAACTAACTCGTTTACATGTTTAAAAAACATCTCTGCCATTAAAGCATACTCGTACATGTATAATATACAGTAATATATAAATTGTTATATAGTTTATAAATATAATATATTATTGGAGATTTAGGACGTTAAATGAAAGTTTCAAATAGATTATGATATAATCTATTGAAAGAGATAACGCAAGAATTTAAGCATGTGGAAACGGTTTTCAAAGATATATTATACTTATATAACTAAGTATAATAAAAATCTCAATAGCGCTAATAAAAATGCTGTCAAACTCAAATCTTGGGAATGCAAATGGGCCAACTTTTTATTTATCTGAGAAGTTATATTTCAATAGAAACTGTTTTCGTGATCTTAATGTATATTATAAGAACTCTTAGATCTCTTCGGCTACAACTATAAAATATATAGGCATCGGAATTCTCCGAGAAAAGACTGCCGCAATTCCAAATTTGAAGCATTACTGATTGGAGCAGAAGTTACAATAAAGGGTAAATACAAATCAAGAAAATATTTCCGCAAAAAATCGGCATGATGTACACGGAAATGAATACGCAGAATGCGTTTCAACTGCGCAAATAAACAGCCGAACAGGGAGGGTCATAAAAAAAATGTCTACTCGAAAATCGAATGAGTAGGAGTATCTGGTTCGGATCGATGGCCAAATGAAAGGGAACAGTAAACAGAGGAAGGATGCCAATAGAAGGAGACGGGAAGCAGAATCCGAAAACAGCAAGACGGAGGGGGCTCTCGGAGCGAATAATAGGATTGGCTGACTGGTGTGGGTCAGGGATAATCGGGCCGGGCCCACCACAAAACTCCCGACACCCACGCGTCAAACTGTTTTCAGACGGCACCGGAGTCCAAAGGGACGTGGGACGACGGACGTCGAAACGAAAACGACCACGGGATTGCGGAAATTTACCTTTCACCGGATTTTCGAAATAGCAGCGCAAAAATCGCGAGAAACCACGACGAAATAAGGATTTTTTTTAGTAGGAGCGCCATAAAATGAGGGAGCAATATTTTACGACGCCTGAGAAATTTTTATGCTTGTGTGACAGGGCATAAAAGTTTTCCTCGATCGGATAAGTCGTCTCGATCAACATACGATAATGGTCCATGTGTGAACCTGAGACTCCCTTTCTAAGTCTGGAAACTGTTACGCGGGTGGGAAACTGCTCAGATTGGCAAAAAAATTATTTCACTTCAGATGGTGTCAAGATAAGTTTGCAATATAAGCCACCGTGGCGATTTTTTGATTCGAGCTTGCTGGGAAATTGAATGGAACAGCAACTGGGTAGGATATTAAGTTTGGTGCCGCATCAAAATTTTATTTTAACTTATACGCTCTCAAATGTTAAAATACAAATGTATGAATCCTTCGAAGATAAAACACTCTATTTAATAGCCTGCTAGTCAAAAAGTTTCGATAACATATCCGCCATTCACTCAGCATAGCCATTTCTCGCAACATAAATATTTATCCGGCAATTGACATGACAGCCCATTTCATAGTATGTATATTCTTGCTTATATTGGGCTAAAATACTTTTCTCTTGATTCCCTGGGTCAGGATACATTCGTTAAAATATATTTTTGTAACAAAAACCTATGTAAAAGGGATTGAAATAATAAAAGTACAAAAATTATTTCGTCTAATTACTTGTCTCAATTTTTGCATATGTGCTAAGGACGAGGATTTGTTGAATTCACTGAAATTTATGTGAATTGATAAAATGCCATTCATTTAATTGTATTCACGCTATCATACAATTCCTGCACACTCTTAGTACTATTAGCATGTTTCAGTGCTTTCGAAGTATCTTCGTTTTTATGTAAACACATGATATGGATAAAATCAAATGGCTTTTTCAAAAATATTGGCGCGGCAGTTATTAATAAAGTCATTTCTAAGGAAATAGTAATTTTGGATGTAGTAAACATTTGGAAAGCTCCTTGAGTTCAAAATTATTCAGAGAAATATTAAAGGGAATGAATCTTAGCTTTGAGCGAATGATATTGGGCTGTTTCAGGTTTACAAAGTCAAATTGGTGTATTTTTCTTATCGCGATAGCAAAATTTTCTTTTTCAATATGAAACACATGAGAGATAACGAAACAATGACCTCAAGACCAGATATTGCGGCCAATTAAAATATGCCCAAGGGCGAATTATAAATAAATGGAAATAGGATACAATTTTAGAATATCTTTTGCAAGAGCAAAGTCCGGTGAGATATGTTACTGAATACTAGCATTCCGCCTAGGTATTAATTCATAATTGAGAGTATTATATAGTAAAAATATAAAATAATAATGGACAGTTTACGATTTCAATGCTTTGAATTGGGTTACAATGGAGAATAAATATTTTTATTTAGAATGGCTAATTCAAGTAGCACAGAACATTAGAGAGAAAATGGGAAAACATGAGAAAACTTACCCATACATCGTTATTGTAATCGGGAGGTTGAGGGAAAATCAGAGCGTTACTCACCTGAAATAAGAAAACATGCTGTTAAAATCTTTCTTATCAAAATAAATTAAGGTTGTATATTACCACATATATAATACAACTTAATGGGTAGTTCTTATGATATAAGTATTTTGATAAATCACTATCCTAAAACAAGAAATAATCATACAACATTTTGACTGAGGAACTGATCTTCTGAATGATAAAGAATTAAATAACGATATTTTCATTTTAGAGTTAACATTATTCAATCAAAGCCCTATTGTATTCAAATTATACCTTAGAAATATATCTAAAAAAATTAAGTACATTCATTCATGCATATAGATAAATTTTAAATAACACGTGCTTATAATTTTATATGCGTTCATGCATGATAGTAATTTAGTGCCTAATTTTTAAATCTAAAAGTCGTATTTACAGATCATAGCTCAATTCACATGACAACATCAGGATTATTACTTAAATTACTAAAACGATTATTACTTAAATTACTAAAACAACCGGGGAAAATAGTTCCGAAACCGAAATATAACTGAACCATGTGAATTTATGTAAACTGTTAACAGATTCTCACGAATATTTAATCGCGTAAGTAATAGAAAAATATGGGAAAAATTGGCAGATAAATATGATACGAATGAAGTATGGGAAAATAAATAAAAAAGAATAGAAAGCATTGATTTCCTAAAGGACGGATATATCCCGAAGGCCGTATAAACAAGGTATGGATGAAATATTCAAGGAGTACGTAGTGTAGCCTTTAGGCTAACGATATAATATGTTCAAGTCTTAGCTAATTAGACTTTACACCACTTGCAGGGTTATGAAGTCTTAGCGATCTTCAAAGAACCGGAAATGAAGCAAACAATTGGCAATATATTTACTATTAACGTCCACGTAAATGTCCACGGGAGGTACACCCCTTCGACTTCCACATATGTAGATAAAGATAGCGAAAATTTCGAAATTAATTTAATTATCACACAATGAAGACCTCAGTAAACTTTTTAAACTAAAAATAGAATTTTTGCTCTGAATATATTTTTATAATACACTAATTTATTCACCATTGCGACTTCTTTACAGGTGAGTTATTATACGAGAGAGCCAAGAACAGAAAAGAAAATGCATGTTAGAGTGAAATGACGACCTTAAAAAAAGAAGCTTCTAAAAAAGAAGAAGAATCAGATGTCATGGCGGAATTACAGCGAAATGGAAACCATCACGAATGAGCCCATTTTATGAGACTCGTTTCACTCAAACGACAATCCTGTAGGAAGACACAGAGGCTGTTTTCATACATGGTTTGTTTTAATTTACGTGAGGATAGAACGTACTCAAAGGAAAGAAAATTCCATCCCGTACATAAGCACAAGTGCAAATTTTACGAATTTTGAATTAAATAAACTAATAACGAACGTTCCATCCTTATATGGCATTTGTAGCAGCAGACAATTTATTTAAAACAATATAAATATGCTAAGAAACTTCATGTTCAATATCTGGACAACAATATAATCTAATTAAGCTTTTAAAACTCAAGAAAAAATAATATGTTAGGCTTTTAAGGCATACTCGTACAACATGTTCATTCAACTTGGCAAAGCATTTTTATTTTTACAAGTTTACCATGACAGATTTAAAAAATTATGTTTGTATAAATGCACACATTTTATGAATTAATTAAGTTTTGGCAATCGCCCATTTTGAGTTTCTACCACAGGGAGAAACTGTCAACTCAGCGTTTTACCTGTAGGTGCTCAAGAGATTGAAATGCCGGGTCGCGCGCATGAGGGCTGACATCAAAGACATGGTCGAGCTCCACCATGGCAGAGCCCCCAGCCACACGTCCTTCATCGTTACCAACTTCCTAGCCCGGTGGTCATCCAGCCCCCTTACAGTCCCGTTTTGTCTCCGTACCACTTTATTTTTGTTTCCCCGACCGAAGAGAGAGTTGACAGGAAAGCATTGGGAGACCGTGGAGAACATACAGATGCATGTTACAACGTTCCTGAGAGACACTCCCGTCGAGGAGATTCAGGGTGCTCAGGGTTATGTAAAAAATCACAATGCACTTCTACTAAAGCCATTTTTTCAACAGTTTGCATGCAAAAGCGTGCAACGGGTGCACGAAAAGCTACAGAATATCGCCGATTAACAGCCAGTATTTTGATGAAATATTCTCTAAACACCTTTGCGGATTCTGAGTGATTACAAAGAAAGTAATAATTAGTAATATATTTGAAATATAATACATAACTAAGTGTCCAGCAAATTCTCGAGAGGTTAACACTGAGTGAAATTGGCATTGATCACGAAGCATATTAAAAAAATATTCAATAGATGAATTCTGTTGCCAATTTTTTTCTGCGCAAACGAAATTGCAGAGAAAAAAATAATTACTCAACCAAGAGTTTTAAAGCTATTTTTTCCGACGGTAGCTACGGTAACGAATCAGCAAAAATTGGCATAAAACGTTGAATTGAGTGTGCTATTAATTCACAAACACTTTAAGGTCATCTTCGCAACACAGTACATATAGTTCGTGATAGAGTTTTATTAACCGTGGAACTAAGGTCATGACAGAGCAAACTTCCAGCTATTTAATTGAAATTTTAATTAATTTGAAGAGAAGTCGAGGCATGTTTTATCATGAGATCTTCAAGAGGTTTATTAGTGTTGACTTCCTGTGCAAATTACAATATTCCATCGAAATTGCTATGCGGTGGTAACAAAATAACCAGTTTTTCTGCACTTACTTCAAATGGATGAGGATACTACAATCTAAATATTAGTTTAAGTCTATGCTTTTGTCAAGAAGAAAGAACATTTCAAATTTTTATTCGCAAAAAAGAATATTTACCCAAAGTAGCTAACTTAATCATAAGACCCATGCATCATGTATTTACCTCTGGTTTTCAGGCAACGCGTAATAACACTTTAAAGAGTGTAACGTGAAATGGATGGTGGGAAATATTTTACCGATTTTGGTAAGGGAGGAACCCCCTAATAAAAAATTACACTAAACTACCTATGAGAAATCTATTCCCTCACGCGTGCGACATGTGGTTATGTGAAAAACATTCGGGTCAGTTAGCATTTGGGTTATCTCCAGGTCTAAGCCATTCATATTCTGTCCGCTGCATTTTGGTGTGTTTTGTCATCAACGTCAAAAACGGCATTCCCTAAGTTATGGAAAACGGAATGGAAATCGAATGGTAATCAAATCTGCATGATGAACACACAAAATATCTCATTAAATAGGGAGATTCCTATGGCACTAAAACGCATGCATACAAATGGTCGATCCAATCAATCGACCAGCTACTAACAATATATCATAACATCGAGCAATAATAAGTGATGACCTAGGCAAAAATATGTTATACTGAATAAAACTCTTACCATATCTTC
This sequence comes from Hetaerina americana, assembly GCF_022747635.1. Taxonomy (NCBI): domain Eukaryota; kingdom Metazoa; phylum Arthropoda; class Insecta; order Odonata; family Calopterygidae; genus Hetaerina; species Hetaerina americana. The sequence goes on along the minus strand of NW_027286763.1, from coordinate 50,741,069 downwards.
AATTCAATACCCTATTTTATATCAAAAATAGTAAAATATAGTCGGAAATTTCCCTGGAATGACCACCACGAACTATATATATAAATTTGTACCGCTCATTTTCATTGAAGTAAGTATAAGTAAAATAAAAGTCATCTTTGAATCTTTGATAAACATTAGAATGACGTGTTCACATAAAAAATAATATGTAACAACTTAATCCATGAACAATAATTGATAATTAAGTTATCTAGCTCTTCCTACTATTTCTTGTGTACGTGATTCTCAAATCTCTTTTTCATGCCAGTCATTAAAATCACAATGTTCTATAAACAGTGAAAATACATTGCAGCATGGGAAGCACTTTAAAAAACACTAATTGCCAATATTCATAAGAGAAATCAGTTTCAAGTTATCCCGGGATAGAAGTCAGAGCAGCGAAGACGCAGTCCATTTTATAGACTGAATTTTATCAAAATAAGTCAATTCACTTAAAAAACAAAAATCCCATCACCTGGCAGGAGTGTGACTACGGATTCCAAAATGATCGGTGGAGTAAATTACAAGGTAATCACTTAATTTCATTTCAAAGTGATGAGGACAACTCATTTTTAATCCTTGTCAACTGTAAGTACTAGGCCGCTAAACCCAAGGGTTGGGATTGGGTGTGGCTGCTTAACTGAAGTTAAACTTCAAGACTTTTGGTCTTACCACACTCACATACCTGGAAAAACCTCAAACACCACAGGAAAAGGAAAGAGTCTATGAGGGATTTGGAGATAAGTTGTACTTGGTGACAGATAATTTCTTCCCTCACCATTTGAGAAAAACCAGGTATTACTTAAATACGGGACACCATAAAAATCTCTCAACCTGCTTGAAAGCCGCTTTAACTAGACGTAACATCGAAATAGATTTGATCACTTGCATCCTGATTTACATTTTGTCCGCAATTACTCCTCGGTGTATGAAAACTAGTATTAGACCTACCAAATGGTGAGTAATAAGAAACAGACGAGTCTTATTAAACTGTGGGCCACGACGGGAGCCACTTAAAGGCCTTTGTCCGCAGGGCGTATTGGAGAGGTAAGCAGACCTCGAGAGAAACTTGGAGAGGAAGAACCGCGGAAGGAATGGTAGAGGTAAGGGACGATACTTGCGAATATTGTGGCGGTCGACGTAATCTGGATTGCGTGGCTTCGACGGCACTCCACTCCACCGTTGAAGACGGCGCGCCCTAGTGGGCGTGGTGAGAAGGGGGATTGGTGCCTGCCTCCCTTCGCTACTCAATACGGATAGACGAAAGTCATCTCGCAATTCGCGGACAAAAGCCATCCGGGTACGAGGGGACGCTCGCCAGCTCCGGGGAGCAATGCGGGATTGGGGGTAAAGGGTCGGGTGTTCTTACGGCTCACAATCACGCATTTACGGGAGATGACGGGAAGACGGGACGCCATTACCCATTCGGAGCAACGGCGGAGGCATCTAGCTCTCCGAATTCCTGACCAACTCACATTTCCCTCCCCTCTCCGCTTCCCGCTCCGTTCTCGCAAAGCACAATCCTTCGCATCTTCCTCCTTTTTCCTTTATGGCTTCCGTACCCCAATTCTCTTCCTATCCACCCTTTTCTTCCCACTCTCCGCTTCTCAGTACTCGCTTTCTCAGAAGTTCCTTCTCTTGTTCCTTCTGCCGCTTTCCGAAGTCCAAAGGGTTTTTATTTCTCAGCGAGGGGCGTAATATGGCTGCCGCTTTGCACATTATCACGTGATGACCAGTACAATCCAAATAAGGAATTTCCTGCAGCAATATTATAACCACACCCAATCCGTGATTGGACTAAATTATGAACTTTGGACATGAAACTTACTTTCCAATTAAGGATATATAACATTCGGTTTAAAGTCGACTTGAAACTTTCACAACGCTCTTCGACGATTCGTTTTGAAGGATATCATTTTTTTGCCGAATCAAAATATGGCTGATGAAAATTTCCTAGACCGTACCGAGAATAAATCTATTATTGATTCTGCGATCCTATATTAGGAGAGACTCGCTGTCACTGGAGAGCAAAGTTAGTACCGTCAGGTTGATCGTAAAGAGTGTGGGATAAAGAGCTCAGGTACAGGTGTGTGGGGAGGGAAATATTTCATTCTAACCAATAGGGAAATGCTACACCAGTATCCATTCATCTTACTTTTAGCTCAAAGCCTACAGTTTATTAGGAAAACAACGAGCTAAGGTCAAACGGTAAAATTACGAGACGCGTGGAATCCTAGTGGGAAGAGAGCTTTCGAAGACTGACTGGAGGACCCGGACACTGGAGCCGGACCCCGGATTTCGAATCCGGATGACTCTGGACACCCTGAGCCTGACTGAATTCTGGGCACCCTGGCCTTTTTACCGAACATCCCGAGTTTTGATTTTTCGGAAACCAGTTAATCCCAGAAAACCTAAGGTGGCACATGGGAAGGCACTACCCCATTTACCCTGATTCGTGACATCACACTCGCCGTAAGACTAGCAGAAAGTTGCAAAATCAACCATCACCTGTCAAATCAACATTCTGTACATAAAAGCTGATTACCTATTATAGACCATATTAAATTATTAAATCACACATGTACAGTAAGCTATATTGTCTATTGAATTTTTACTTTATGGCAAAACCTGAAATTTGATACAAATATTTTATTTGTATCAAATTAGAGAAATATTTTCGCAGTCGGACTTTCAGTTATACGAAAATTGAGAAAAAATGCAGCTAGCTCTATTAATTTTTAAAGTTTAAACTGCATTAAACATTTGTCTATCTTTGAAATTCTCTTCCACCTCTGAAGACGAAATTATCAAATGAAGGCATTTCCAAAACGGCACGAAACCTCATAATATATTAATAATTTTAATTATTAGGTATCAATATGGCGTGATTTTAGTAGAATCATCAAGAATACTTATAACAAATTATATGGGTTAATAAAACCTCACATTTACCATATAGTACCATCAGGCGGACCTTATGGTATTTCCAATGCGATCATTCAAGTGGATCTCCTTTTCATTTGAAACGCGAGTTTATGGATGATGAACAGAAGACCCAACGACCATGGAGAAGCATGATCGGTGTGTCGCGTGCCCATGAATCTTACTACTTTAAATATCCGGCATTTCGGATTCTCTACATCATCTGCTGTGAGGACGAAGACAAGGGAAGATGGGCACTGCCATTTTGCGTGTGAATCCGAGGGTAGCGAAGCGATGGCAGGTTTATCACTTGTAATACATCACGAGGGGGAAATGCCCGGCATATCTCCTGGCGACTAAAATCCGTTTCCCACTATCATTTCACCGTCAACAATGCTAAGCAACTAATAAATCACAAGCCGGGAAATTCCACTGCTCTATCTGAAGCTTAATATGAACTGACCTGTGAATATTCATTAAGAATTTTACAGATTTATTTGCTCTCCTTACCACAATGCAGAATATTTTATAACATCCTCTCAAACTTCTTGAGCTGAAATATTTCTCGTGGAAAATGTATAAAGATGAAAGATGCGACCAAAGTTGTAATGATTTCGAAATGATATTCTTAAGAGGTCTAACACAGCTATCATAAGGCGTTCATTGGTGCGGCAGTCTACATACGGCCACACCTTATAATTATAAAACTGAAAAATCATATCAAGGCAAATAGTTTTCATGGTCAAAATATGTTTTTTTATGCATAATGGTTTACCTGATCCTTTAATATAATTAAATTGAAAACTTGAAAATGTTCGACAGTGTTGTAGTTCTCATTTAAAATAAAACTAGAATAAAGAGTAGGGCTTTTTAAAGATTTTATCTAAATTCATATTCACTAGACAATATTAAATTACCATATGAGACAGCCACTGAGGGAATGGAGCTCACATGATTTTTAAGATATTTATTGCTATAACTCTGATAACAGAAATGATAAGTTGAAAAACATTTAATTTTTCGGAGCGTGTAATTCTACAATTAGAGTGATTTAGCACAGCCCACATTTTTACATCCATATTACATTCGCCTTTAATGAATTCTCTTTCACTCCTAATTCATATATCATACAAAAATTTAAAGGGGAATAAAAAGTGAAAGCATCAGCAAAAAGGAATCACATTACTGGAGTAAATCATGGCTATTAAATGTTTAAAGAACTGGCGTGTTTATGCAACCATTTTTAAAACATCCCAGCTAAATTCACTTCTAATTAGTTAAAACATTATTTGGTAGGGTGAAAAGGACGTATAGGTCGTGGCCACTTAGTTTTTGACGTGACGAGTGCTAGAAAACTTATACGAACACTTCCATAAATAAATTCATTAAATAAGAGATTTGATCTGTTTATTTTATCTACCATTTCCTCTTTCATGGATGGCCAAAAGCCATACTAAACCCAAATAGATCACACAACTCAACAATAAATAATTCACGTCCAAGTTGGATTATCCCAATAAGTACTCGCTCGTCTGATTGAAGTGGAACAAATTTTCAATCAATTTCAAGTATTCAAAGCAATTACTGGAAAACGTCCCTCGCCCCGGCATTATCATAATATTACAATGGCCAAACTTCATTTCGAGCCATTAATCTCCTAAGATACGATGGAGCCCAAGTGCGGTTGAAGGAAATGGGTAATCCTCAGTGCAATTTCGAGTTCTCTGGGAGGGTGGCTTTCTTCATTTTCCCACCCTTGCCTTCCCGCTGATCATCCTGCTCAACGCCTTTATCGGCTTCATCCTTTTGCCTGAAGGAGATAGTTATCTTCCTTTACACCTTCCCACTGTCCAGTTTATACCGTTCCTTCTACTGCATCGATCCTCCCCAGCCCCATCTTCAGCATTCACCTCATCCGGGGCCAATTGGGAACTCTTAATATTTATCGCATTAATTTGCATGAAAGAGATGATCGATAATTTCTATAAGGTCTGAATGTCAATGAAAAAAGATAAGACAGCTTTAACCTTTTGACTTTTACAAATGATAGATGCTTTTAGTTGTTGATGGATAGGAGTGATCAGATAAAGCATAACCCTTATTTTTCGTTATTAATCCCACCATTACAGAGTACATTATTTCCAATTAAAACCAATTCAATATTTTCAGATGAAAACATACAATTTATTTCAAAATTCAACGAAGTAGTAAATCACGGAACGCAAGTACTTTGTTGATTTACTAGTGCGTACTGGGTCTAAAAATACATCTCACGTATGAGTGACGGTGGACTTTGAAATTCTCATGGTAGGTGAAAATTCTCATTTGCTTCTATTTTAACCCATAACTGCAGCTGTTTACAAGTTCAGCTATTTACCATTATCCGGATACAAATCCATCACAACGTTTTATAGTCAATAGTAAGGCTCATGAATTGGACAAATAGTTTTAACCTCAGTTAATAAGAAGATATTTTCGAAAAGAATCTTTTCCAAAATTTTTGATACTTGCATTCGATGTAAACCTAATTGAAATGAGTTTTTACATACTATCTGGTATTAATAAAACCACATTTACAGTATACCTTCAAGATAAAAAGAGATTATCGCTAAGATTATGAAATAAATTCAGTTTGTATAATGTCGTATTAAATTTAAATGGATTTAATTAAATAGCATTCAGAATGTATTGAAAAGGACAAAGCTCTTCCGCCGGAGAGTAATAAAACCGTCGAGACGACTTTCTTTCGTCATTGAAAACTTTCGGCAGGGTGATCTCATCGGAGCAATCACCATGCCAATCACTCTCGGCAGTCGGCATTTCATTCTTGCCCAGACATTCCCACCCGAGTCCTTTCCGCTCCCAACAGCACCGTAACAGCCGTGCCGTGTCGTGGTGAGGGAGAGTTCCTTCGAATTTCGTTGTATTTGAGTTTAGACAGAATCAAAATTTGTGACAAAAGAGACGCGTTTATTTAAAATCTATGTGCCACTAGAGAATCAGTGTATGCTGACCAAAAATCATTGTGCTGAGACTCATTTAAATATAACGACAACCAAAATAGAGTCTAAAAGTTATGGTTTAGAAATAGTGTACGGCAACATGGTTTCAATCATGCTCTTGAAATTAGCTTTTGCACTACAGTAGGCAGCACATGAGCAAGCACTGGATTATTTGTACGGAGAATACAGGATTAACAGAGGTTTCGTGAAAATCCCAGGCAATTTATAAATTAGTCCTTACCAGAGCCTGGCCAGAAATAAAATACGAATTACAGGGTTCGTCCGGAAAATAAGTGTACTGAGCTCAGGAAAAAAAATTATTACACTTTTACATATCTTAAGCTAATATTCCTCAAAATAGGACCCTTGTGAGTCGATACACTTGTTCCAGCGGCGTTCCCATTCCTGGAACGCTCCCGCGAAGGCATCATCGGGAACCTCTCGAAGACACGTCGTCACGGCCTCTTTGACGGCGTCCAAAGTCCCGTATCGCGTTCCTTTCAAACTCCTCTTTATCTTCGGGAACGGAAAGAAGTCGCTAAACGCTGTCTAAAAAATGTGGATCATTTTTGCAGTGATCCGCAAGTTGTGTCGCGATTTCCAAACGATTGAGTCTTTGATCATCACTGAGCACTTTCGGCACCAACTTTGCACAAATTTTTCGCATCTGTAATTGCTCCCTAATAATCTCGTGCACTATTGTTTTTGGCACATTACACTGCTCTGCTATCATCCGAACACTAAGACGACGATCAGAGTTCAGTACATCGCGAACTTTTCGCACATTTTCGTCGGTGAGTGTCGTTGATGGGCGTCCAGGCCGTGGCTCGTCGTCGACCTCTTCTCTGCCCTCCACGAACATCTTGTGCCACCGAAAGATCATGTTTATGGACATGGCTGACTCCCCGTAAGCCTGGTTAATCATACCGACAGTTTCGGTAGACGATTTCCCAAGCTTTACCGCAAATTTGATGGAATAACGCTGCTCCAAAAACTTCGGCATCGCGTTCCGTGACGTGGGTCGAGCGTGGAGGTTCGCGTTAACAGAGCTCCTCACTACACCACAGCTCAGAGCCGACTGCCTTTTTCAGCGTCGCTTGCCAACATACCCCCCTCCAATCGCAGCCCGTCAGAGCGGTGCTGGGCGCGCCTGGAGCGGCGGGAAAAAATCAGTACACTTATTTTCCGGACGAACCCTGTATATCATAATCATTTTACTCCTAGTAGTAGTATTTAGGGAAGGCGACCGACAGCTAAGGTCATTTGCGCCATAGGGGATGGACAGGAAAGTATGAAGTGAAACCCGGCGTCGGCATTAGCCTGCTCTTAACGAAAGGCGCCAAGGGTCCACAGCTCAACGCCCCATCCGACGGACCGCGTACGCACTAAAAGTGCCCCCCCCCCACAGCCCCTCAAGTAGGCATCGAGATACCACTGAAAAGTATTCAACACCGCCGGGATTTGAACCCGGGCCCTCTGGGTGGGAAGCCAGTACGCTACATTTTACTCCTATAGATACAACTTAAAAAATATTGAGTATTCAGGAGGAAAATAAAGTAAATAAGGGATACTAAGAGAATGGTATTTGGAACACGATACATAGCCATTCATAAAGTTTACCCGGATTCTGTGATACTAACCATATTAAGGGTAGGGGGGCCAGTTCCTTTCCTTGTCCCGGCTATGGTTTCCCAGGAAAATCTGGTACCCGAAAAATCACACAGTTCGAGAGGAGCTGAGGATGCCCAAAGAAGTTTTCCCGGGAATCGAACGCGGCAGTAGTCCAACGCTCTACACCTGGACTACCGCGATCCTGAATTCACATTTATACGGCATTGATTTTTACCGCGAGACATTTTGAGAATAATGACTAAACAAAAACAGTTTTCAAACTACCTGATGGAACGATAAGATGCACGGGATATACAGCTTTTAATTAAAATATAAAATTTATATTTTCCAGAATTAGGTTAATCCGTCGAGCCCGTCGCAGAGAAGTGAAACCGACGAGTCTGAGGAGAAACAATGGATGAGATGTACGTCGACAGCTTAACCACCCAACACGGCCCGAGAATTCCGTACGGGTGCTTGAATTCGACTCTCCGCATTTCATTCTCGTCAATCCCTATCGCCAGTGCCTGATAACACCGGACCCCGTGATGTGCTTAGCAGCATCCCTCCTCCGAATGGGAGGGGGTAAGGACGGAAGGAGAGGGCGAGGCTGGGGCTCCTCCCACACAGAAGTGGCAGGTGAATTAAAAGGAGAGGCGGGAAGGCGGAACTTGACGCACGCGTTTCCAGCGGATCGCGCCTGGATAAATAAATAGGGATCCCGCCTTTGTTATTCGTAAGGGATCAAACCGAGACGACGCACGAGGCGTGGGAGAAACGAACTGGCGGGAGGGGGGGAAGGGAGGGGGAGCGGGCGGGCGGAATAACACGAGCGCAGACATGTTTGCGCACGTGCCAGTTTAAAGGCGACGCGCCTAGCCGTCCCGACAGTTTGTAGTGCCCACGGGGCCTGAGTAGGCGGGGCGGATGGAACCTCGTGAGCCGGCGGGGCCGGATGGGTAGAGTTGCACTCTAAGTCGTTATGGGTCGGAGGCAAGCGGAAAACCGAAAGGGTCCGAGGGGAAGTGAGTGAGATGGGCTAAGTTGAGGGAGTGTAATTGGGTGGGCATGGAGGAGGAACGAAGAGCACCTACGAATTGAATTGAGGACTAATTTCGGTGATTTCATCTTAAAGAAATGTGCTCTTTCAAAATGAGAAAAGATGGAGATGAATGTCTAAACACTCGAGGTCGGTCACACATGCGAATGCTAGAGAAAACTAAATTAAATGCTAACAGGATAATATGCGTTTTCCCATCACACATTTCATAAATTATGTCAATCCTTGAAAAAAAATTAGTTTTCTATTCTCTTGGAGCACATAATACTTGAGCAGTTATTCTAATAGCTACCTACCAACCAATGATATTATTTAAGTCTTAGCATACAACTATTTACGTCTCCTTCGTACATCCTATAATAGGACGTGGTTAATATAAGGGATATGTCACGAGAGTGGGGAGGTTGGGATTTTTATAAAAAGAGACGTTTCAGGCGTGATATCGTGGAATATCATAATTGATAAAAAAATTGGCAATTTTCCACAAAATACAGTTAGGGAGTTGGGATTTATACTTCTTTTCTATTGTCATTTTCTTTCTTACTTTTATAAGGCATTAAAAAATTATGCATGGGTTGAAACTGAAGATAACCGATCGATTATGATTATTTTCGAAAACGTTCCGAATGATATATACTTTCATTGACCTTCACCAATCATAGTTACCTTTATTTACACACAGGTTTAAATAGAACTTATTTTAAATAGACAACTAATTTCTTCTGAGAGTTGTATAGTTGGTTACAATTCACATCACGTTGACTAAACTTTTATAGCAATAAAATTATCTTGAAACTGCGTGATTTTTTGTTTTTCATTTTGAGCTTCACTGCGTTCAAATTTCTGAACATCGTACGGTGCAACGTGTACTATTGAATCGCGTAAGCACACCGACTTGGATGAATAATTTCTAACTTTTGCACTACGTGCAGAAGGGGAAATGTTTATTAGGATTATACTTTACTTGACAGTGGTAAATTATAGTTGAGAGGGGTGAAATTCCTAGAATATGAGCTTTCAACTGAACTCCAGCGACAAATTCAGAAATATTACTCTTTATCGTTTATGCTGTGAATGTAATTTCCAATTGAGCAACACCGATGGATGCGAAATTTAGAATTCATTTGTCAAAATTCAGCGATGCTCCGTATTGAAAACTTTTGGCATTCACTCTCCGGTGGGTTTATCCTGCTGAGCGATTTCTTCGCCAGGGCCAGTGTCTCAACATTGATGTTTGCGTCTTCAAGTCTGACAAAAAGCAGACAAAATATTCTCAGGCCCATGCCAAATCAAAGTTCCATATAGATGGGGTAATCTTCTGCCACCTCCAGACGGAATCGAAAGCCCTCAAGCTCACAACACTCCATGTCCGCCCACTCTCAACCCCTCAGATAGCATTAGCGTATCTATCCGAAGAAGAGGCATCAGACTTATGCCTTAAGCCATCCGTCTTTCACGCATCTCCCGAATCCCTCTTCACTCCCCATCAGATTTTTCACCTCCCTCCTAGTCATCGCTTCAATAATCTACTTTTTTCCCTTTCTGCGCATTCCTCACGGCTCATTCAGGATGCTCGCATTGGATTTTGACATTTTTAGGCAAATTTTCTGAAATAAATACTGTAAGGTACAACAAAATATGATAAAGTAAATTCTATTCTAGTGAATTCAAGAGATACATAATGGCGGAATTTTATATTCCAAAAGTTGATAAAATAATAAATATTTTATGTTTTACAATTATATATATTATTCCTTGACGGATATCTACTGAAACTAAGAGCTCGAGTCATATGCTCCTTATAAATAATTCCTATCAAATATTTGGTTTGCACCCATTTCCTCGTCCGAAGCTTTCAACGTTTGGATAACTTCGCTATCGAGTTTTCTTGCAAAATCGAAAGGAATCTCTTTCAGTTTCATTGATGCATACAATGAAGCAAACAATATTTTATTTCTTCTCCTCACTATAATATGCATTTTAACGAGTTTGAATAATAAGATGGCAAGAGGATTTCAGGTAAATTTTACCACCGTCTGAAGCTCCTTAACAGCGCTTCTCTAGATTCATTAATCATATTTTTCTCTCCGGCGAAGTTTCATTCTCTTATCGAACTTATAATTTTTGCATTAGTGTTTGCTTTATTGCAATCTCTCTCTTCCGTGTAACCGCCAGTTATCCTTCCCGTGAAGTGGAGTTATGACTATCTACTATTAAGTATATAGTAATTCCTATTACCTACTAAATTGTGATGGCTGCTTCATGCTTTCTATTGGCTAATTATAACCTATCACAGGCTTAAATGGAAGAAAGGACCCTACAGTCTTTCGCCAAAATAAAGACGTTTATCTATCTCTCTATCTACTGAGTCTAACTACTATTTACACAGCATCTTAGATTCATTAATGATTCTAGACTGATGCTTGGTTAGCGGAAGGCTTTGCAATACTCTGAGGTAGTACACCAGTGTTCTGGAAGAGGGGATTTCCGACCTGAATTCATATTACAATGAAATAAAGAAAACAATATTCAAGCCATGAACCTAAAAATGGTTGTTATAAAGAGTTTTAGGGGAATGGTCGCTTTGAGTTCATCTACAACCAACGAACTATCAAAACGAACGAATTACCACAGCATAAGGCGAGAGAAGAGAGTACGCCAATAGAATCCATGACTGAATATTATCTGATACGCTGAAAGGATTTGGGGATATTAACCAACAGAACTGACGGAAAACAACTAGAATATAAAGGTATGGTGAGATATAGGGCAGGGGTCACCTCATGAGCTCTCATTGCGCGATAGCGCTGCAATCGCACCCTCGGTCATGGGCTCTTGATGATGGCGGGGGCGTAGAAAAACTTGCTCCGTTAACGTACGCTGATACTGACACTGTCGAACTCAAAAAGCTACTTGATGCCCACCCATCTCTCTCTTCCTCACTCGTCGATCGAGGGGGAGTGCGACTAAGACTGCACGAGACTAAAAATTCATCATCAAGACATTTCGTAAAAGGAATGGGGACTAAAACCAAAATCGCCCAAACAACTAGAAAGTTCTTGAGTGATGACGCTTAAATATTAAAAAAACCATAGTTTAATAAGAACCAGAAAATGTTGCCTTACTTTGATAACTTGTATCGTCTCGCTCTCAAGAGCTTACTGGCTTAACAATTAATCAATAGATAGGAGAGCGCGATCGCCATTATTGCAACCTCTCTGTTAGATCCTGCCCTGACTACACATCAGCGCAAAATTACGCGCCACAGGCCGGCGACAATAATTTGACGGCGCGAGTGAAGTCGGAAAAATTACCAAAGGTAAGTTCGCGTAAAAATTTGAATTATGATAATGAGGAATTTCCGCCAGAATAGTAATATTTGTTGAAATTTTTAAATACCCAATTAATGCAAACATGCAATCGCAGTAATCGTAAGTACTTGTTATTAGGTCGGTACAGTAGATATTCAACAAAAATATCGCACCAACACACTGCGGTGAATATTCCAACGCATCACGTCAAGGCATGAATTTTGTAGGTGGAAGATCAGTATGAGTAGGATAGTAAGAAAGAGTGCGAAGCTATAAATATATACAAGCAGGCATGATGAGATAGTAGTATTTTTACCTCTTGTTGCTCTGTCAAATTACTCTTTGTTTTTTTACCCTATTTATAAATCTGTTCACTCGCACCTAGCCTCTTTCATCTCATACATTTTCCAGTATTTATCCCACAATTTGGATATGTCTCCCCCCTTCTGTCCTGGATGCGGCTCTTATTCCCACCGCACCTATTCCCCTTGCCTCGTGAGTCCCAATTCCAAGTTCCGGCCTCCACATTTCCGTCGCTCAATTTGCTCCCTCTTCCCGTGCTCCCAAACGACCTTCACACCCGACCTCCCCCTAAGCCCGGCGTGATTTTTGAGGTCCCTCACTCACGACCGCGAGCGGATTATTCAGCTCCGGTAACGACCGCTCCCAAGGCGGTCCCCCAACACACTGACTCCGCAACACGACTTCTCACCCCCTCCCCCTCCCTAATAATCCTTATCAACTACGGCGTTGCCACAAGCATTCCGCGGTGCCGAAATAAAAAGAAACGAACGCCAGCGGGAGCCGAGTTCCCATTATGTAATGTGGGTCCCTTCCGAAAGGGATTACATTTCGTCAACTTGATCTCCGAAAGCGCCTGCTCCGTCCTGCGTGAGGCAGTGATTTACAAGTCATGAGCCTCTTGAGTGCACGTTGAGAGAGAGAGAGAGGGGGAAACACTTACTTGTCTGGGTACCATCTCCCGCAACCTCCAGCCTAAACGACCCAGATCTACGATGCAACAGTATCAAATTCATGTAGTGAAGCAAGGCGATGCTGAAGTGAAACTGGCATAATAAAAGGATGAGTTCACGGAACATTTACCCGGATGCGCAAGATATTTTGGTGCTTGTTCTAACGTGCAAACCAAGGCGTCCGTGCGAAGGCAGGTGAGAAAATGTATCATGGGAAAATGGAATTTGAATGTCCACAATACGAAAATGGACAGAAAAAGATGAAAACTTCCTTCGAATTCAATAAAGGATTGAACAATTTTCCAAAGTTATTTCCCATATGGATTAAACAATTTGATGAAAATGAATGGGCAACATTGAAGAAAAGTGAAAGGTGCGCGAATAAATATATTTGAAAATCCACTGTGTTTTTGCCTCGAGTGCTGAAAATATGAATTCCTTTTTGTATTCGATGGTTTCTGGCTCAACTTTGTGGAAGCTTGTATTCATTAAATGAAGACCACAATGCATTCTTTCACTGTTCTTTATTTTGGCATAACTAGTTTTAAACGCTTAGGCGTCATCATCGGGTGCATCATTCAATTAATGCCTTTGCTTGGTAAGAGAAAATCTCTGAACTTGTTTAGGAATTCAAGGGAGCATCAATGAAACAAAAATTAAGACAGATATGGTCGCTTAAGACCCTGAAACATTGTAAGTACGTTTTCAACAAAATCCTTAAAAAATAGGGCTAATAGGATTATACCCTTGAAAATACCTTGGCTCATTAGAAAATTATGAACTAATTAGATGGTATTAGGTGTATTGGGATAGGTTATGAATAGAATCTTTGGTGAGGGAATAAATGGAGGCAAAAGGGTTATCTGGCCTCAAGCATGAAGTAGTATCTCATAGTTCCGTTGATGAATACCGTGGGGACTATCAATTTATCATGTCGCACCCAAAATGGGTTGAGCCCTGAGAAATGTTACAGTGTGATACTGGGGGAAAGGATATACTAAGTCCAACGTCAAACGGATAATGCATACACGAATTTATCACAAAAACCACCTCATACACCAAAAAAACTTAGTTAATTTCGTATCTCAGCGCGCGGAAGAACTGATACTTAAATACACTATTGAAAACAAGTGAATAAATGACTAACCACGAGAAGAAAAGAGTGAGAAAAACCAACTAATTCGTGTGATATCATATTAGTCATTAACTATAATTGATATGCATGCATATTTTCTTCGTTCATATTCTATCACTTGTATAGGATCGGGTTATCATAAATAATAACAGGGACGAAGACAAGTTTAGCGAGGCAGGTAAGCAGGTACATGCACTAAACACTCCATTTCACACAGCGCAACACTGTTCAGACACATCCAGTAAGAGATCAAAATCGAGTGCTAATGGAACAAATATCTCTCACATAACTGTGACATTATGAGTTATTGTTTTGAAAGAGCATTTTTGAGATTGAATTTTTAGACGCTTTATCAAATGAGGTAAAGGACAAAACACAGAGCATTAGATTCAAAACCTGTTTCGAAATCACCGTAATAAATTATTCACATCAATGATGAAATGAGGCGCTCAATAAATGAAAATGAGGTTCGATGAAATTTTCGCGGATGAGAATAACACCATCACGATTACACATTCACGTTTGGTTCGAACTGCGCAGTATTCGTATAAACAAACATGCTTTAAAACTAATAATGCTGAAAATTCTTCTCCTACAAGCGATTAGCTTGGTGCGATGAATGCCGAATTGAATTTGACCAATGATTTCAGTAGAGTATCATGGATCTCAAAAGGATCAAAAGGAAGTGTTGAAGGATAATTTTATTCATCAAATTATTTTTTACTTTATTTATGAATAAATGAAATAAATAAATTGTTCATATATATTTATTTTTAGTTATCTTTCAAATGTTAGAACAAATTGATTATTAGTTTTGATGAAAATCAATGGAAAGATATTTTAATGAAATCATACTAAAACATAAAATAACCTAGGAGTATAAAAATAAACATGAATATCTTTATCAAAAAAAGGGCATACATTTTCGTTTCCACTCTTTTTCGTAAAACCTATCACTCGTTTATTGTGGTGATACGTCATTTTCCACTACCATTTTCGGAGTCTATCTGATACGAAATATTCATTCTTTTTTCTTCAAAGTCCATAATATATAACCGCAATCAATTCTCATCACATGGAACAATACCATGCATTCGATAATATTTGTTCGGCAAACTGCAATTGCAATGGGAAAGCCATAAAAAGTTATCGGAGCACTGAAGGTGATTGATCGTACGGCGACCCTCTGTTAAGTGACCCATATAGACAACCCAGCTAAGACCACCGAGTAAATAAGCCGGTAACGCGACCTCCGTGAAGCGATGAGAAACGACCTCGTTTAATTCAATACCATATCCATACGACCCGAATAGGAATGGTTTCGACGGAAAGAAATGGAAAATGTCCCCCTCCCTCAAATCGGGGTTAGGAACTCAATCAACATTTTAAGGGTCGAGGGGCGGTATGATGTTGACGGAGGGTCTAACGCAATAATGCTAACGAATGACCCTTTCGGTCGGACGCGAGGCCACAATTGTCAACCAAAACGCACCAACCTCATTTGAGTGGGACCGGAGGATTTTCGGGGTTAATCCACGCGGAGTTACTTTCACCGCAGTCGGGGAATTCTTGAATCCGGGTCCGCAAAAGGAGCACTTAGGAGATCAGAGCGGCGGTTTCCATGGGTCCACTGGGGATTTTAAAGGGAGGAAGTGTCGTGTGTGCCAGATTAGGCGCGGGAGGGCAGGGGAGGGACGGAAGAGGAACGAGAGGCTGGGAAATTGGGGGAGGGAAGAAGGGAAGGAGGGCATTGGATCGATCTCCACGCCAACAGCGCCTAAGAAACAAAATCTCAAAAAGCCCTCAAATAAGGCTCAAACAGAGTCAAGACTCCAATTAGGTTGCATGGGAGAGAAACTGCTTGAATCTTGATACACAGAGATACCAAGATGTGTGCCCTCTGCACGCACGCGTCCTGTCACACCACTTGGCACCATTACTGATCTGGTACCCAAAGAGGTATGTACGGTTACTCGTAATTGGTATCTGTGATTCCTACACATGGGTAATTACCTGTGGAATGAAAACGGTGTTAGGAAAATGAGAAGTTGATCTTAAAACAACCTTGATGATGTGAGGAGAGGGTAAAGAAAAAGTGATTTATAAATATTTCCACAAATTTCTAATATTCATCATGTACACCAAAGTACGATTCCTCAGACTGGATGAAACATCAATCATTACAAGTGAACTTACATCTACATAATACCCCGCAAGCCGCCGCAAGGGCGTGTGGCGGGGGAAACTTAAAATCAATCGAAAAGAAGTATTTTATAAAACCGGGACATATTGGGTAAACATCACGGTGCCTGTCATGGTATTTGTCGCAAAAGATCTTAAATACTTAGGATATTATATCCTGTTTAAATTGATGGTGATTTTTCTGCTTAAAAGGAATCAATGATCACTATTTTTCTCAAGTTGAACACTGCACTAATGAAGATCTTATTTAACGACAAACTATTGACAACATTCGTATCCCAATGGAATGCACTGCATCAGCTAATTTATCACGAGTGGACACCAAATCACACAATTAAATATAAGGAATTTAAAAGAGACCCGAACGTATCTCTATTCGGATGCATCGCATCGACTTGTTCCCTCGACAGAAATGAAGAGAAAGAGAGAGAAACCAAAAGGAGCCAAAAAGAGATTGGACCGAAGGAGGTGGAGGATAATGGACGGAAAGAAGAGACGGTTATTGTGGGAGGCCCGCGACTGGGAAATGAACTGAGAAAGGTAGGGTAGGCCGGTGATTGCGGTCTGGAAGGTTGAATCCGGAAGAAGTGCTGGGGGAAGGGGGGTGGGGAACAAGGGGTCGGCTGGAGGTTGGGCGCGGTGGGGGAGGGGGCGGAGTGAGAGTGAAACCCCGCCCAACCTTACGCCCTTCGAGACGAGTGGCCATCGAGGTAACGGGATGACGATTCGAAGACCCGATGCTCATGGCCGATTCTGGGACAAGGAGACTGCGGAGGAGGGGGCGGGAGAGAGAGAGAGGTGAGAGTGACCGAAATGAAAGGGAGGAGGAGGAGGGTGGCAGAGGGAGGAAAACCCTCGAAAAGAAAAGAGGGTGTTGGGTGGCGGCGTGAAACTGGCGAGTTGGAGAGGTCCTGAAGAATGAAGGACGAGGACTTAAAAGGTAAAGGGGATTAGGATAGGGACGAGAGAGTGTCGAATGGGAAGGGGTGGAATGGGGTCGGTTGGGTCGGAGACGGGAGATGGAGGGGGTACAGATAAGGATGGACATCTGGCCAGTGTTACCAACTCCTGATTCGCCAAATCTAACTCCAAAAGATCATCATACGAAAGTTGCAACACTTGATCCAAGAGCTAGCTAGGCTCATTTAATCATTCTGAAATCTGCCTGTGTCGCTCTTAAACTCACCTCAGGTGGTCGGACACGATTCCAAATGGCAGATTTCATTCAAATTTAGGTCAGATGAAAGTAACGGTATTGAATATTCGGTGAATGTACTTTTTACACAAACCACAATCGCATACAAATGAAGAAATAACTCTAAGGAAATACGTTTACATATTAAAGAAAATAATATTTTTCTGTTTCGCATGGAGTGACTGGATAAATACTATTCCTGTCAATCTTTATCATCGTGTCTCAAACGAATCAGATATCTGAATAGGACTGAAGGGATAATAAAAAAAATCCTAACTGCAAATTAGAGCGAAGCATTTTCCGTGCATATGATTCCAGGTTTTAAGGCACTTAACTATTTCGAATATATTTCAAAAGTAATTTTAGAACTAATGTGAAGAGACTCTGAATGTTGGAATTAATCGGATTTTAAACTGTAATGTTTCCATCTCATTGATAATTTACACGATCTTAGCTTCAAAGGGTAACCCCAAATACCATCTCGTCGGCTAAGTTTATCCCTTTACATTTTTAAACTGATGGTGCTTTTTCTTTTTGCCAATCGCCTAAAGTCAAACAAAGCAAAACATGAATGATGATCTCTCGTGTAACTAGGAGTCACGTTTGATCACCAGCACTAATCTTGCTGGAACATGTGAAAGTAGACCTAAATAAAACTTCGGCAGGATGAAAGAATCAATAGAGTACATACGCGTAGAACGGAGGGGTAGTGTCAAATAAAGGACCAAATGTGCTGATGTGGCTGCACTGGCCATGGATGGATTGGATGGAGGCAATGGGAAGCTGATGAAAAATTCGAGAGGCCTTGGGATTACCGAGTGGAAGTGGACTAAAATGGAAGACTTGAGAGATGTGCGAGGATGAGCGGGAGTGTGTGCGATGGTTTGGAGAGAGGGGAGTGGAGGCGGAGGATTCAGATGAGGAGTAAGCAAAGGCTGTGTTCTGCGAGGGGCAAACGAAAGGGACAAGGGAGAGAGGAGATGTCCCTTCACGCCATGGAGTTAGTTCACTTTACGCTCCGATTTCCCCCGTACCAAGGGTCTCGCCGTTCAACCAATTAACCCACCTTGAGTTATTTAATCAAAGCGTCCCTTTTATATATACCTACATAATTACCCTGCCATCTGGCACGTGGTCTTATGGCAGGGAAGTTAAGAAAACCAGCATTCATTAATGTGATCTCAAGAAATTAGTAATTAGTCTAATCAAGCTCTTTAAAAAAGATGCGGCAGTTAACGAAGTGTCCTTGTTTAAGCCAGGGTTAAGAGTGATGTTCTTTTAACCTGGCTCTCTATTATTTTGTAACATAGTATGCGGTCTTGGAGAAACATCCTCGAGTTCATATGTAAACTTGATTCTCTTATACATATTGATATTTTGGTCAGTCCGTCACATTTATAGAAGGGCTCCAATAGCTTTTATAACTTCCTTGTAACAATTTTAACTTTCATCGTGAAACAAATATCTTCGTCTATCCTCTTTCCACTTGTGTCATCATTATTTCTCGTTTTCTCTGACTTGTATTTATTATAAATTTATGATACTCAAACTGAATTCTTGTACTTCATTTGAAATACTTCAATTACAACCTTGAAAGTCGATGGCAAAACTTTTTCTCTTATTGTGAGAACCCAATCGGAGCAAGAGGTAAATACTAAAAGTCGAGGTGAATCTGCAAGGAGCTCTTATGGCAACATTTTCCAGTAATTTTTCATCTGGGGCCACACCAGTAAAAAAGCATTTAAAAATATTTCATGATATAAACATGGAGAAAACATTATTTGCGTGCAAATCAGACAACTAACGGATTCTGTGTCCAAAATACATTTGAATGTGTGATAACCACCCTGCAACGCTCACATTCGAGTTTAATATTCGCGGTCCAACTACGGAAATTATCGGATCGAGGAGTCAATGATTGACTGCGCAGGCATCTTACATCTTTCTAAGAATCTGCCGCAAGTTATGGCTGCTCTGCATTCCTAGCTTAACTCGCTAAAATCCGGAACAAAGATAATGAACTTTATAGTGCCAACATATCTTCAGGGCAAATCGAAATTATTTAATCAAAATGCTTAAAAAAACCTGCATTTTGCGATTTCGCGGTATATTAAATGATGGTTTTCTGTTTTTTGATGAAATGGAAAGGAAAGGTAAAAATTCAAACCCCGCACAAGGGAGAAGTGTCTGGGATCGATGAGAAATAAGCTAGCTCAGCCGAATTCCTCGCTCTCTTCGGACCTGGGAAAAAAGAACAATGCGGCACACCATGGAGGAATTTAAGAGGTGATTTTGAGAGGTCCCAAGCTTTTAAATCAGCTCCACGAGAAGGTCGAACGCAAACCGGCTCCCTGAAAGGGCCGCGCGACTCCAAATAGCCTCATTTGAGGCTAAGGGCGGGTGGAGGAATGTCAGGGAACAAAACAAATGAGACAAGGGGTGAGTGAGGGCAAGTGGGGCACGGAATCGGGGAAGACCGATTTAAGGCTAAATCCAGGGGTGATACAACGATGGAGGAATTGAAAGAGTGATAAAAGGATAAAGGAAAAGAAATAGGTAAACGGAGATACGCACCTCGCAGATGGGAGTTCGTGCGTCTGTGAAATCCCAGAGGGGAGTGAGTATGCATGGCAGAAGATATATTATGACCGACTGGATAAACATTTTAGTGAGCATGGGAGGCAGTTTGTTGCGTTAGACATTTACGGAATTTATTGTGCGAATTATACAATTGGCATCCAAACAATTAATTTCAATAATTGATGGATAAAATAGCGGTGAAAAAATTTAAAAAAAGCATATATTACATTTTCAATAATAATGAAATCATTCTTTTGAGCAAATACTTAGAATTACTTGTAGAATGCAACAGTAAGCTCCTTAATAAGGGAATTGCTCACCCCGTAGTGCTAATCGCACTCCGTACCTTCTAGCCCAAATAAAACTTAAGGCTGACAAATTATGTGTTTTACCTGTATGAAGAAATATGTACCTCAACAAAATAATGAATAAGAGATAGAAATTAAATGAATCGCTATAGAACAAAAGGATGGAATGTATGTGAGAATGCAAAGAGGAATAGAAATTATGAAACTTCGCAAATTATTACCTGCAGAGCCTTACGCACTCATTCAATCATGCACCCGACAACAAATCTTCCATAAAACCCTATATCCTAAATATCCTAATAAATAGTCTAATTTTGTTACCTGACAAGTGACTGTTATTTAATCGCAGCACGAGCACCCTCCCCCCACCCTCAATTCAGACTTTTTGAGAGACCACTCGAACACACGGGATATTGGGTGCGCAAAATAACCAATTTTGGCTCTAATAGCATTTTGAATTCACGCCCTTTTCCCCCAACCCGAGGCAAATATACATATATCACATCGAGATGAAAACCGTTTCCCTCTTTCGAAAAATCTAATTTTTTGCAAAGGAGAAGAAGAAAAAAAAGAAACCGACCACTCAAAGAAAGGGAGACATTTTTTTTCTATTTATAAGATAAAACCGAAAAGGCAAATAGGACAGAGGCGCAGGAGGAGGAGGGAGGGTCGAGAAATGAAAGCGAAGCGTGTGCGAAAGAAAATCGTGTACGAAAGCGAATCGTGTACGAAAACGAAAATAGAGAGCTAGCCATAAAAAGGAGGATAGGATGGAACAAAGGGAAAAAAGAGCACGCCAAAAGGAAAAAAATGGGGGCGAAGATAGAGAGAGAGAGAGAAGGATCGTCTTCCGCTCGGTTTGGATGGGGGAGGGAAATGGGACGCATTGGGATATTAAAGGAAGGAATTGGTGCCTTCCTGCAGGGGAGCATGGGATTGGACACCGCGAGGAGAGTAGGTATGGAGAGTACGGGAGCGGAGGAGGAAAAGTGAATGCACAATGGAGTCGAAGGGAGCGGGAAAGATGAGAGTGCCTGGGATAGACAAAGGAAGAGAGAGGCATATAGAGAAGGAAATGGGGAAGGGCGGTAGGGGACGCGAGATGTCCGAGGTGGGGGCGGGAAGAGGGAGACAAGTTTAATGGAGGGCAAGGGAGAAAGAGGCGGTGGAGAGAGTATGGGGGGATGGGTGAAAGCGAACGGGCTATGGGGGGGGTTGAGGCTGGAGTTAACGAGGTTGTATTGAGGAAAGAGCGCCGGGGGAACCTCCCGGTGTCGCACCGCAAAATAAATTAAAGGGCGAGGCAGGCTGAGTGTCGGGGAGAGGTTCGGAAAAACAAAGGGGCGTGCGTTGAAGGGATTCGGCGAAGGAAAATGTGCCCAACTCCCCTCCCTCTTCACCCAACCACCGCGACGAATGCTTTCGCGGGTGGACCGCCCACACTCACACACACGTTCATGACCCCAGTCCCTCCTTCGGCAGAAACCCAACTTACTCTCCCGCTCCCAGCCGTGCCCAGCACTAAACCATTGAATAATCACTCGCACTCCTCAACGAATCGGCGTGTGTTATAAACCTATCTTTCCAATCTTTAGTGTGTGTCTACGAATAGTTCGTCCGAGGATCGCATACCTAAGTTGGCCCTAGCCTTTGTTACCCGTGATTCACGGCAAGCAAAGGCGAAGCCGACCTTAAATACGCAGCATGGGCCTATGCCATGTACAGACGATACGTATGATTAGACCAACCGGGGTAAGCCCATCTTGATATGTTCAAATGGGTACGACTCGCGGTATCTTCGGCATTTCACTCTTGAATCCATCTTTCTGGCAATTGCCAAGCAGGACTAAAAACTAAAAGAAAATAACTGATTGATAAGAGACAGTCAAACTGATGTCCAAGAGAACCATGAACTTTAAAAGCGGCGATCGTGATTGTGCGGCGGCTAACGTACTGACTTGCCACCCAGAGGGCCCGGGTTCAAATCCTGGCGGCGTTGAATATTTTGAAGTGATATCCCGATCCCTACTTGAGGTGCTTTGTGGAGAGCACTTTGAGTGATTACGACGTCCGTCGGATGGGGCGTTGAACTGCGGACCCCTTGGCGCCTTTTGAGAAGAGTAGAATAATGCCGACGCCGGGTTTCTCTCCACCATTCCTTTCCCAACCATTCTTAATGGCGCAAATGACCTTAGCTGTCGGTCGTCTTCCATAAATACTACTACTAACACATTAAGAGCACAATGGAGGGAGACAAATGGCTTTTCAGCCAGTTTTATCCGGCAGTAGGAGGTACCATGGTTCTGCTTAACATATACCTGACAGTAAGTTATCCGAGAAAATGAAACGTAGCAGTAGTGCTAGGGGAGGCGACCAATAGCTGAGGCCATTTGTGTAATTAGAAATGGACAGGAGAAGATGAAAGGTGGAGAGAAATATGGAGTCAGCATTAGCCTACTCTTAAGAAAGGCGCCAAGGAGTCCGCGGCTTAACGTCCCATCCGACGGACGGCGTACTCACTCCCTAAGTGCTCTCCACAAAGCGCCTCAAGTAGCGGATCAGGGTACCGCTGAAAAATATCTGCCACCGGGATTCGAACCCGAACCCTTTGGGTGGGAATCTAGTCCGTTATCCACCGGACTATCCCGATCCCCAGACAATACGTCTAACGTATAGAATTCCATTTGCGTGTTACCACTATTCAGAGTAAAAGAAAGTTGTTGAAAAAATAGAAGCGCAGATTTTCTTTAGCTTCGATTCCATTTAATAAAAACATTTCATCATTAACATCTACTCAATACCAGCAGGCGGTGGTGGAACACCAGCCATTGAAACGCAACACACGAATTTGGATATACGTTAGTTCATATACAATAATACTCCACACATACCCGCAATAATTGAATCAAATCAAATGTTTATCCTTAGCTAAGTATATTCGGGTGCTTGGATTCGAGTTTGGTGTCTATCTCTCTTATTTTATGTTGATGGTCGAATCTATCAATTTGATTTGGTGTCATACTAAATCATAGGGATAGAAAATAAAAGACTCCCGTACCTTTCTCAAAGGCTAAGTCTTGCCTGCTCCCTTCGTGAATCAAGATGTTCCCAATCTAATCCATCAAACACACGCGTTACGTTTACTCCTTTCTAATCTAAAATATTTAATTTCAATACATTCCTTCAGACAAACTCGCACTCTACAAAAGATGCTTGATTAAAAAAAATTAAACAAACTGTCAGAAAAATTCAACTTGGGATTCAATTCCAACAGACAAGTGCTCCAGACGCGCAAGATAAACTTGATTCAAGAGCAATCAGGAAGAATGAGGAAAGAAATTTTGTGGGTTAATTTCTTATATTTCCATTTTATTAATAAATATTCCTTCTGAGCAATTTAAAAACCTCGACGATGGATGAATTTTGAAAAGCCCAAAAGAATCAACCCTTTTTTGCACATGACAGAATTATATCATTTTATAATACAAGGGCAGGTCTAGAATTCGAACTTCTGAGGAGCCATTAAGCAATATTCATCAGTGAGCGTCTTAATTTAAAGTTTTCAAATATTTAAGAATCAGACTAGCAATTATTTTCACGAACGAATTAACGTAAAATAATTGACAATGGTTGGCGTACTTTCAACAATGGCCGGTCAAGTTTTTTAGAAGGAAATTGAATTAAATTTTCATGTTAATTTTGGCGCTGTGTATAAATGAGACAAGGTCGTCCAAATTTATTTTTCTTCATTTACTCAAAACGGCCTGACCACGATAAGTAGATTTACCTAACAAACCGGAGCCAAAACAATAAATATCAGAGTAAATATATTCTCCATTTACATTATTCATTCTATATTTTAATTACAATGATAATATTTCTGTAATTTTGAAATAATATGTTAATATCCATGCAAACTGCCTTTTATAAATATCCTGGCAGTGAATGGCTCTCGCAAATAATTTTTAGATAGTTCAGCATGGAGTACTAATGAAATGGAATCCTAACGAAACACCCCGAAAGATTGATTTCTGTATAACGTGAATTAAGTGGGGAAAATGTGGTAGACCCCTGGCGAGAACGTTGGACTAGTGGCCGGGGGGGCTCGGAGTCATTTCCGGACACGCCTCTAAGCATCCTCAGCTTCATGCACGCTCTAAAAACACGCCGTTGAGCATAGCAGTAGGTGAGCTCTATTTCTACTTTCAAACCGACCTTCTGGTTGATAACTGTGGTGGTTATATTCAATTCTAAAGCCTTCATACTAAAACTATAACTCTTTGATTTGATATGTTTTTACTAAATACATCATAGAGGTAATAAAACATCTAACAAAGGTTTCAACCGAACTTAAACGCAAATTTCGACAAAATAGCGAACGATCTTCAAAGGTGCCGACATATTACTGTACGGTATACTATAATCATATACGAATGGGGAATTTCTGAGGCATAAATTTCTTCACTTAATGTCTCATGCGCCGAGCTTGCGAATCCTTGATAAGGAATTCGCCTGTGAACTGAAATTATTCGTAGACTTCCCGGGGAAACACACAGGAAGCACATCTTCGCGAACCTCCGCAGAGATAGAACACGTGAAGTGAGATCCTATTATGTCATTTTTTACGAACTTAAATCGGCATTTCTGTCATGATTATCCTCGGTATTTATTTTCTAATTAAAATTTATCTAATCTTAAACGTTGTCCCATACGTCACGAGCTTAAGGGACAAAATTTGTAAAAAAATATTATTTTGGCACTTGGATGCAATCCTCTTTCCTCTTCGCATATTAGGAGGGATATTAAATTTAAGTCCACCCTTAGTAATGTTACCACGGAACATGCAGCGGTGTCTTCTTCCGAACGCGAGTGTTCTCAATTCCATTCTTGAGGGCGTTGCGTGGGCAGAGGTGCCAAGCACACTGGATATCTTCCTCCCTCTCCAGCGACGGAGGCCAGAGAACAGTATGTGCCTCACGGCTGTATTTATTTTGGGGTTGGCAAGCCTATGGATACAGGTAAATACCCCGTTTCCACATACCGAAACTCTTGAGAAAAAAATAAGGCGACACAAAAAATGCGGCGAGAAAGCGTGAAGTGTCTTGGTTGGAATGAGAAGAGAACGAGACAGCCGCGAGCACGCACGCGGGCGCTATGAGACGTCCACGTCTATTCCACACTCCTTTCCTAGTTATCCGTCTTCCGACTCATCTCCTCAACCTCTTTCTCTCTGTCACTCTCTCTCTCTCTCTCTCTTTCTTCCTTCCGGAGGCCATTGAAAGCAGGGATTATCCTTTTTCCACCCCACTTATCGTGTTTCCACCTTCCTTTCCTTTTAACTCTTCGCCCACGGCATCGCTTTTTTAGTACGTCCTAATCTTTATCTGTCTGTGTAACGGTATCGCCTCATGGTTTTGGCACATGCTAAAGAGGCTGAACACGAGGATCTGCCGGTCATTC
This sequence comes from Hetaerina americana, assembly GCF_022747635.1. Lineage (NCBI taxonomy): Eukaryota > Metazoa > Arthropoda > Insecta > Odonata > Calopterygidae > Hetaerina > Hetaerina americana. The sequence continues at coordinate 50,715,291 of NW_027286763.1, read as the reverse complement.
TAACGTTAAGTTGGAAAAAAAAAGAAAAGAAAAATGGGAGGGTATTAGCTCGCATGAAAAAAGTGAACATTCTCGCCAATCTATGGAACTTTTGGAAGATTTGTTTTGCTCCGGGAAAAAAAGGGCGGTAACCTATTTCTAATGGTGACGTGAATTTCATCAGAGGACGGATATTTGATAATATGTCTGCGCTTTACTCAACTAGATTCGCCTTGATTGACACTAGAATTAAGATATTTCATAATATTTAACTATCTTGATGGAATATTGTGAACATTTTACCATCAAAAACTTTGAATTTATGCGGCTATATTCGTTATAAAGTACTACGACAAGAACACCATTTACCGTCGACATGCCTACAAAAAGACGAAGGTCCTGAATTAGTAGTGAATGGGTAAAAATTGTTACTAATGGAATGGTCACAGATTAAGTGATAGAACAAAATTAAATAGGAGAATGATCTCCTTTTGCTGCAAAGAACTCTGTTCTCACTGAATTATTTCCTTAAGCTGAAACTGTCATTGCTAAGGTAACGGTTGCCCAAGCTGGATCTATGATCATTATGAGCAAGATTTCTATTTTTACGCCATTAAAATTCCTTTTTCTAACTATATTAACTGTTTTCTATCTTCACTAAATACTACGGATGTCACTGCGATGTCACTTCGGATCAATTTACGGCTGATTAGACCCCATATGATGAAGACAGGGAACTTTGCTAGGATAGAGATATGATCACTATTCTCTGAGGAACACTTCTGACTCAACGAATTACTTCAGCACCGCAGGAATATTATACGCACAACTTGAATAATTAATTGGCGATTAATTACTCCGCGCAAAACGTAATTCCACTTAAGCAGTAAGCTAATAATGTTATAAAGATTTTTGGAGATAAATATTTGTTAAACTCCACAGCGACAATCCTTAAAAGTTAATTAATCGTCGTCAATGATCGTTGATTACCGGCATAACTTCGAGAATTAAACATTAATTGGCCCACGTGATCTTTTCTCTCACTTAGATAACAAAATTTGCAGTTCCTTATTATCTGCCCGTAGAATGTTCGTCATAATGTCTAAATCCGCTAGTAGTTTTTTAAAGATTCACTACAAATACGTATATATTCCATTGTTTTGGAAATTAATGACATGAAAGCAATGATATCGATCGCCAAGAAGCATCTCTCCCATTTAATTAAAATATCTATTCCCCTACACATCTCAAAGAATGATACCTCGATTTATAGTTTCACTCACGATAAACTTTCTGGCAAGCTTCCGTGAAGACACGGTGAAAAAATGTTCCACTATTAAAACTTACTCTTTACACCCGTAGGTTTTAAGACATTTTCAACTTTCCCAAGTCGTGAGTGTAAATAATCTCAACGCTCGGAGTGAATTACCGTGAGAATAATTCCCACCATCCTCTTTTCACCTGATATAAATCAGGCATACCCCTCTACAATACCTTCGCAACTTGGGACGACCAGGTAAAATTCTACCGTGTAGAAGTCTGCAACCGCGGCTCCCACTCATACTATATGCTTCGTGGGCGTCTCTCTTCCCTCTCAAAACTGGAGTTTTATTATTCCCTACGCTGTCCGTTGCGGTCGGAATATGTGAACAGACCAAACAGCTGTTTCCCACCCCCCCCCCCCCCTGATCCCCTAAAATGTCAAAGTCCGCGTGCAAGGGGCGATTTGATGATGCTAGTTTGATTTTTTCCCTCCTTTCAAGCCAAATTCTCATTTTTTGGCCACCGACCCGAAAATCATGCCACTCGGCGTTCTATTTGATATTAGACGTATATTAACTGTACTGTATCCATCCTTGACGCTACTACTCCCGTAATTACCTGATTCTATAGTCAATTGTTAAAAAAAAGCATAACTCTATTACCTCCTAGTTGGTCCACAGCTAATTATGCTCGATTGAACCGGACTAGGCTAAACTACATAACCACGCATACCCATTAATCTTCGAAAAATAATCCTCATTAGCGACGATACAAATATATAAAAACTTTTATTGAAACATACATACACACACAGAAAGAAAGGACACTCATATATCTAGTTAAGGTTTCGACGGCAAGACCGTCTATTTATCTATTTTAGTGCAGCTCAAGGGGAAAGGTCGTAGTATTTAAACGGTTTTGATGTATTATTTACATTTTAAAATTTTTTTTGTTAATTTAATATATTTTTTCTCTTTTTAACAATATAAAAAAGTATCTTACTTCATTTTCAAAGAAATTTTAAAAGGATTATAGCCATGAACATAACTAATTTCTAACGAATGTCACTTGATGCGTCCTTCTATTTATGTAGTATCGTTCATTAGATCCTCTGCATTTGCTGGAGATTGCTCATTGTTAGATTCACAAAAAAAGAAGAATCTTAAAGGACAATACTTAATTAATAAATAAAACAAGGGTAGTTTGTTGAAACCATGAACGCGATAGATGTCATTGCGGCCAATTCAAATAAGCCTTCCCTGGCACATTTAACGTTGGCAATATAAAGGTTTATATTAGTAAAAACTGCCAATTTCTTGGGGTGGTATGCATTCAGAGGGTATATCGATTTTATATATTGATTTTAACTTTTCATTGACTAAAGAGGAGTGAGTGCACGAGTGAGCACCCGTAGCCAAGTCGAAGTGCAATATGCATCCTTAGTATGGACACAATGGCTAAATAAATACGAGGGTCATCCGGAAAGTAGTACCCGTTCGTGCCGCATGAAGTGCTGACGACGCGAGTAGCCGCTGGACGATGTCAGATAGCTTCAGTGGCTTGTCTGCCTTCTCTGAGCCAAGTTGCGTGACGCTAGCATTGCCTGTGTTGTTTCTGTGATTGTTTACAATGTTTAAAAAAATTGAGAACGCCGCCAGTTGTGAAGTGAGGGCAGTGATTAAATTCCTCAATGCAAGAAACGTTCGCCCATGTGATATTCATCGCCAATTAAAGGAGGTGTATGGAGACAATGTAATGGACGAGTCGTCTGTTCGGCGGTGGTGTCGCAACTTCAACATGGGGAGGGGGAACACACACGACGATGAGCGTTCGGAGAGACCGTCTGTCATTACAGACCAACTGGTGAGCTCAGTTGACGAATTCGTGAGGAACGATCGGCGCGTCACAATTGATGACATCTGTGAGCATTTTCCCAATGTTTCTCGAACAATTGTTCATGAAATTGTTAAACACCATCTGCATTATGCAAAAATTTGTGCAAGATGGGTCCCTCGCGTATCTCAATGAGCTGGCGGCGAAGGACTATGCAGCAGGAATACAGAAACTTTTCACACGTTATGACAAATGCCTTAATTTGCTTGGAGATTATGTTGAGAAGTAGTTTAAAGTATCCTCTTTCAAATAAAATTTTTTATGTTTGTTAATATTTACTTTTGTGTCTTTATTTCACGAACGGGTACTACTTTCCGGATGACCCTCGTATAAACCATCCACGGAAATTCATACAAAAAGTATATTAAACATGAATATTTAAAAAACTTCACGTTATAACTTCAAAAATTATATTTGTAGGATGGATTACGTACAATAGTTTAACACATCCCTTATTGTGCGGTAAATCCTGCTAGTGTCTAAAATATTTTTTTTGCACTAATAATATACAAAATGAATATTCTATAAAATCCTTGTCCACCAACTATCCAACCATAAAGCATGCACTCATTTCATTAAAAGATTGAATTTCTGTAGATTCGAAAAAAAATATTTTAACTATAGCTCATTTATTAATATTCCTTCGTCAAATGTGACAACTTCTGTGCTGATTCAAAAGTCTTCCGCTTTCGCAGTCGACCAAAATTAATTTTTGTAGTGAAATCCATTATATTTTGACATAAAAACATAGAGAAATTAGTAGTTCAATGAAAATAGCAGTTTTTCAAGGTATATTTTAACTATGACTCATACAGAACAATGCCTGAAATCCGTGATCTGTTTTTTATGCATCGGAACTAAGTTCAACCAATGCTGCGGGTTCAGGCAAACAATATATCTTAAAATGCTGCCAAATAAATAATTTCTCAAATGCCAGAATCCGGGGAGAGGAGATACCTACTGTTTCCCAAGGCTATGTAGGCGAGGATAGAGAGACCAGAGGCGGTGTTTGCTCCGCCCCGCCCGGCGACGGCGCCGGACATCGACCGACCAATAAATATCTCTCTCTCTTCTCCAACACCGCTTCCGGAATTAGACTCCAGCGCCCATGTGTTCGCCTGTGAGTGTGCGCCCGTTGGGAGGGGGGAAGGTGTTATACACGGCGTGACATCGTATGCGACTCCCGAGACTTGCGTGGGTGTGCGAGCTCTGAGACGTCATTCTCCGGTTCTTTTCTTCTTAAGCCGTAACGTATTCGACTGCCGTCTCCCACAAATTTGTTTTTTTCTTTCTTTCGAAAGCATATTCCTTTGGGGGTAGGAAGAAGACCAAAATGACTTCAATAAGAACAGAGCTGTTGGGAAGGGATGCCTTAAACTGAAATTATCGGAAAAAGCACACTTCTCATTCTGATTTGAACTATGATGGTTGGTTTTTGGTCTCCTAATTACGATTAAAATTAATGTTCTCCCCACATCAATCCGATAAATGTCGACATTGGCTCGGATTCACACCTTTAATCAGATAAACTTCCCAGTGTAAGATGCTCAGTGATACGATAAGGTCCTCTCTCACGTTAGACTATAGATACAATGGCAATGATTGCACGTTTCCATGCTCATAACAGAGATTTTTTTCCAAAAAATATTCCAATAATAAAACTTAGTCAAAGAGGCCAACATTAACCAATAGATACTTTTGGAAATTAATTTTACAGTTGAGTTACAATACTAGGAACCGATTCTCTTCTGTTTAAATGATTTCAATATCGCCTAAAATCTCAGAAATGTGTACTAAACAAACAAAGTGGAACAGTACCAAGTTTAACAGAGGCAAATGATATGAAATAACATATTGAACAGGAAAATTCGCTTATTCCGCAAACGTTGTGAGTAAATTTTGAATTCTCGGTTGATTTGGTAAAGCTTCTTTTGTGAGAGAAGGGAATAAAGATTTGGAACTCGCCTCTTTCTTGCTTGACGCGCGAAAACATCGCCATCCTCCGCAAAAAAACCCGAGAAGTCTTCCACCAGGTTCATGTGTATGCACAGCGTCATTTTCGTCGCGTCGCACGAAGATGAAAAGATGCAATCCCGAGCGGAAAAATTCCAAGCCAGGGGAATCGAGCGGAAGGCCCATTAAAGGAGGCCTACCATTCGTCGCATTGGGAACGGGAAATATGGTAGTCATAGGATTAAAAGAATTCATCTCTCCACCTTCGTAAGTGAAATGAGTTGTGTAAAAGTGAGGCTTGTGTGTCTTTTTTTTTTAATCCTGTCCCATAGAAGTCTTCTGACCGGAGGATACCGGTTCAAAACAGGATGAATTCAGCTTTACGAAAGCCATTGGATTTTTCGAGTCTTACCATCATTTTCTGAAAAACTGCAGGCAGCAGAAAGGAAGGAAGTCCTTTCCTTGAATGCGTGACCTTTACAAATTGTAGGTCATAGTACAGGTTAAGCTCAGCATTCAAACCAAGCGTCGGGTTGATTCATGTTTTTATTATGACATTGGCAGATTAAAGTATATTAAGCCTTCCACAAGGAAAAGTCATATAAGACAATAAATAAAAATATAAAATCAATAATTTTTATTCTAATTTCCTTTTTATTTTCTTATGCAAGCAACGTAATGGATAAGAAAAAGGCGAAAGTTGAAATTCTGTGGCTAAAATTGTAAACTTAAAAATATTAGAATTTATCGAAGGAGTCACATTACTATTCCATTTCTGCGTGCTCAATCGGGAAATCAAAATATTCAATTATTTAATATTTAATGACTCATCCCTTTGTCTATAAAATTCAAGATGATCAACGGTTGAAAATGAGTAGAGTGAGACCTGGTGGATACGGAGGAAAAGAGGTACTTCGAGACCAGTCATAATTTTATTAATACCAATATTTACTCCGTGTTTAGTAAAGGGGTTAAAAACCTTCACTTTTTTAATATACAGAAGATTTAATTTTTTAATTAAACATAAAAAGACCCATAACAGCTTATTTTAAAACTAAATAAAAAGAATATTGTAATTCAATAAAACTATTCTAATCCTACGTCCCAAACGTTCTAATGCAGTATTAGTAGGACTGGAATTGTTTTAGATAAACTTTGCATTAATTAAACAACGACACAAAAACCGTTATCAGTACGTAAATTTCGAGAAATGATGACTTTGGGGATGATTTGCGATTCCGAAAACAACTTTTTTGCAATGAAAGTTGAGAAAATTGCTCCGCGGAAATTATGTTAGTTCTGCATTTATCCATCCGTTCATTCTCCAACCAATTAACTTTCCTGAATGGGGAAAAATGAGGATAAAATCGTGATTATGTTCCTGTATTTGTCCCCAACCACGCAGTCGGTTCACATTATTTATCCAACTTCTTTTGTACCCAATGGAACTAGAATCCACCGTTAATACAACTCGTATACCCTCGGAGGCAATGGCTTATTGTTAGATTAGATCGGGAGACAGAGAGACCAAAACACGAAAGGAGAAATGTCAAAGTCAACGAACAGCGCCATCCTCCTATTTTTCCTCGTTCACTTCGCATCGTCAACCCAACACTGACTTCAGCGGAATTCAGCTTCCCGATTGGGTGATATGAAGCGTGGGGGAAAAACGCCTACTACTTCCCCCAATACTCTGCCTGCCTCAGACTGGCTGGCGTTTTCAGAACGACATTTCTTACAACCTACGTTACTCTTTCATTTAACTCGCGTTTCGTTTTTTCGTTTAAAATTCGTTTCATCATATTTCCCGAATTCATATAACACTAAGGTTAAAAATTACATCGTTACTAATCATTGAAAACAAAATAAAACACTGCACGTTTCAGTGATTGCTTTGAGTCGCTAATCGCGGTCATAGTGTTAATTTCTCGGGAAAATCTCATTTACTCACGACTGGTTTTTTTTAAAAGTAGACCTCCCTAAATTCAGTTTAAGATCGACGCTGTGTAGGGCAACGGGAATTATTCAATAACTCCTAAGCGAGAGACTCGCGGAAGAAGTACGAGTCTCGCATTAGTTTCTTTCATTCGGTTTTACGTCATGGCAAAGAGAGGCGACGACGTCAGACAGCGTGACCTGGGTACCGACGTAAAAAGCAAAACCTTTAGGAGAAGGCCCTCCATCGGTCGCTGACACTGTCACTCTTCTCATCTTCCCGATTGCACTTGCTTCAATTGCTCGCTTCCTTCCTGCCTGATGCCTGACCCCGCATCGAGCATGCATGTTGTCCTCACGCTGGAGTCAATGCATTATGGACGTGCACTTTTAGATTGCATACATAACTATCTAATTATTTTGTTCGAAAATTAAAACACAAGGTACATTTAAAGCCTTGTGGTCGATCATTTTGTTTTTCGTTTGATTGATGTTCAATTGTAGGATGTTTTCACGATGTAATATGGGTCCCGTCACGTGAATTGTCCCCCAATTACTTTCTTAAATCACTATTGACGATTTAATGCAACTCGAAATTATCCATGGGAGGGTATCTCTTCGGATTTTCTAACAGCGTGCTTCATTTGACGGGAAATGAAATCTGAACTGGACAAATGGACTCTTTTGAGCCAAGGCTATTGTAATTATCTCTCACCGTAGCCATTATATATCAACCGTCCGACTAGTCCATGAAGGGTGTCCTTCATTTTAAGGCATAATCTCTTCATGCAACCATTTTCAAGGGATAGTTTGAAGGGAGAGCACAAGGGGGTGGAATTTCTACAATCCTCAGGAGCCGTCTCAAGGGATGTAGAGCATCCCACCACGCCTAAAACAGCGGCACGTTTCTAAAATATATAAGTCTTATGGTAAATTCTCGGAAACTTCTAAAATGTAATTACTTTTAAATCCGCGAATGTTATAATGAAAACAATGAAAAAATACAGCACTCAATTCGCAAACTCCGTACGTTCAAATTGAAAAACTTTTAGAAACGAGTCCTTGGCGGTATGACGACACAACAAAGAATGATATGTTTTCCGTGAATACCTTTAGAGTGTGAATCTAAAGTGATGGAATTTTGGACGGAGGCATTGGGATCACTGGCTAGCCTTCAACGGGTTATAAAATCGCATCATTCAAATTAAAATGGATTAAGGAGATAATAGATAAAAATAAATGAAATCCAGAGGAATAGATACTAGGTAAACTTGTGGCGACTAAATTACACCAAGGAACATGATCAATAATGAGTGTTCCTGTAATTACTCCGGCAGTAAATTTAAGTACTTGTCGATATAGTCATGAACGATATGGGAAGAAAGGAAAGAAATATATAGTTTTGTGAACAACAGGCGACCGGTAAGCAATGGGACTTTGATTTCAAATTTATAGAGGATTTATCAAAGGGACACCATAATTTCAACAATCGTTCTACTATTTTTTCCAAGTGACCATCTCACTACTTCGGTTTGATCAGCCATGCTCGGAATTCTTATATAAAATTTTTATTTACAATATTAAAGAGAAAAAACACATTGATATATTGAGCAAATAATTTCTATACCGTGAAAAATGATTGATAAAAATCCATTTCGTATGATTCAAAATTTCAAAAGAGTTACGAGAGGCTTAACATCTCCTCAAGTTACAATGAACGCTCTATCGCGAGTCTATTTTAAAAGTTCGGCTTTTTCCTGTTTTGGATCACCGAACATCAACGTCACGCTTATTAAGAGACGTATTTTAAAAGAGAGAATATGTATATTTTAAAATATCGTACACTCGTATTTCATTTCTGCCGCCAATGAAAGTGACACTTATGAGCATATTTCAGTCGAATGAATACACAAGAGCATTCGCTCCAGTAATAATATTCTCAAAGAGAATTGAAAAAACAACCCTGCATAACTTCCGCAATTCCGGATAGGAATCACTTAAAATAACACGGGAAAACATTTGAAAAAAGACCTTAACGACAGATTTCGAGGTTTTGCTAAATTTCAGGTCGTACTGCTGCCTTTTCGCAACTTTTATAGTGTTTATACATGTCAACCTATGTGAAAATAAATTAATGTTACGTCAACAGTTATGACGTTTCCTCAAAAGTTTGGAATACACTTGACATCCTTATGCAGGGCAATACGTAAATTATGGCAAATGTAAATACAAGAAAGTAAATTATGGGGATGAGTTTCCTGGGCAGAAAGGACAGGAAGCGACTTGAGTCCTTCACGAGTTGCAAACGCTACTCATCGAAAAAGCAGTCACGGGATTTATTCAGAGAGCAAACACTAATCTCGGAATTCGCGAAAAACATCCTGTAAATCATCCTAGACCTGGCTCCAGCCAAAACCACCTCATCTGATCTATGGACGCCGGCTGATGATTATGGAACGATCCCTAAATCAAATACCGTAGCGGCAGCCTCCAAATTTCCTTCGAGGACGCCATCAATTTCCAGCCTACCTTTCCGAGCTCAACAATTGTCGATCTGGCTCGTTTCTCGACGCCTTTAAAGAGACAGACCGGCGTCGAGGGAAGACGTGCAGTGATCCACACGCTGAAAACGGAACGCTTCACCGCATCGCCGCACGCGAGGCATTTGTTTTCCGGAAAAATCCCTGAAGAGAAGTGAGGGGGATGGACAAGAGGGAGGTGAACATTAGGAAGGCGCCGGAGGAAGGAAAGAAGGATACGTGCCCCCCCCCCGCCACCTTTCCCTACCGGATCCCGCGAAATGATTCAGCTTCACCTACCCAAGATAACAGTTCAGGGATTCCATTGAGAGGGATGTGGCGTGAGCTACAGTGGGAGTGAGGGAGGAAATGGGCAGAAGAGGAAACTTGAAAGGGTGAGAAGGATAGAAATAGGAGAAGAGATATGAGAGCGAAAGTAGGAATGTTGCATGGGGAAAAGGGGGAGGGGGGTGCTGTGAGGGAAAGGCAGGCCATGTGATACGGGATAAATGGGGGGAGTTGAAAGGTTCGGCAAAGGGTAACCAGTTTTCAAAGAGAGAGAGTTGTAGGATATGAAGGTAAAATGAGGTTGCAGAAGTGCCTTGAAAATGGAATGACGGGGTGGAGGAGGTACGATTTTCAAAGGGAAGAGGACAAGGGGTTGTCGGAGAGGTGGAGAGCGAAGGTGGAAGGGACTAGGAGATGGAGCCGCAGCAGAGGAGAGAGGAAGAGTCGAGGGAGGGTGGAAACAAGGTAACGATTTTGAATTATGCGGTTTAAAAGCCTGGTGTGCGTCGAAGGGGTCAGCAGGAGCCAGTTATCGGGAACGCAACGGCCCAAGAAGAAGTTCTCACTTCACGTGGGGAGTGAGCTAATTTTTCTGGGGATAAGCGACCTTTCTGGAATGACGGCCAGCAATAAGAAGAGTAACTAGACTATGAACTCGAACCCTTTATTCTGATAATATTAAATTGCAACATGCAAATCGTGAAGAAGCTCAAAATGTATGACCGAATATAAATATGTATCAATAGACGAACATGTTGTAAAGTAACTAGCTTAAGAATAACTTGTATCTTATCTTTAATGCAAAAAACCGCTATTAACAATTGTAGGTTTAATAAAAATTGCCTATGGTAATAGTTTCTTGATTATATGAAAATTATTTTTGAATACAACGGTATTTTGACCACCTATATTTTTAAAATGCGCGATTCGTTTTAAATCTCACTTATATACCCAAACATTATATTTATTTTATTATCGGATTTGGATTATTAATCTTCTACGGATAAACTTTTTAAAAATTTAGGATATGTTCTACAATGTGCGTTACGATGTGTCCCGGATATGTACGGTATGTAAAGAATAGAGCCACTACAGTTTAACGAGAGCGAAGGAAAAAATTCATACGATTAAAAAATAGCGGATATGGTCTATGTGCAGACCAGGACCTTCTTTTGCAGGAGACTCCGCGCATATTTACTGGGTAGGTTGATGTGTAGAGTGTTCCTTTTAGAATGGACGTTTTAAAGAGATGCATAAAAGTAAATGCCATGTTGTTTATATTAATGTTGCCTATTATTTATATATTTTGTATGATTTAAAAGTCAATTTTTCTAATACTATTAAAAATGTAGAAAATATTGTACCCATTAACATTTTATATAAAGAAATCATATTGCCCGCTTAGAATATTCAAGTTATATGAATTTGCACTTGGGCCCTCAACACTTTAGTAAATAAAGTCTCCAAATCTCTGTTTTTTAGTGTCGTGTAGTAAAAAAGATGTATCCCATGCCCTACCTTTTAAGGTTTTGAACAAACTAATTGATTTGAAGCTACGCTAGAATACGGCTGGAAAAGATAAAAGAAGGATACACACTACCATTGAAAATGAAAACAAAGGATGGCTCCATATGTCTAACAAGTTAAAATGAGCATAGAGATAAGTGGGTACAAACCATCTATACGTTATGAAAAGAATAGACCCGCTACAATTTAATAGCAGTGAAGAAAACAAAATTCATGCGATCAATAAAATAGCGAAGATGGTGTATGTGGAGACTAGAACCTTCTTTTCTAGGAGACTCCGCGCATATCTGCAAACGGACTACCGAGTCCCGTGAACGAGATGAAGAATCGGCGACTCAGTAGTTCAAAGTGACAATGAAGAAGTTGTTCCGAGTTTTTTTTCAATATGAAATATGGTGTCACCAAAAAAGAAACCCGCAAACCAATATTTTTCGAGTCCATTCAGGCTGAATGTTGACGACTACTGCTGGCTGATTCGTCTTCTGTTAGCCTACTTGAAAACTATGCGCGATGAATTTTCATGAAGAGTCGGAAAAAATGACACCATCTCGATTTGAAATGACAAGCAAGTTTGCTCGGCCAATCGTTCCGAGGTACCGAAAAAAATTGAAACGCAGATCCCGCTAGTACCAAAAAATCAACCAAGAACCAAACTTTTAATGGGACGGTAGCACAAATTTTAATAGAAGGATGGAATTGAACAATGAGCATTTTTCTGTCTTAGCAATGCTACGAGGGTCATCCGGAAAGTAGTACCCGTTCGTGAAATAAAGACACAAAAGTAAATATTAACAAACATAAAAAATTTTATTTGAAAGAGGATACTTTAAACTACTTCTCAACATAATCTCCAAGCAAATTAAGGCATTTGTCATAACGTGTGACAAGTTTCTGTATTCCTGCTGCATAGTCCTTCGCCGCCAGCTCATTGAGATACGCGAGGGACCCATCTTGCACAAATTTTTGCATAATGCAGATGGTGTTTAACAATTTCATGAACAATTGTTCGAGAAACATTGGGAAAATGCTCACAGATGTCATCAATTGTGACGCGCCGATCGTTCCTCACGAATTCGTCAACTGAGCTCACCAGTTGGTCTGTAATGACAGACGGTCTCTCCGAACGCTCATCGTCGTGTGTGTTCCCCCTCCCCATGTTGAAGTTGCGACACCACCGCCGAACAGACGACTCGTCCATTACATTGTCTCCATACACCTCCTTTAATTGGCGATGAATATCACATGGGCGAACGTTTCTTGCATTGAGGAATTTAATCACTGCCCTCACTTCACAACTGGCGGCGTTCTCAATTTTTTTAAACATTGTAAACAATCACAGAAACAACACAGGCAATGCTAGCGTCACGCAACTTGGCTCAGAGAAGGCAGACAAGCCACTGAAGCTATCTGACCTCGTCCAGCGGCTACTCGCGTCGTCAGCACTTCATGCGGCACGAACGGGTACTACTTTCCGGATGACCCTCGTATTTCTGCACATTTTATGGCAGGGGTAGAGGTTTTTTTTCACATTTCAAAGAATTTTTAAATTAAATCAATAGTTCTTGTTCAGTCGGTGCATGGCAGCTTTGAAACACCATAGACTTCGTAAACGAGAGCACATCAAGAATCATCTAAATTTTTTCTTTTGGAAAATGAAAAATTCAAAACCAAGATCATAGGGGTAATTCATTTACCTATCGCTAAAGATATTTTAGCCATTTTTTTCCTCACTTTATCATTTCCTTTAATTATAGTGGGTTATAGTTGCTCCACCTTCATCACATATCAACTTGATTCGTAGCTTTTTTACAAATGAATCAGTTATGTTTGGGGGATAATGCTTTCAAAATCATTCAAGTGTGAATAAATTAGAAAGTAAATTAATGCAATGATCATCAATGGTGGTTTATGATCCAGTAACTATGTGAAAATATATTTTTTTATATTAGTACATCCACCAACAAATACAAGTCAAAATTATATGTTCGATTACTGCACTTAGCCTTCAGGTATACAATTTATACACTTATTGTTCAACATTTTTAATGAGTCCACAAAAAACCTCGAAAAGATCCCGAAACAAAACCAACGGAATAGTCCCCACCTTTGCGTTGGGGAGGGTGGGGACTTTGGAGGGCATTATTGAGAGAGGTAAGTTCATTGGTATGGACTAAAAATTTAATTAATATACCCATTTGAGAACATTTAAATATAATTAATACAAAGTACATAATATTATATTCCACAAAGCACCATAAAAAACTAACCAAACAATAACTTGAAAATATAAATTAAAAGATTACCGACCGTTTCTTCACCGATAAATAGAACGTTCCTTTAAGTTATAAGAATCACGACTATCCAGAACCGAATTATTTTTCTTAAGAGCAATTGAATTTTTTTAAATACACGAACGTCTACAGTTTGCATGATTTTAGTGAACATGACGATACCTGAGTCCCACCTACGTCACATTCCGGGCGATTCACGAAAGCGCTCATGCGGAGCAACGGCTGATCACCGCCTGCATCTGGCGGGGGAGATGAGATCCATAAGGTTAAGGCTGAAAGTGAACCCGCTCGGTCGAAATCCCTCTCACACTGTGATCCCTTCTTGGGAGAGCATCTGGTTTGAATCAAGAGGCCCGAGAGGATCTAGGGGAGGCTCGAGGAAAAAAGCGCATCGGATCTGCTTTTCCCCGGATAAAGGACCGAAAATCTAACTCTGATGATGGGTGAACGTACGGGAGGGATGTATGGAAGGGGATACTCTGGAGGAGGTCAAGTAAACTGCCACCAGGAGGAGAGTGGATCATTCTCGTAAGACCCGGTTACAGAACACAAAGGGATGCATGACCAGCGTTGGCTAAGCGAATTCCCCGGGTCTCGATCATTGTTTGAGTTCAGCTTGTGTGGTATTTCCTACGGGGCGAGCAGAGATACTCTTGTGATTCGTGGCCCCGATCGTCGTAGGTAAAAGGTTTACAGTAGAGAGATGAGTCCGCTTCATTCAATCATTATTAAAACATACTAGGTTCCTTTAGTTCAAAGGATTTTTCACTATTTTTTCCATTTACATAAATCGAATGTTTTATAATACGATTTTTAAAATGCATTTCGATGCCATCTTTCTGGATATAATTCTTCATCTACGAGTCCACGCTAATTTGGCTTTGATTTTTACATGATTTGCATTTATTCAAAACTTTCTAATCTTTCAAATTAACACTTTTTTCTTTAGAAGTGAATGGAGAATCTCTAGGCATTTTGACATTTTTTTCATTGTCTTCGAGTCAATTTATTGAATCCATTTACTATTTATTCAAAAATAAATATTATTTTCTCTCGAACCATTAAAGTAAGCATGATTAGAACACATCCAGTTGCATCAGACAAAGATAAATTTGTCAAAGAACTGCCTCACGGCTAGCATTTATAAAGGCTTTACGATTATATGTCCCACAAATAATAACATTTTCGTACGCAATCGTTTGTTTAAGTGAATAACTCATTGGTTAAATAAAATGTTATATTTTCGACAGGATTAGACCTATTGATGCCAACGAGGTAATTGACGTCAAAAATTATAACATGAAACCTGGGTACTATAAAAAAGATTCACATTTCAAAACTAGTAGTCCGTAGTCAATATTCCATGGCCATATGAAACGAGAAAAACCAGAGAAACGAAGAATTGTAGTAAGACACCTCGCCACTCGTTCGGGTGCCTTTGTGGAAATATCTTTCAACCGCTATGTCGTCCGTCAAATTACGAGGTAAGTTAAAAAGTTCTAGGAATCGAATAGAAATAACGACTTCCCTCAGTGAAACTTCTTTATTTTTCAATGTAATCTTCCTGTGCGTACACTAATGCACTAGGTCCATCGATGTCCCAATGTCTTGATTCTATCTCGAAAATTACATTCCTTCAGGCCTGCGAAATACCCGTCTACTTTGGCTGTTGCTTTGGCTTGCTTTAAAGCGAATCTCTGTCCATCGCGGAACATTTTGAGCTTAGGGGAGAGAGGAAAATTTGATGGAGTCAAATTAGGTGAATAAGGCGGAGGTGGCAGCAACTCGTATCATAGTTCACGTATTTTTGCAATGGGAATGATACTTGTGGGTGGGCGTGCATTGTCTTGATGGATGATAACTTTCTTCCTTACCAAACTTGGCCTTTTTGCGTGTATATTTTGCTGTAGTTGATCCAGGAGGTTAGCGTAGTATTTTCTAGTAATTGTTTGACCAGTTGGAAGATAATATATCGGCAGAATTCTTTCCGCATCCAAGAAAACTGAAGTTATCACCTTTCCGGTCGACCGTATTGCCTTTGCTTTCTTTGATGGTGGTGAATCAGCATGTTTCCACTGCTTTGACTGCTGTTTTATCTCTGGGGTATAGAAGTGGACCAAAGTTTCATATGTGGTAACAAACCGGCCTAGAAAAATCTTGTTAGTTGCTCTTAAAATGGGTTAAACATTGTTCGAGAATTTCCATTCTGATGATTTTGTGATCATGCTTCAAGAAGCGTGGCACCCATTCAGCAGATAATTTTCTCATATCCAATTCCCTAGTTAAAATGTGATATTCCTGTTCAGGTGACATCTCTAAAGCTCCAGCGAATTCTCACACTTTCAGTCAGTGATCCTCCACGACCATTTAATGCACTTTTTCAATACTTTCTGGGGTAGTGGCACCTTTTGGCCGACCACTACGCGGATCATCATTTAAGCTGTCCCGACCAAGCTTAAACTTGTTTGTCCACTTGACAACAGTTGAACATGAGGAAACCGAGTCTCACAGAGTGTTCTGAAAGTCGGCATGAATTTTCTTTGCTTTCATATCTTTCTTTACAAATTATTTTATCACCGCTCGAATCTCAATTTTTTCCATCTTCACGAATCACTACACAGATCCCACAGATCTCTTCTCAGAGCAATGACACGTTACGTGTTTAATCATAAAGGATAACCTATTACTACGCGGGAAACTCGTTGTGAGAGCGCTGAAATTAGGTGGTGATTTCGAGACCCTTTCAAACTACTTTCGTAGATCTTAAATGATGAGGCCCCCCACGGCGGCGGTATTTGAGGAAAGACGCAGAAGAGCATCAATCCCTATCCTTCTCTCATTAGTTTCAATGTTCCCTCTCCTAAATGACGAATGATTCCAAAATAAATTCAGCACCTCATATCACACGAGCATGCTACTGTTCTTATATTTTCTCAAGTAGAAACATCGCATTCTAATACAAGTTGGAAAAAATGGCTGCTTGCTGCATTGCCACGTACGTATTGCACGAGAAGTTCAAAATGGCTCGAGTGGAATTGTATCCGTCTGGCGACGTCCTGATTGACAACAGTTTTCATGGAAATAATCAACATTCATAAATAATAATAACTTAGCATATTATATGAATTATAGAATAATTATAAATGAATTAAAACGTTACGTTAATTTTAAATTTTCGATTCGAAATTAATTGTGGGAGTAGATAATATTTAAAGATCTACTATCATCGCCAAAAATCAATACGCTGTAGGAATGTATTTCTGAGCTTGTAGTTATGTCATTGTGGTAGAACTTCTAGGTTTTCCCTAGCTCCGTTAGAGGATTAAAGTTGAGGATCTCTTTAATTTTACGCGGATCTATTATTTCATAACAGGGTCTACATTTTAATATTTTTAATATGATTTTTAAAGAAAGATGATTGGAAAAATAGAAAAAGTTTTTAAAAAAGAAAAACTTTATCTTTATTTTCCTTGTTCAATTATTCCTATGTGTATCCTTCGCCATATAAATCTATTAGGGATGTATATTACATTGGTAAGATTCCACATAAAATTCGGAATTGCATTGCTTCAGGCCAGTGGTGTACCATTACGACGCTCACGGTGGGTTTGTTACGGGATGAATGATCGAGCTTGGTGAACGGGCATGGACGAAAGAGGAGGACGAAAGCAGGAATGTGACGGGGTGGAACTTCGACGAACGAATGAAGTAAAGGTTCGAGGGAAAGCAAACACGCCTGAGGGGCACGCCCACTGACCACTAACGCCAGAACATCAACCGCCTTCTTCCTCGCCAAAACTCCCTTGCTGGAGAGGGAGTCCACGTTCCCGAAGCCTTCCACACCGCTGCCACTCTT